>NC_132782.1:132109368-132417068 GCF_048418805.1 Vulpes vulpes
AAAGGATTCAGAGGAAAAGCAACAAGCTGGTCCCCAGGGATTTTTGGTGGCAGTTCCTTTCTTAGGCCGCCCACATTTAGGGGTGGGCCGTCCTGAGCAAATGGAGGCCCTGACAGGAGAAGGAAGAGGGAAGGGGGAGGGGAGGGAGCCGCGGGGCATCCAGGAGCTGCCTCCCCCCTCCCTCCTTGGGAAAGTATCCCCAGGTACAGCCCGGGGGCTCTCTTGACCTCTCACTTTGGGGAGGGTCCGCCAGCCAGGGCCATGGAAGTCAGCTCTGAGTCAGCTGTCGGTGACCCGCAGGGTTAGGGCTCCTCCCCTCCTCTCCCCACTCCTTCATGCTCCCAACTCATGTTCCAGATGGACTCAGCTGGCAAGTGTTTGAGACGTGTCTCAGCATCTTGTGATGTGTTCCTGAACCTCAGCCCCCATGTGGGGTGAGTCACTGGCTCTGACTTGCTCCCTGCTGCTATTGGCCCCTTCTTCCTGGGTCCACAAACCCAAGCCCGTCATCTGAGAGCCATTTGATCCCAACAGGTCCCTGGGGGCAGGCCTGGAGGGGACAGCTCTGCAGTGAGGCATAGCTAGCCTGGGTGGCCCTGCCCTCCAGGGCTCCTTTTTCTCCCCCTTTCCCTTTACATTGATTCTGTCTCCCAGTTCACTTGTTAAGGGATGAGGGTAAAAGCATCCTCCCACTGGATCCTTCTTCTCAGCTCTCTTCACCTAAATTTCGTGGTACCTGGGCCCTGGGACTGAACACAGCTGGGAATGCAGCCAAGGCAGAAATCTTGCTGTTCTATTCAAATGGGTGAATTTCCTTTCTGTCAACTTGGGGCAGGCGTTGAGTTGATGAGATCTGGACATGAGAGGAGAGGGAGCTATTGTCGTATGGCTAAGAGACTGGATTCAAATCCTAGTACTCTCACTTCCTAGCTGAAAGGCCTGGGGCAATTTTCTGCACCTCGATTTCCTCATCTAAAGGAAAATATAAATAAGCACCCAATCCATAAGACATTGTGAAAATAAAATGAGATAAAACATGTACAGATTTTTAAGAAATTCCTAAAATATAAGTATTGGTAGCGATGCTGTTGTTCATATTACAGGCTCTTTGCAAAATTCCTTTTTGTAAGTTTTTGCAATGTCAGGTTGGTAATAATGATTTTTTTGTGTGGTCTCCCCTTTTCTGCCTTTTTAGGATCAATATCCAAAATAGCTATTCTGACATCTTTTTCCCCCCCATTTCTGCCAACCCAGATCAGTTAGCACTTGGTTATGCGGATTCCGTTGCTCTTGCGCCTCTAGGCTCTGGTTCATCAGGGTATGGGTGAAGGCTTGGATAGACTCCAGGTCTTCTTTTCTCCCCAGACACGAGGGCTACCTTCCATGACTGACCCCAGGGAAAGCCTGATTGAATCATGCATCCATTGATCAATTTATTCCACACACACTATTGAACATCTACTATGTGTCAGGCACTGTGAGAAATACTGGTTCTAAAATGATGAAAAATGCTCAGTTCCTATGCTCTGGGAGCTCAAAGTCACAGGCAATAATAATCCTGGTGTTTAAGTGATATTATGAAGGTAGATGTGAGGTGCTTTGGATACACTGGGGAGGTATCTGGCCTGATGCTGGGTGTGGGGCTTGATGGTGTTCTCTGCTGGATTCCACAAGATTAGGAGGATTTGGCCAGATGAAATGAGGAAAGGGCATTCCTAGCCAGGAATACAACATGTGCAAAATCCTGGAGAGGAAAGAGAATGTTCCTCAGAGCTTGCTGTGGCTTTAGTGGCCTCTTCCAGGAAGGAGGAGGAGAGTAGAGTCTAGAAGTGGGACAGGAGTGTGTCAGGAAAGTGTGGGTGCTATTCTCTAGCTTTTTCACTGATGATTTGGATCTGTCAGATATACCCTATGGTTTCTCATTTCTTAACATTCCATTTCAAATGGTGCTAAAAAAAAATGGAGTTAATTTTAATAATTTTCACATGACCTATAGGAAGTTGAAATTTATATTTCCCATGATGTTATGAATATGTGTTCACACTTCTGGTTAAACACAATAGATTGAATACACGTGTTCATCTTCGATGCCTTGTAAAAATGTCACCGAAATGAGAGCAGAGGAGAAAAAAAATTAGATATAAACAGAAAAAAAAGGAGACAATAGCAAATGAGAAATGCCAAGAGATTCTTAGAATATGAAAATCAGATGAATGAAAGCACAAGAGAGCTGGGGGTGTCTTAGATTGGGTTCCCTGTGAAACAGACCCTGAGACAAGGATGTGATAGAGGAAGTTTCTGGCAGCCATACCTGCAGAAGAGTGGAAGAAGCATGGCTGGCCAGAGAGTAAGTCTCAGCAGTCTCAGCTGGCCTTGCTGGAAGCTCTTCAGAGTGGTCTCCAATGGAGACAAGGGCCTCAGGACTTTGTACACCACCATGGACCAGTCACTGAATGTGGCTGACCCTGGAAGGGAGATAGCTTTGGATGAGGTGAGTCCCTCCATCCGGGGCCCATCCCTGGGAAGGAACTCAGCTGTAAACCTTCATCAGCCCATAAGCCCCACAGCAAGGAAATGAGAGCATCAGTCAAAGAGGGAGAGTCAGGGTGGTGTGTCCCAATACTCATTACAAAGAGGCTGAAAGGCAGAGCAAATCCATTCACACCACAGAACGCTGGAAGGGCTCAGGAACTGGCAGTGCAGAAGCATCTGAAGGGGAGAAGGAGGCACGGGGTTGAAAAGAGAGACATTGTCTCAGTGTATATGAGGAGCTTCCCACGTCTCCCCAGCCTTGGGAGACGGCTGAAGGTTTACCATGGTGGGAGATTAACCAGAAAGGTTCTAGTCCCTGAGACACTAGGTATGGCAAGGGGTAGGGGAGGCCCCTGAAAATGAAAAAATGCAAAAGATGGGTTTGATCTTCAGGAAACAGGGGTGATTTCATATTCAGAATGGTGAGACCTCCAGCCACCCACCCTCCCCACCCATCAGCTCACAGAACTCCCACAGTTGGGCTTACAGAGACTAAGCAGGAGTCAAGACAGGAAATTCATCTCTAGGGAGATTGTTCCCCCCACAACAGCCCCACCATACTGAGATTTGGGGGTTCTCAACTAAAAAGTCCAGCCAGTTGCCTTATCATTTGCATGCAGATTACCAGGCAATATACCTCACCTGTGGTCACATAGCTTTTAGTCAGTTTTTTAGTGCCTTACTCTCAAATATGGTCAGAGTCAATGATGATACTCACATACTCGGGGAAAAACTCAAACTGAAAGACAGTTATGAAAGCAGATAAATGACAAAAAGAATATGGAGGAAACAGAGAGTGCAGAAAGCAAAAGGAAACCAAAACCCAAAACCTTTCAATGTCCTCAAAGGGGTAATAGATGATATTGCATTAATGAAATGAGAAACAGATGCTTTAAAAAGGAATAATTAAGTGGAATAAAAAAAAGTGAACTCTTGTTCATAAAATGCAATCTGTAATAAAAGATGGCAGAGTGGGACGGGTCTCTGCTCCACAAAGTTATTCTGGGCTCGGAAAAGACTTTGCCAACTTCAGTGCATGGCTTCCAATGTCAGCCTGGGGAAGAGAAAGAGGATCTCTCTAGAAGGTTTTACGGATCAGCTCTGTAAATGATGAGCATCATTTCTGCTTACATCCCAACAGCTAAAACTGATAAACTAATCAGCTAGTTTTGTGTTTGAGAAGAAGGATCAGTTTTGAGGGCCACGTTGAAGTGACTGCCACAGGAAGGGCTGGAAAGAAAGTCGAGGAAGCTTCACAGCAGGCCTGGAAGTTAACTAGTCCGGATTGAAACAGGCAGATGGAAGTTTCCAGGAAGGAACATCTGTAGGAAAAAAAAGGAACTGAAAAAATATCAGGCATTTAACTAAAAAAGGAAGTTGAATTCGGAGGCTTTTACAATGCTTTTGTGACTGTAGGAAGAAATTACGGTAGTGAAAAATGAGCAACGGATAAAGGGGAGGAAAGTATTACCTATAGAAAGAACGGTGAAAGAAGGAAATGTAACCACGTTACATTGCATAGTAAGAGGAAAACTAGTGCAAAACTTTATTTTGGAAGGATGGAGTCGGATGGAAGGTAATGAGCAATAGTGCTAAATCCTCACCTTCTGTAGAAAAAGTCAGTAGATCACATGTGAAAGTATAGACCTGGGAGGTAGCAATATAACCCTACTGGTTAGAAATATGGAAATAAATACTATACAGACTCTCAGATAACACTTAAGAGGAAGATCAAGGAGATGGGAAGGCATAGGCAGGGGACTTCTGTGGTTGTTGTTTATAAATCTTGTAATATGATTTGACTTTTAAAACCTTGTACAGGTGTCACTTCCAAAATAATGACAAAAAGTCCACAGATAGAATGAGCTTCAGGCATGACTGGATTCAGAAACTCATACAAAGTTATCAGGACTCAATTTCTCAGCTTCGCTTTCCCTGTATTTGGCTCCGTTTTTTAGTTAAACCTTCTGCATGGGGCATTGGACCCCCTGGCCCTGGGTTTTCTTTTCCTTCGATCCTTCCTACCTGCCTTCCTGCCTCCCCTCCTCCTGTGCCCCCTCCTTCTTTCTTTTTAAAAAATTTTTATTAAAAAATTTTATTTTTAAATATTTTATTTAATATTCATGAGAGACACACAGAGAGAGGCAGAGACATAGGCAGAGGGAGGCAGGCTCCCTGAGAACCCCGGAATCACGACCCCAAGGAGATGCTCAACCACTGAGGCACCCAGGTGCCCCTCTTCTTTTGTAATTAAAAAAGTTTTTAACTGTGGGTTAAAAACATGATATTTGCCATCTTAATCATCTTAATTGTACAATTTAGTCATGTATATTCACATAGTGTGTACTCACATTGTTGTGCAACAGATCCCCAGAACTTTGTCATCTTGCAGAATGGGAACTCTATACTCATTCAGCAACAACTCTTTATTTCCTGGCTCCCACCCCCACCCCCACCTCCTGGCAAGCACCATTCTACTTTCTGATGTTTTCTTACAGTTTTTAGTGCCTACAGAAGGAAACCTCACTTTCCTGATAATTCTGACAAAATCCCAGGATCAGGTTCCACTGAGCTGACCAGGGCTTGGCCAGCATCCCCCAAACAGATGGGCCTGAGGGTCAGGGGTGAGTGGCTGCCGAAGCAGTGCTGCCAGTAGAAAGGACTGGTGCTCTGAGCAAACAAAACCAGCTGAGTCCCCAGGAAGTACAGGGCCTGGCAGGTTGTGGACAGCAGGTCCCCCGTGGCTTAGGCCCTGCCTGATTTAGAGGTTTACCTGTATTTCCATGACCTTCCAAGTAAGCAGTATGATCTCAACTCTCCATGGAACTTTTTTTTTTTTTTAAACCTCTTTGGCATAAACATTTTTTTTTAAAGATTTATTGTTTGGATAAGTTGAAAATCATAATTATTAGTAAGATTGACTTTCTTTGAAAATGTTCATTAGCTATGTGTATTTTTTATTTTGAATTGTCTGTTCGTACTTTCTGCCCATATTATTAATGGACATTAATAATGGGCATTAATCCCATATTATTAATAAATGCACCTAGCTGTCTCAGTTCCGATAAAGATGTAAAAACACATTTAAAAAAATATTTCATCAAACCCTGTACAGGACTTTAGAGAGTACCTAGTAGTGTGATTCTCATTTTACAAAAAAGACAACTAAAAAAAAAAAAAAAAAAAGACAACTAAAGCATCAGCAAGTGAGGTGTCCAGAAGCTCTAGAACCCTGCTGGTGGTGGATGAAGGAACAGAAAATTCAGTTTGATCCTCCACCTGTTAGATGGTGCCGCCTCTTCGATCACTCCGCAGTCTGGTTCCCCCAAAGTCACATTTTCTGCCTCATTGACATGTTCGGGGATTACAGAGAGCCTCTTTGATTTTCCCACAGTTTGCAGCATTTTTAAAAGAGTGAGGATAAATAGCCGAGAAGGTTTTAAGCTAATTTGAGGCCCCTTGTGACCTCACGCTAGCCTCTTGGCATCCCCCCAGCAGCACCTTGCAGCTAGCTCGGGACTGGGCTGACTCTGGCCATTTAAATAATACAAGTTACGGTAAAAAAAAAAAAAAAAAAAAAAAAAAAGGAGATTATCCCTGAAGGTCTGTCAAGGAATGAGAATGAACATTTTGCAGCGGGCAAGGGGCTGGCGTGCTGCAGGGGGAGACAGGGAAGCCTGCCCTGTGCCGATGGCTCGGTGGCTCGGTGGCTCGGTGGCTGGGTGGCTCCGCGTCGCACGTGGCCCTTGCGACTTCCCCGCTAGCTCCTGACCGCGGGAGATGGAAAATTCCCTGACTGCCAGGAGGAGGCCTGTGCTCTTCCCCCTGTTCTCACTTAGCGTCAGGGACGCGGTCACTGTGTGGGTCACAGCAGATGCAATTTGTAGAGGAGTAACTGGAAGGTTTAGAGTTTCAAAATGTAAACTGAACTCTAAGGACTGTGAGGCACGGGGCAGGCTTTTCTGTTGCAGAGGAAATCTCAATGTCCAGAGTAAACTGAAGCAATTGGGTTTTGTTGACTCTAAGTTTCAAGACTAATCAAGTATCTACTATAACTTGGAAGGCTACCCGCTCAACTCTGTATTCTTATCGGTCAACTTTGTGTTTCTTTTTTCCTTGACAGTGTGCACCACTCAAGCCATAATAGGCCGGGCAGTTGCCTCAGTTAGGCTGCTGGTGGGAGGAGAGTAGAAGAATTTTTTTAAGTGTGGAAAGAGAAGCTTGCAACTATTTTTTTTTTATTTTTAGGATTTTATTTATTCCTGAGAGACACACACAGGGAGAGAGAGAGGGGAGGGGGGAGCAGAGACACAGGCAGAGGGAGAAGCAGGCTCCAAGCAGGAAGCCCGAGGTGGGACTCGATCCTGGATCTCCAGGATCAGGCCCTGGGCTGAAGGCGGCACTAAACCACTGAGCCCCCCGGGCTGCCCAGAAGCTTGTAACTATTGAGGGATGGAACTGGAGCTTCAGATGGTCTTCAGTAAAAGCAAAAGGGGCAGGTTGGAACTAATAATAGTAGGTAGAGCACTTGACATGTATCAGGCACTGTAGGGCATCTTTGTATTATCTCATGTCTTCCTCCTAACAATCCACCAGGCAGGTACCATTATCTTCATTTCACAGGTGAGGAGACCGAGGTTCAGAGTAGTAAAATTACTTACCCAGAGTCACACAGCTGGACTGCTTGGACTCTGGGAATACTCTGGATATATCTTACTCCTGAAATAGTGATTGGCAGACCATAGGTGCCTCTGCAAAAACAAGCTGGCTGAATGTATAAAAACTCCATGCCGCCTCGGCCTGGGTCAGGGTGAGCGTTCTGAGTAAGCCAGGGAGGCCTGAAAGCTGCATTTAGATGGCCTTTCGAATCTCTTAGAACTTCCTGTTCAAACTTAGAATTTCTTGGATAATTGTCACATTAATGCCCCCTCCTTGTTTTCAGCAGGATAAAAATACATATTTAAGAAGTGGTGATTAAAAAAAAAAAAGAAGTGGTGATTACTGTGGTTATCACAGAGTTATTTTTAAGAGTGAAAAGAAGGTAATTACTGAATGTCCAACAGTAGGGAGTTGGTTAAATAAATTATGGAAATGCCATGATGGCATACCACATGGCATAAAAACACATTATTGATATACTGTCCAGGGGAAAAAGCAGGTTACAAAATAATATGTAGAGTGTTAGCTCAGTAATGTATATACATTTATGCATAGAAAAAAGTCTGAAAGAAAATACATTAAGATGTTAATAGTACTTATTTCTGTGTGGCAAGAGTATAGGCAGTTTTAATTCTTGGTGATGTTTTAAATTTTTTTTTGAATTCCCTACAACTATAAATTTTAATCAGAAGAAACAATAATGTCATTTTTGAAAAGCAGTTATCAAAGTTTGATTCTTGTTTTATTTATTTATTTATTAAAAAAATTTTTTTAAGATTTTATTTTAAGTGATCTCTTCACTCAACATGGGGCTCAAACTTACAACCCTGAGATTAAGAGTCACATGTTCCACCAACTGAGCCAGCTGGGTACCCCTGATTCTTGCTTTAAAATTAAGATATGAGGGGCTCCTGACTGGCTCAGTTGGTGGAGCATGTGACTCTTGTGATTCTATGTCTATATATATATATGTCATATATGATATTATCGATGATATATCAGAAATATTACTCATTATCTCAAAGAGTTGGTATGAGGATTAAATGGGTTCTTATATATATATAAAGCAGTTAGAACAATATTGTCTATGTTTGTTACTATTATTGTTATCGTCATTATTTTATCAATAAAAATTCCCTCAAATTCTCTTATCTAATCTCTAAACATGCATAGGCAGAGGTGAACGCAGGTCAAGCATTTTAATGCCTATTTATTTGGGATTCTAGTCCAAATATGTGTCTAAGGTATACCAACAGGACCCCCGGAAGAGGCTCACCTGGGCCTCCAAGGTTCACCATCACTGTCACTAAAGTAACCAGATTTGGTGGAAACTCAAGATTGATTTTGTCCTAAGTTATTAACCAAATTAGCCCAAATCTAAAGTTAAAATGAGGGAAAAAATTGAAATATGGGGGAAAGAGACTTCTGTCTTAACTTTCAAATCTCTTTCTGCTCTGACCCTTGACCTCAGTGTGTCCTCCAAACATAAGCCACCTTGTGAAACTGAAAATCTGTATCTTCTCTCTCACTTTTCATTCCTCACCCTCTTCACACCCCTTCCCTCAGGCAGCACCCTCACGCTCCCCTACAGGCCCAGCTTCAACCACTGGCGTCCACACAGATGAAGCCAGATTCCACACCAGCCTGCACCAGCCCTGACCCCTGAACCCTCTGAGGTCCTGGGAAAGGCAGCCTGAACTCGACCCCACTCAGGAGGTTGAGAAGTGGTGGTGAGATGCCCCCACAGGACCTGCTCCCAGGCTGGCCTGATCCTGGCGTGGGGGCTGGGACTTCCTGCCCGGAAGCACTAGGCCTGGACACAATGGAGGTTATCAGTCACCATCGGGGGATCAGGACCACGGAGGGAGCCCACTCCTTAGCTTTTGGTTTTCCAGGCCTTTCCTGTGTGAATCTTTACTTCCGTGGAAGCTCTTGTTTCGGTCTTTTCCAAGACAGAAACCCTTCCCCCAGCTTCCTACCCCTCTGTCATCATGGGTCAGCTACCTTTCACTTCCCATCCTTTCCAGCTTCCGGTCTAAGTCAACTTAAAGTGATAATTAACAGAGCCGAGGTAGGGACAGTGTTTCCACTCTTTCTGATCTTTTTTTTTTCTTTGTTGAAATTATGGGTGAAATTGATATATTAACTGAATTGGCTTCCAGGATGATGATAATAATTTCATCAACTCAGCAAATTAATAAATTATACCTGTATTGAGGTTTAAGTTCTTCATCTAAGAGCTTATTGGGCTTATTTAACAGTCCTAAATAGGCAGGCCTTTCTATGTTGCTAAAGAGCAAAAGGATTTAAAAAAATAAAACGATACAAGAAAACATTTTAAAGGAGGCATAATTTATCATGTGCAAGTCTTAATAACACAAACAGAATTGCTTTTAAAATTGATGTTGCAAAATACTAGCTATCATTTACTAATACTTACGTATCAAGTGGTTTACTCATGTGAGCTCATTTAGTCCTCAGGACCACCTATTTTATAAATGACAAAATTGATCCTCAGAGAGGCTGAATAACTCACTGAGATCACTCCGGATATAAATGTCAGAGCTGGGTTTTGAACTCAGCCTGTGTGACCACAAAATATGTGTTTTTAACCCCACACTGCACTGCTGCCTCCCAAAGAAGCTGCCACACTCAGATCTAGCAGCAATCCCTAATAGTATTGTAGTTCTCGGGCATACCTTTAGGTCTGAAAGCTTGTCTCCTGTCTCTACCAACCCTGACCTCAGCTTCTCAAAACTCACCACCCTTGCCCACAGGACTTTAATGGCTCTAAATTCAGAAAAGATGATAGTATTTGTTTCCATAAACACTTCTATATTTCAAATGAAAAACTAAATCACTAAGAGAGTATCAACAAGTTAAACAATGGTCTGAGTTTCCTGATATGTATCTCTGTGTATGTGATAATATATATGATGGGATAGCAGAGTCTTTCTGAACAATTCTTGGGTGGTTCTGACTTTTCTGGAATATAACCATCTGCCTATGGGTAATTGGGTTTTGCCAACTCTTACTTCTCAAGTAGGATGTGGGAAAAGAGAAAGCACAGTAAAAGAAAGGAGGGGAAGGAGACGGAGGAAGAAAAGTGCATTTGCTCAGAAATGGAGTTGTGGGAATAAAAACAACAAAGAAAGAGTTAGCGCCCCCCCCCCCCCCCCCCCCCAGCTCGGTGATTCCTGAGCAGTCTTCACTCTGTCCTCTCATGTAGGAGAGTGAGCTGCTTAGGATGTGAGGCCCCACAGGGGAGAAGGAGTACCCACATCTGACGGACCCCCAGAGGGAGGCCTGCTCTGACTCAGTGGGGAGTGGGCCAGACTTGCACCTCCCTGTTTTTACTTAGTTTCCACCGAGACCCATTGTACAATGACTCAGATGACCTCTCACTGCCTTCAAAGTCTGAGGAATTGTCAGTGCCTGCTCTAGGTTAACACCCCAACAGTCAATTTAAGTGATTTAATTAATTTTTATGACATCCAGCCAGCCTCCCTGAGGGATGGATCCCTGAGGTCATGATGACATGGATGCCTGTGGCTCCTCAGATCTCTGCAGTCTCTGTGGTCTCCACAGGACCTTGGGTTACATTCAGGACCACTGGTTGTGCTTCAAGGAGCAATACCCCCAGGATATGGTCCATGTGAGAACCCAAAAGGGAGGATACTGAGCACTCCTCAGGAAAAGATGGCAGCTATGCAGTCAGAGGAGCCATCTATCGCACCTTTGGGTGAAGTGACCTCATGCAAGCAGGTGCCTCTGTGGTCTCCAACTGAAAAAAGCAACTGTGGGTCCCATTGGAATCCTATAAAAGCCATGTGCTTGGGTGAACTCAGAGGGTTACCAGGGGAATCCAAATTTATCTTCCAAGAGATTTCCTAGAAATTTCTGAGTTTGGGCTAGGGAGTCTTCTTCCCATGCCTCACATGATCTGCTCAGGGTTTGTGAAGTTCACGGCCTACGAGCCCTGGGGTGACTCTGAGTGTTGGAGAAGCCCTGCTATCCAGCAAGTCCTTGGAGGTCATGTGACCTGGACAAGGAAAATGTCCAGTCCTGGACTCCAGTTCTGCTTCATCCAAGTAAATGGCTTCATTTCAACCACGATGAGGAAATTTGGCTTACTCTGTGAGGCCTGCTTTGTCAGCCAGATGCAGAAAAGTTGGATGCCCAATGATGTCGACTCACTTGGGTCTCAGGCTCAAGGGTGGCCCAGGGGTGAGGTATAGGAAGGGCTGCTCCCATGGTTACTGAGAACACTGCCGCCTCTGCTCTCCTCCTCCCTTCTGTCTCCTGGCGCCCCTTTGGAGGTGGCCCAACACCACCTTCCCCCGTCTGGGGTGAGCATGAGGGGCATCCCCCCTGGGTTGGCTGGCTCAGCCCAGCCCACCATCTCAAAGTTCAACACATCCATTATTCAACACCAGGCTAAGTGCTTGCGGCTGAAAGAGCCCTCTGCCTCCTTCCCTGGCCTCCCGGCTAAAAATGCTCACTCACACTAGACAGGGGGTCAGTGTGCTGTTCTTGACAATTAGTTCCCGAGCCCTGGGATTCCTTGTTCTCAGTTCTCAGGTCAGTACAGTTCCAGATGTGATTAAAAGTAAAACAGGAAAAACATGGCTTGGAAGATGAAGGAGATTTGTCCCCGCTCCTCTAGATGAAGGATAATTATAAGGACACGGGCTGGTCTCTAAGAATTCTTTGATTTAAATAATGTGTGCTTTGGGAAGTCATTATCTTTTCAAAGGTTAGTTTTCACTGCCCGGAGGAAGGTGCTGTAGCTTCATTTAGCAAATGGAAGCATCGGCAAATAGAGATAAAACGATTTCACAGCTTCCAATAGGAAATAAAGACTGGACTTGCAGTTCCTTATAGTTTATCATTCTATCATATTCCTCCAGGAGGAGGCCAGGGGACTGGATGGGTCCTCAGTTGTAATATGTGTGATCCCAGATGATCGATGTCAGGTTTGTGGCAACATACAGTGAAAGCTTTAAAAATGAACTTGGACCTAGCAGCGCCTCTTCTAGAAAGCTCCTCTGGGAAACTGATGAGAGCTGTGAGCAAAGATACCGGTAATGATGTTCATCACAGGGCCACTTATGATGCCAAAAAATTAGACATAACCTGAATGTTGAACAATAGGGGATACATAATTGTGATTCATCCATGATGTACCATTGAAAATGATGCTGTGGAAGTATATCGTCAAACAAGCAAGGTATTGTTAAGTGAATGAGGCTGTATGTGTAGTATGACCCTAGTTTTAACTTTTAAAAGGTGTCTATGTTGAAAAAAAAAAAGGAAAAAGAAACAAAAAGAGAAGATGTCTATGTCTCAGAAAAATATTAGGGTGATATTATTCCTGGGAAGTTTAAAGTTTTTTCTTTATGTTTTCTAAATTCTCTGCATTAAATATGTGTTTGTTCTTACTAAAAATACACAGTACATGTTACAAAAACAGTATTCTAGAAGATAACAGATTGTAAGTCCTGGGTGAGAAAGAGCATGGCCACTTGCAGATCTTACTCAACAGCCCTAGCAAGGACCTGGATAAGTCATTTAATTTGTCTCCTAGGCTTAAAGCTTCTTCACCCACCCATCACCCAGCCTTGGAGTGAGGCCACAGACTCCCTGGGACCTATCTCTCAGAGTTTAATAGTTTTATGAACACTGTATGTTAGGTACTACTTGCAGGTTCCATACATTACCTACCATGACATGCGTAACAGGAAGTGTTATGACACTTATAATGTCGTGTCAACTAATGACAATAATAATAGCTGATATTGATTTACTGGTTTCTATTTACCAGGCACCATGTTAAGCATGTTAACATCTATCCAATCACGTTTATTTCTCCTTTATTGACTCCTCCCTTTTTCTCACATGTCCCAGTGGATCTGTCAGCAGTGGATATTGGGTCAATTCCTCCTTCACAGTATGTATAAATGCTAATCATTCCTCACCACCTCCTCCACAGCCACTTGAAGCCACCTGCCTCTTTTGAGCCTGAACACACTGGGCCTCCCAATTGGTCTTCCTGCTGCAGCTTCTCTGCAGTCTTTTTCAACAGAGCGGTGTGTTAAAATGTAAGTCACATAATTTTAGTAATTTGCTCAAAATCTTGTGATGTCTCCCCTTTCTGCTCAGAAGAAGAGCCAAATCCCCTATAACAATCTATAAGGCTCTGCGTGATCTTTTCCCACTCTTCCTTTGTGCGCCCCGAAATAAAGCCTTACCCGCTGACCTCATCATCTTTTATCCTACATCCGTATCACTTAGCTTTGTTCTGAACTGACTTTCTTTTCTTCTTTTAAAAATATACATAGTTTTGGGACGCCTGGGTGCCTCAGCGGTTGAGTGTCTGCCTTCAGCTCAGGGTGTGATCCCAGGATCCAAGATCAAGTCCCACATCGAGCTCTCTGCAAGGAGCCTGCTTCTTCCTCTGCCTATGTCTCTGTCTCTGTCTCTCTGTGTCTCTCATGTATATATAAATAAATCTTTTTAAAAATGTATAGTTTTAAATAAAAATCATATCCATTTAAGGTATAAAATGTGGTGATTTATATACATACTCATAGTGAAATGATTACTACAGACAGGCTAATTAACATATCCTCACCTAGTTGTCATTTTTTAAAAAAGATTTTATTTATTCATGACAGACACACAGAGAGAGACAGAGACACAGGCAGAGGGAGAAGCAGGCTCCCCACAGGGAGCCCAATGCAGGACTGGATCCCAGGACTCTGGGATCACGCCCTGAGCCAAAGGCAGATGCTCAAACACTGAGCCACTCAGGCGTCCCTAATTGTCATTTTTTATGTGTGTCATGAGTGCCCTTAATATCTACTCTCTTGCATATTCCCAGTGTTCAGTACAGTTTTACAAGGTACAGTCAACATGCTTGTATATTACACCTCTAGACCTATTCATCCTATATGATTGCAACTTTGTGCCCTTTGACCAGTACCTCCTCATTCTACCCTCCTCAACTTCCCCAGACCTGCAACCACCTTTCTCCTCTATGATTCTATGAGTTTGATCTTTGTTGTTGTCGTTATTGTTTTAATCCTACATATAAGTGAGACTATACAGCATTTGTCTTTCTCTGTCTGGCTTATTTCACTTAGCATAATGTCTTCGAAGTTCATCGGTGTTGTTATAAATGGCAGCATTTCCTCCTTTCTTGGAGCTGAATAATACTCCATCGTGTGTGTATGTGTATGTGTGTGTGTGTGTGTATCTCATATCTACTGTATCTGTTCATCCATTGGTGGATTCAGGTTGTTTCCAAATCTTGGATGGCGCAATAAACAAAGGAGTCCAGATATCTCTTCAAGATTCTGATTTCATTTCCTTTGGCTCTATACCCAGACGTGGGGTAGCTGAATCATATAGTAATTCTATTTTTAATTTTTTGAGGAATCTCTATACTGTTTTCCATAATGGCTGTAACAGTTTACTTTCCCATCAACAGTATAAAGGGTTCCTTTTTCTCCACCCCCTTAGCAACAGTTGCTATCTCTTGTCCTTTTAATAATAGTCATCCTAACAGGTGTACGGTGGTATCTCATTGTGGTTTTGATTTGCTTCTCCCTGATGATTAGTGATGTTGTGCACCTTTTCATACATCTTTTGGCCATTTATATGTCTTCTTTGGAAAAATGTATATTCAGTTTCTTTGCCCATTTTTTTAAAACTAGGTTGTTTTCTTACTATTGAGTTCCTTATGTATTTTGAATATTAACCTCTTAGCAGATATATGGTATGAAAATATCTTCTCCTGTTCTGTAGGTAATCAGTTCTCACTTTTGATGGCTTCCTTTGCTGTGCAGAAGATTCTAGTTAAATAGAGTCCTAACCTGTCTATATTTCCTTTTGCTGCCTGTGCTTTTAGGGTCATATCTAAAAAAATCATTGCCTAGACCAATCTCAGGAAGCTCATCACCTATGTTTTCTTCTAATAGTTTTATTGTTTGAGGCCTTACGTTTAAGTCTTTAATCCTTTTTGAGTTGATTTTTGTTTCTTTGGGTTTTTATTTTTTTATTTATTTATTTTTAAAAATATTTTTTATTTATTTATGATAGTCACACATACAGAAAGAGAGAGAGAGAGAGGCAGAGACATAGGCAGAGGGAGAAACAGGCTCCATGCACCAGGAGCCCAACGTGGGATTTGATCCCGGGTCTCCAGGATCGCGCCCTGGGCCAAAGGCAGGCGCTAAACTACTGTGCCACCCAGGGATCCCTTTTTGGGTTTTTAAAATATTTTATTTATTTATTCATGAGAGACACACCAGAGAGAGAAGCAGAGACACAAGCGGAGAGAGAAGCAGGCTCCATGCAGGGAGCTCTATGTGGGACTCCATCTCGGGGCTCCAGGACCACACCCTGGGCTGAAGGTGGAGCTAAACAGCTGAGCCACCCGGGCTGCCCTTGAGTTGATTTTTGTTATGTGGCGTGAGATAAGGATCCAATTTTATTCCTCTGCCAGTTTTTCCAGTATCATTTATTGAAGAGACTGTCCTTTCCCCATTGTGTATTCTTGGCACCTTTGTCAAAGACCAATTGACCATAAAGGTGTGGATTTATTTCCGGGGTTTCTAGTCTGCTCCATTGGTTTTTATGCCAATGCCATGCTATTTTGATTACTATAGTTTTGTAGTATATTTTTATATTAGGTAGTGTGATGCTTCCAATTTTATTCTTTTTGCTCAAGATGGTTTATTCATAGTCTTTTATGGTTCCCTATGAATTTTAGGGTTGTTTTTCCATTTCTATGAAAAATGCCATTGAAATTTTGATAGGGATGCATTGAATCTGTAGATAGTTTTGGGTTATATGGGCATTTTAGTAGTACTAATTCTTCCAATCCTTGTGGTATATCTTTCCATTTATTGTGTTGTCTTCAACTTATTTCATAAATATTTTTGTTTTTAGTGTACAGATCTTTTACCACCTTTTTTTTTTTTTTTTTTTGAGAGAGAGAGAGAAAGAGAACACATACATGCATGCAGGGGAGGGGCAGAGGGAGAGGAAGAGAGAGAATCTTAAGCAGGCCCCACACCCAGTGCAGAGCCTGATACACGCTCATTCTCATGACCCTGGGATCATGACCTCAGCCAAAATCAAAAGTTGGATCTTAACCAACTGAGCCACCCAGGCACCCCAGATCTTTTACTGTCTTGATTAAATTTATTCCTAAGTATTTTATTTTTTGAAGCTATTGTAAATGGGATTGTTTCTTTAATGTATCTTTCTGATTGTTCATTGTTAGTGTATAAAAATGCCACTGATTTTTGTATATTGATTCTGTATCCTGCAATTGTACTGAATTCATTGGTTAGTTATAATAGATTTTTGAAGGAGTTTTTAGGATTTTCTATATCACGTCATCTGCAAACAGATAGTTTTAGCTCTTCTTTTTCAATGTGATGTCTTATATTTCTCTTTCTTGCCTAATTGCTGTGGTTTGGACTTCCAATACTATGTCGAACTAGGGTGGTGAGAGTGGGCATCCTTATCTTGAAGGAAAAACTTTCAGCTTTTTACCATTGAGTATAGTATTAGCTGTGGGTTTGTCATATATAGGTTTTCTTGTGTTGAGATACATTCCTTCTACGTCTAATCTGTTGAGAGTTATTATCGTGAAAAGGTATTGAATTCTGTCAAATGCTGTTCCTGCACCTATTAAGATGATCCTATGATTTTTATCCTTCATTCTGTTAATGTGGTCTCTCACATTTATTAACTTGCATATGTTGAGCCATCCTTGCATAGGGATAAATCCCACTTGATTATGATGTCTGATCCTTTTAATGTGCCACTGAATTCTGTTTGCTAGGATTTTGTTGAGGACTTTTGCATCTATGTTCATCAAGGATATTGGCCTATAATTTTCCTTACTTGTAGTGTCCTTGTCTGGCTTTAGTATCAGGGTATACTGGTTTCCAAATGAGTTTGGAAATGTTCCCTCCTGTTTAATATTTTGGAAGCTTTTTGTATTAATTTTTCACTAAAAGTTTGGTAAAATTCACTGGTGAAGTCATCAGGTTCTAGGCTTTTATTTGCTGGGAGGTTTTGTTTACTAAAGCTATCTCCTTACTTGTTATTGATCCATTCAGACTTTGCTTTCTCATAACGTCGTGGTAGGTTGTGTGTTTCTTGGAATTTACCCCTTTCTTCTAGGTTGTCCAATTTGTTGGTGTATAAATGTTCATGGTAATCTCTTATGATCCTTTGTATTTCTGTGGTCAGTTACAATGTTTCCTGTGTCATTTGTAATTTTATTCATTTGAATCGTTTTTTTCTTAATTATCCCAGGTAAAGGTTTGTCTGTTTCATCTTTTCAAAAAACTGTGTTTCATTTCTATTGTTTTTCTAGTCTCTATTTCATTTATTTCTGTTCTAATCTTTATAATTTCCTTCTATATGCTTAGATTTAATTTGTTCTTCTTTTTCTAATTCCTTGAGATGTGAAGGTAGATCTTTTCTTCCTTTCCTTAATGTAGGCATTTATTGCTATAAATGTCCCTCTTAGGACTGCTGCATCTCATAAATTTTGGTTTGTTATATTTCCACTTCCATTTGTCTTGAAATATAGTTTTTAGATTTCCCTTTTGATTTCTTCTCTGATCTTTTGGTTACTCAGATAGATGTATGTTGTTTAATTTCTACCTAGTTGTGAATTTCCCACTTTTCCTCTTGTTCTTGATTTCTAGCTTCATGCTATTGTAGTCAGAAAAGATAGTTGGTATGATTTCGATTTTCTTCACCTTGCTAAAACATGTTTTGCGGCCTAACATAGGATCTGTCTTGGAGAATGTGTCATGTGTGCTTAAGAAGAATGTGTTAGATGATTTTCTGTCTGAATGGTCTATCCATTGTTGGAAACGTGATATTGAAGTCCTCTACTTTTAATTATTATGTTGCTATTTCTCCCTTCAGCCTGTTAATATTTGCTTTATATATTTAGGTGCTCCAATTGACCCCTTTTTCATTACATAGCAACCTTTCTTTCTCTTGAAAGTTTTTGACTTGCGGTCTATTTTATCTGAAATAAGTATACCCATCCTCCTTTCTTTGGGTTACCATTTGCATAGAGTATCTTTTACCATCTTTTTACTTTTGGTCTATGTGTGTGCTTAAAGCTAAAGTGAATATCTTCAAGGTAGCATATTGTTGCTATATTGAACCTATATTGTTGTTCATAGTATTCCCTTACAATCCTTTTTGTTTCTCAAATCAGTAGAGATGTCTCCTCTTTCATTCCCCACTGGAGCTGCGATTTTGTTTTAATGCAAAGATAATGTATAATATAGAGCCTTGAGATATTTTTATTCAGGAAAACCAAGTGTCTGGAAATTAGTAAGATTTCTAAGGGACTCATTTAAGCTATGGAACCAGTGAGATGACTTACCTTAATGAGGGTTTGTTCCTGCAATGCAGGCTTCAATTCCTAGAAACTGTCCTGCAGACTAGGAAAATCAGAGGAAGTCTGACTTTCCTGGTCAGAGAGAGCATCTCTGTGTATTAGGAGTCTCATGACATGACCAGAAAAGGCATGAATCAGCACACAGAGCAGCTGGGAATTATCTGACAACATATGGAAACATTTCATGGGTAGAAATAATTTAAAAAGGAGGTTAAAGTTGTCATAAAATTAACCCTCCTTATTCATGTCCATGATAAAATCTCGAAGGCCAGAATTCACTAACTCCTTGTTGCTTTCTTGAATTGTTTTCAGAAAGGCAGGTTAGAAGAAGGAAGGAAAAATCTTAAGGCTTCTCAATTTACACAAACCATGTAGCACAAGCAAAACTGTTAATTATTAAATATCTAGCTAGGATTGATAAGGCTTTATTTGGGAATGAGCTAGAACATGTAGGAGAATGGTAATATGGGTCTAAGAATTGTTACTGATTAGGGGATATTCCAGTGCATTCAAAATATAACCGTTGAAGTTGAATGTATTACCTATTTTTCTTATAATTGCACAAATTAAAATTACCTATTCCTATCAAGTATGGTAAAACCAGGTTCTAAATCAGATATGTCATTCTGAGCTCTACCATAATACCAAAAATCAAGTGTTAGCTCCACGAGGGCAGATTTTTTATTGTTTTAGCTGATAACTATGTCCCAAACAAAGTGCTTTGTACAATGTAGGCACCCAATGAATAGTTGTTGAATAAATAAATGATTAGTAGTCACTGCCTGTCACTAAGGTTCCACTGTAAATAATAATAATGGAAACCGCCTTTTTGTGGAAGACGTAGCATAGTTCAAAGGCAAAATAACCTCTCCTAGCAACTTCCAAAACGCAGCTATAAAATGCCCCCTGAAGGATTAGTCCCCTGAGTGATGAAGCACCCAATTCAAGGTTCCAAAAACTCAGCCTGTCGGAAATATCAGAGTCTTAAAACAATCATGTTTAAAAAAACACTGTTGTTTTAAGGATTTTCTTTGATTTAAATGTTGTTTCTCTTGGAAACGGCTTGTTATTTTTCTAAGCAAGTTAGGTCATTAAACTGGGCATACCGGGAAAAGGGAAAATTAAAGAAGACATTTTAAAAACAGAAACTATGGTTACTTTATTGTATATGTCTTGACAGAGTTTCTGCTGCCTTATATTTAATTTTACCGATAAATTCTTTTTATTAAAAATAGATTGAAAATATAATTTGAAATAAGTAATTTTAATAAGATATTTAATTGTACCTCCCTAATGGTGTTAGCATGAGGAGTAAATGTTCTAATGAATATAAAGTACCTGAAATATACAAGACAACCATTAGATGTAGGATGTTTATTACTCTTGTGGTGGAGCCTATCCTTATTTAACATTTTGATATTTTTGTTCATCGTGTATTTTCTAAAGGTAGTTTGATTCTTTAAAACATTGCATTAAAATATTATTTGTCTTGATTACTAAGTTTTTGGGTTTCCCTAAATATTGTGCCTGACTGAGGCAAGTTCCTCGCTTGCCTCACCCTACTCCTGGCTCTGGTTGGTGACTCTGTGATCCAGTGACGATTTAATCAATGTGTACCAGGTCTGAACCCCTTATATAGAAAACTGTTCCACCCTTGACCTTGTGGAGAAGCAGTATCATAGGAGTCATTTTGTGTCAATGACTACAGTTCTCCATTCTTTTTTAATATATATATTTGATTTGAACTATTCAATTGTATTTATTTTTTTAAGTTTTTATTTTAATTTAATTAACTGAGTTAACATACAGGGTTACATTAGTTCAAATGGCCTCCTTAATCCCCACCACCTGCCTATTTCATCCCCCACCTACCTCCCCTCTGGTGACTATTCGTTTATTCTCTCTAGTTAAGAGTGTGGTTCTTGATTTGTGTCTCATTTTTCCCCTTTGCTTGTTTTGTTTTTAAAATTTCACATATGAGTGAAATCATATGGTATTTGTCTTTCTCTGCCTGAATTGTTTTGATTAGCATGATTTTCTCTAGCTCCATTCATGTTGTTGGAAATGGCAAGATTTCATTCTTTTCTTTTCTATGGCCAAATAATACACACACACACACACACACACACACACACACACACACACTGCTTCTTTATTCATTCATCAATCAATGAACACTTGGGCAGCTTCCATATCTTGGCCATTAGAAATAAGGCTGATATAAACATGTGAGTGCACATATCCCTTTGAATTAACATTCTTGTAGTCTTACAGTAAATACCCTGTACCAGGGATGCCTGAGTGGCTCAGTGGTTGAGCGTCTGTCTTCGGCTCAGGGCATGATCACACAGTCACATGATCCCATAGTCCCGGCATCGAGTCCCACATCTGGCTCCCTGCATGGAGCCTGCTTCTCCTTCTGCCTCTGTCTCTGCCTGCCTCTCATGAATAAATAAATAAAATCTTAAAAAAAAATAAGGTAGTTCTATTTTTAGCTTTTTGAGGATCCTCCATACTGTTTCCCACAGTGGCTGCCCCATTTTGCATTCCCACCAAAGTGCAAGAGGGTTCCCCTTTCTCTACATCCTTATAAACACCTGTTGTTTCTTGTATTGTTGATTTCAGCCATTCTGACAGGTGTGAGGTGATATCTCATAGTTTCTTTAGAGATTTATTTATTTGAGACTGAGAGAGAATGAGTAGGAGGACCAGAGCGGGAGGGAAAGAGAATCTGAAGCAGACTCCGCACTGAGTGCAGAACCTGATGAAGGGCTTGATCTCACAATCTTGATGTAACAACCTGAGCCAAAACCAAGAGTCAGACGCTCAACTGACTGTACCACCCAGGTGCCCCTCATAGTTTTGATTTCTATTTCCCGGATGATAAGTGATGAGCATCCTTTCATGTGTCTGTTGGCCATCTGTGTGTCTTCTTTGGAGAAATGTCTATTCATGTCCCAAGGCCCTGGGATAATGACCTGAGTCAAAGGTAGACGTTTAACCAACTGAGCCACCCGGGCTCCCATCAGTTCTTTATACATTTTGAATACTAACCCTTTATCAGATATGTCATTTGCAAATATCTTCTCCCATTCCATAGGCTTTTAGTTTTCTTGTTTCCTTTGCTGTGCAGAAGCTTTTTATTTTGGTGTAGTCCCAATAGTTTGTTTTTGCTCTTGTTTCTCTTGCCACAGGAGACAAGTCTTGAAAGAAGTTGCTATTATAAAACTAAGCCAATGAACAATGAGGGAAAAAAGCCAAATATCTTTATCAAGATTATTATGCCATTAGGTATGATCCTGGGTAGCCATGATAAGCCATAGACATGCCAAGGATATGAGGGATTTAAAAGAATGAGGTGGCTGGGTAGCTTAGTCAGTTGAGCATCTGACTCTTGATTTCAGCCGGGGTCATGATCTCATGATTGAGCCCCTGTACCAATCCCCTGCACATAGAGCCCTTATATGTAGCTCAGTCTGCTTGTCCCTCTCCCTTCTGCTGGTTGCTTTCTCTCCCCCTCTCTCCCTCTCTCTTTTATGAATGAATAAACAAAGTCTTTAAAAAAAGAGTAAGCAGAGGAAGCCAGTCAGCTTATAGAATAAAATGGTGCAGTAATTCAGAAAAGCAGATGCCTGAGGAAAGTGGCCTCTGCTCCTTATAGATTTCTAGTTCCTGGTTCCTTTTCCCATGGGGCTCAGCCATACTACAGCTTCTGCTCTTGAGTTCCTATACAATTCCTGATTTCATGATACCTCGTGTTCATCTTTAAAAATTGATTCTCCTTTTCTTAAGCTAGCTCCAGTTAACTAGAACAATTAGCTGTATTTGTTACAGTCAGAATCTGCCCAAGTGGAGTGGCCCTGCCAATCTTGGAGTCAAATGGTATTCTACATCTCATGGGGAGTTGAGACCCTTGTAGGAAATAGGATGTCAGGTGATCAAAGCCAATTTGATTTGCCCTCTAGGTACAAATACACCAGGAGAGAATTAAAAGCAGTTTTCCTAAGAGGTCTTGACAGTATATAAGCAGAGCTAATAGACAGTTTGCCACGACAGTTTCCTGGGGAATATGTTGATCTAAGAAGTAAATATGGTCACTGACCAATCAAGTTGACCTACAGGCTCTGTGTGCTAGGCCAGTGTTCTTGCCTGAGGGGGTCTTCCATTTTGAGTGCTATAAAAGCAAGGTAATCTTCCATTTGGATAAAGATGAAAGACTTGGAGGATTACCCTTTTGCCCTTCAATTTACCACAAAGAATAAAGGCTTTCTAGGCAGGATGAAAGAAGTCATTAGGAAAGAAGCCAGGAAAAGGATTCCAAAAGAAAGTGTCAAGAAACTAGCTAAGGGAAGTTAGAACAGAGGTGAAATAGAGAGAATCTGATGCCTGTGGTAGGACAATTCTCTGAGGACCAAGTTGGGATTATCTGAATGCATCAGGGGTACCAAAAGGAGAGGAACCAACTTGGCAGCCTCAGTGTGGGAGATCTTGTTAGAGCTAGAAGATAAAAATGTTTCTCAGGGAAATCTGGATTGGGAAAGAATATATATTTGTGCTTTACTGCAGAGAAGTGGGGGGAAAACCCACTTTGCTCTTTCCAGGAGCATGTGAGGTGGTGCCATGTACTTCCAGAGTCAAGGAAGGTCATGTTCTCACAAAACAAGGAACAGATATGACAAAAAGTGAACACAAGTATCTCTAAGTTTAAAGAAGGAAGTAATACTCAACCATGCCCCACCACACAGAAAGAATCAAGTTAAACAATTTATTTTATTAGGTTTTTTTCCATGCATTTACTGAGCTGAGCTAAGAATATATGCTGATTTTTAGGTGCCATTTAATTCAAGAATATTCACAAATCACTTAATTTAGGAAGAGGCATTTAATGATATATAATGTCTGTCCCCAGATGATTTATTGTCTTTCTTCATGAAAAAAAAAAAAATTCCAACAAGTTAGGTCATTTAACACGATGCCTAAAGACGCATAAAAATAATTTCTCAAGTTCTTTAGCAATGAAAAAGTTCATTATGTCATTCTTTGCAATACTGCTTTTGTGGAGAGGGAGAGAAAAGACCTTTTGTTTAGTAATTCTCTTGGCACGGGGGCTTCACTATGTAATAAGCTTAGCCATTGTTAGAAAAATCTAGACAAGAACAGCACCAGTTATTGTTATAAATGATCATCAAACAAGGCAAGAGATTCCATATGAACTGTAGGTTAAAGGATATGGCTTGAGAAATATATTTCTTGGTACTAAGAGAGGAATAGAGCCAGTAGAGGAATAGCTAAGTTAACACTTTAGGGCTGTGTCACTTTGGATGCGTTTTCAACTGTAAGTGACAAATTTCTGACTCATTTGTATTAAATAATACATATAGCATGACGGTGCAGGCCCAGGTTTGGTAATTTAGTGAACCAATAATATCAGCAAGGACCCAGATTCTTCACACCTTCTGGCTTTGCCATCCTACGTATATTGGCATGGTGGTTAGGCCAGCTCCCCTCGCGGCTGTGGAATAACCAGACATGGCAATAACCAGGGAAGAGGAGCCTGTCTTCTAGTGGGTATCTCTATTTAAGAGAGGGGAAACTCTTCCCAGAAATCTCCACCTACAGATTCCCTTATGTCTTATTGGGGTGAGGGTGGGGAATTACGTCCACGGCCATATCTAAACCAATCACAGACTGGAGGTAGCCCAATCACAGTCCAAACCCTGTGTTTGGAAATGGAATTAACTTTCTTTGAAGCCCGTGGCTATGTAAGGAGTTGGAGATGAGCAAATTCGGGGTGATTTTGGAAAGGAGGAAGGGAGCTGTTGGTCGTCACCACCGATGTCTCTCACAAGGGCTGAGTGGCCTCTGAGCTATACAAGGTCCCAGATGGCACACACAATTTACTGAATTTTTGAATATGGTTCTAACTTTGAAGGGAAGTCATGCTCCTATGTACATGTGTGTTATTAATTTGATTCTTTTATCAGCTGGTCAGTGCATGTCTTCAAATAATGTCCAAGAAAAGACCATGGGCTGATCTATTTTCTGAGTCCTTGACTATCTGCAGGTGTTCTTCTATTGCCTTTATCATTGATGACATAGTTAGATGTAAAATTATAGATCATAATCCTTCCCCATCAAAAGTTTGTAGACGTGGTTGTGTTGTTTTCCAGTAGTTAGCATTGAAGAGAAGTCAGAGATTAGACTAATTATTCTCCTTTATATTTAAATTATTATTATTTTTAAATCTGAGTTCTGAAGGATTCTTTATCTTTTCAATTTAAAAATGTGCTCAAGATACACCTAGATGTGGGTCATTTTTTTAAAAATTTTATCGAGGATATAATAAGTCCCATCAGTCTGCATACTCAAAGGATTTTCATCACAAGAAAGCAATTTTTAATTATGTTGGATTTGTCTCAGTTTCTCCTGTTCTTATTGTGCTTATGAGGTGGAATCATGTTTCTGTCCTCTCTCCACCATTATTTATTCATTCTGTTCCATATCATAGAATATCTCGGATATGATCTTCAGAACATTCACTCACTTTTACACAAGATGAGTGCTGCTCTTTATTCATTCCAACTGAATTTCATGCTATATTTTTGATATGAAACTTATTATATTTCGGTATTGTTAATATTCTTAATTATCTCGCCTATCTCTCCCCGCTATTCATCTCACTCCGTTGTCTTTGCATCCCATCCTTTTCTCTGTGACTATATGGCACCTCTTTCCTAGAAGCTGTGTCTTCTTACATCTTTCTGAGGATATTACACAGTTTTCTAAAAATGTTTGCTGGTTCTCTGCAGGAGGTCATTTTCAGAGGAATATTCCTCATCTGGTCTTCTGTGTAATTGTTTTTCGTGTTTCCAATGACAGTTTTTCTGATTACTCATTTTTGAATGAAAAGACAAAAAACTAGTTTCGGATTCACCCACAGACAGGGTGTGTAGATTTTATCTGGTCCTATTGATTGGACACTTGGGTAATGATGGAATCTTCTCAGATTTATAGTTTGATGAGAATAGGTGTCTGCCCAATTCTGATAGTCCAGCTAGCATTTAACTAGCATTCCTATAGCATGGCTCTGCTGTGCTGAGTTCCTTCCTCCAGGTCTTGCTCTATGATGTCCTCCTCACTGTGTATAGCTACGGGAGCATTCTTTCCATACTCAGCAACAGCATTTTATTTCTGGGGCTATTCCTTCGAGAATCCAATGCACCTGGCATCCCCCCACCCCCACCCCATCTCATATACTTCCTGAATTAGTCTCTGAATGAATGTTGAAAGATAAAGATGGCAAAAAATATTTGTATCAACTCAAAATCTAACATCTACATGGTAAAGGGATAACTACCAGGTTTCTTGTGGTGTAGACTCCAGGTCTCTGAGTAGGGGAATAGAGTAGTCAGGAGGAACAAAACTTCTTTCCACTTTCTTTTAAAAGGTCAGAGAGCCTCTATTTTTTTTCTTTTCTTTTTTAAGATTTTATTTATTTATTCATGAGAGACACACAGAAAGGGGCAGAGACACAGGCAGAGGGAGAAGCAGGTTCCTCATGGGGGAGGCTGATGCAAGACTTGATCCCAGGACCCGGGGATCACAACCTGAGCCAAAAGCAGACATTCAACGACTATGCCACAGAGGCTTCCTGAGCCTCTATTTCTTGAGAAAAGGCAAGACTGTTAGCCAAGTGTTTTTCCTGCTCATTTAAAAAAATGTAAATAAAAATTCCTTTTAGATTTTAGCAAGTGGTTTTATTATGTTGGTCTTAGCTTTTGGTGGTAAATGGGATTTTTATATTTGTGTCTTCCTGGGTACTTTAGAAAAAACTTAGGCAAGTTTCTACCAGGGCAGTGAGTCTGGTGCTGTTTAAAATTAGAAGTAAAAAACAAATGTTTTAGTTGACCCAAACTGAGTATGAGCCAATAATGTACTTGGCTGCTAAAAAAGAGGGGGGCGGGTGACAGCTATCTTAATACACAAACCAAGGTTCGAAGTATTCTCACTGCATTCTCTCAGATGTAACTGGGAGTTTGGGGTCCACTTATGGCCCCTATTATTAATAAAACTGTGAAGCGTTCTTGATAACTAAGAGCAAGTTCACACACAGATAACTATGATGCTAGAAGTCTGTGTATCATGTTGATGGAGTAGAGTTAGTTAACTTTTAAAAAGAAATGATGTGGGCAGGGAATGGACTGACCTGATAACTGGGATAAAATATTCAAACGGAGGTCATGAGAAAAGGGATTGTATTTATTCTGCTTTGCCCGGAAGAGCAGAACAAGGATCACTTGGAGAAAGCTACCAAAAGGTGGATTTGGGATTCCTGGGTGGCACAGCGGTTTGGCGCCTGCCTTTGGCCCAGGGCGCCATCCTGGAGACCCGGGATCGAATCCCACGTCGGGCTCCCGGTGCATGGAGCCTGCTTCTCCCTCTGCCTGTGTCTCTGCCTCTCTCTCTCTCTCTCTCTCTCTCTGTGACTATCATAAATATAAATAAATAAATAAACAAAAGGTGGATTTGGCTCAACGTACAGTTGGCTGGTGGTGGAGTGGGCACCTCATAAACAAGACTATAAACTGCCTGGCTCTTTCCAGAAGATCCTGGTCAAGAAGATCCTGGCTCATCACCTACCAAGGAAGCTGTGAGAGACATTCTGATGTTGAGTCAGAAGTTGGGTGATCCTGTGATCCATAGTTTAATGATCTTGGTTTTAGAGTTTCCTCCTGGAGGTTTAGGTCTTTAAGGTTGGATGAATGACTTGGTTTCTCCCCCAAGGAACTCGCTGAACAGTGAGAACTCGGCTGCTCCAGGACTGGAGTCCATGCAGGCAGAGGCGGCCCCGGGAGGCGGGTTCACTCTCCCTTGGGCCCGACCGTCCCCAGCACCGAGGGCCGAGACTGCTTCAGAAGCAGAGCAGGACCGAGCTCGTCAGGGCGACGGGAATGGGAGCAACAGGTGGCGGGCACGTAGTCCTCACCGCGGCCCCAGGAGGCTGCTTCCCAAGGAACCCGAGACCCAGAGGGACCAGACCATTGCCAAGAACAAGAAGACGTTGATTCGTGGAGCCGGCGGAGGCCCCGCGCCTCGGTGACAGCGCTCGGCCGCGGCGGAGCGGAAGGAGCCGCGCTGGCTTCATTCGCATTTTCTACCGAAGCACTTAATCCCCCTTGACGTGGCTGACACACAGAACACGCACAATAAAAACAGCTATTTTTATTTGGTCTTGGAGTGGCTGGGGGGGGGGGGGGGGGTGCAGCGGCCCGGGGCGCTCCCGGCTCCATGGGCGAGTCAGGGCTCGGGCCCTGGCCTGACTCGGCAGCGCACGCCGACCTCCTGGGGAGCAGAAGCACCGCTGTCCTGTTGCTGGGGGTTGCTTTGTTGCTTTTGCGCTCCATTTAAACGAATGTGACTGCATAAGGCAGGAGCGCGGACGGCGTGACCGAGCCCATTTTCCCGAGGCCCCGCCCCCCGCCTGCAGGTGCCGCGGCTCGTTCCACGGGCGAGCGCCCCCCTCCCGCCTGCTGCTTCCCAGGGGGCCGCTGCCGTCAGTCTGGGCAAGGCTGGAGCTCGTCTTTTCCTTTCCTCTTACAAACAAGACTGCCTCCGTGGCCGGGCTATGGGGCTCGCGGTCCCAGATGCGTCAGGAGTCGGTTCCCGGAAAGCGGCCCAACCGGGGGCTCTCCACCGCGTTCCACAATGGCAGGGCTCACGTCATTTTCCATTGGTTTTGGACTGTGATGCACAGTCCTTTGGGGATGTTCTCAAGTTCAGGCTCCTTCAGAGCCAGGAGAGAAAAGCCCAACAGCAAAACAAGTGGAAAGTAAGAGAATACTGGCCACGTGGCCCTGAGTCTCTTCTGAAAGGCCTGCTCGTTTCTGTGTTTTGTTTCTGGAAGGTTATAAACGGTCTTCCTAATGCTGGGTCTAACGTTTCCCCCGCCCCCACCCCCATTATCAATCCTCCTGCCTGTCTTTGAATGTTTGACACCCCTGACCACTTCTTTTCTGCTGGAGGCTGCTTCTCCCTTGATTTCCGTAACTGTTTCCTTACCCACCCCTCTTCTTTCCTTAGCCCAGCATCCTGCCTCTGTATCCCCTTTGCCCTGCCTTTCCCTTTCAAACTGCTGTTCCTCAGGGGAGTGAACCAATCTTCAATAACAAATTGTTCCAAAAATTATAATGGCTTGATCATGAAAGAAGTTAATTTCTTACTCATGTATTAGTACACATTAGGCTTCTCCTGTTGGCAGGTGGATTTCTTCCACCCGAGGAACCAGACTCCTCGTTCTATGGCTTCACCATCCCCTTAGACTCTAGGGCCTCACTGTTACCTGTATCCTGCCAGACAAAAAAAGGAAGAGAAAAATGGAGACGGCATATCCGATTTAAGGCTTTGGGCTGGAAGTGGGGCACCTGGGAGGCTCAGTTGGTTGAGTGTCTGACTTCAGCGTGGGTCATGGTCTCAGGGTGCTGGGATCCAGCCACATGGTGAGCCCCACATTGGGCTCCCTGCTCAGCGGGGAGTCTGCTTCTTTCTCTCCCTCTGTCCCTCCTCCCACTTGTGCTGTCTCTCCCACAAATAAATAAATTCTTAAAAAAAAAAAAAAAAAAGACTTTGGCCTGGAAGTGACAGGCATCTCTTCTGCTCATTCTCCATAGGAGAGAACTAGTCACGTGGCCCCTTCTGGATGCAAGGAGGGCTGGAAAATACGGTTCATGGCTAGGAAGCTGCTTCCCCAGCAACAAGTCTATGTCTATCCCATGGTCGGGAAGATGGACTTTGGTATGCAGCTGGCCCTCTCTGCGACAGCCTTGGAGTTGTCTCACCAGACTGACCCTTGGTGACCTACTCATCCATTTCTGTCATTTCCTTCTTTACCTCAGGATTCATGACTCTGAAGTCTCCATTTCCCCATTTTTCCCCATCCAAAGCTGGCTCATTCTGGCCCTCCCCAGTTCTGTCAGTGGATCACCATTCTTCTGGCATCATCCATAATCCTTGCTTTTCCTCTGGGCTCCCAACCAGTGCCTTTCTGAGTCCTTGCTCATTCGTCCTTTCTCCTGACTTCAGCCCCCTACTTCTCTGATCTCTTTAGAATGCTTTTGACAGGCTAATCTTTCTAGAACACTTTTATTATGTCACTGCCAAAAATTCTCTTTAAGAACCTATGATTCCTTGTTGCCACTTTAGAACCATGAAACAGTTTTAAATAGCAACAGCCTATAAATAAGACAGCTTATTAGGCAAAACAGTTATTTTTTTTTTAATCTACAGGGCAAGTCGAGTTCAGAGTGATGAGGTATAACAACTGACAGACAAGGAAGCAAGAAATCGTAATTCCAGCTTACCTTTTACCTCTAACCAGATCTCTGAGACTCCATTTTCATTTTGTAAAACTAAGAACGTAATATTTTTCCTATTTGAAATCCATGCACAGACAATCTCTTCTGGTTCCTTCCAGTATAAGGATCAATGATTCTAAAAATGCAACCCCCCCCCCGCCCTGCCTAATTTTTTAGGACCCTCCATCTTTTTTTTTTTTTTTTTAAGATTTTATTTATTTGTTCATGAGAGACACAGAGAGAGAGGCAGAGACATAGGCAGAGGGAGAAGCAGACTCTCTGCCGAGGAGCCTGATGAGGAACTCGAACCCAGGACTTTGGGATCACGTCCTGAGCCAAAGGCAGATACTCAACCACTGAGCCACCCACTCACACCTTCCTAAATGCTTTCTCTATTCCGTCAACTTGTTTCCTCTCTGTGTCCCAGACATGCTGAGCGTAGCCTGGGCCCGCATGAGTGCTGTGCTGCTTCCCCTGCCCAGGATCTCTTCCCCTTGCTCTCTGCCCATCGAAGGCCCACCTGTTCTGTAGGCACTGCCAGGAGCCAGCCTGGGCCATCTTGGAGGATTTGAGGCATTTAGAAGGACACGGCCACCCCACCTGACCTTGCCGCTTAGGAGCTCTGTGACATCAGTAACACATGTAAATTTTGCTTTGTAAGATGCCCTCTTTATATAATTTAGCCCTCTGATTGTTTCGCGAGTTAGTTTTGTTTCCCCAGGTAACTGGCTGGCTGGTTGGATTAATTGATGATTGATTGATGGATTGATTGACTTCATCAGTCAACAAGCCTCGGCATAAGTTTGAACCACGTGAAATTGCTGATAATTTGACCGCTTTTGACCTACAAAGAAATGGCAATTTCCTATGTAAACCTAATAAAGTATTCTAAAAATATTTTGTTATTCTTTCCACTCAACTTAGTCCAATTCTCCAATGCAGGGGAATCCAACATCTGGGATAAGAGTCAAAATTCTGGTGGAGGTAATTGTTACTTTTTTTTTTTTTTTTTGCTGATCATTTTCTGTGCTGTGATTTGGGGGGAAGAGCTGCCCCCAGAGGAGTGGCACATTGTGTCTCTTTCTGAAGTGGGGCTATGCTTTCATGTGCACTAGACCAAAGGCCTGTGGGATCTGTAAGGACAGATTTGAGGCCCAAGTCTTGGCCACTGGCCCTTCCTACCTTAACTTTTCATAAAGGAATTAGAGTCACTGAGTGAAGACCTTAGGAACCCAGGTCCTTTCCTTGTTTCCTGTTGGTCCCTAGGATTCAGCACTTTTTAGAAATTAATAACACAGTCACTCTGCAGCACATGAAGGGTTTTGGCAGGGGAGATAGCATGAGTTTTGGAATCAAATCCTATTTCTGCCACTTATTAACAATATAAACTTGGACAAGTTACTTAATTTCTTGAACCCTCAATCATGTTATCTGGAAGAGGGGGATGAAAAATGCTTGACCAACAGAGACAAACCTTTTCGGTTTAGAGCCCCTTCAGATGTTTTATCTAAAATGCTTGCCCTTTTTACTGCAACAGCCCACGGTTAGTGACTAGTTCAAGACCTGGGCTCGCTCTTTTCCTCTTATCCAAGTACTCATGCTCCCCACCTTCCTGAGCTCCTCCTGCACAAAAAGTACTAAAATAAGATTTCAGCATAACATTGGTTTTTTTTTAATTATATGATTGTTTATTACATGGAGCAAATCAAGTTCTAGAATCATATTGGGAAAGGCTACTTACCAGCCAGAGTCAACAGTGACAGCCTGACCTGTTTCTATACGTGATAATTACTCAGTGAAAGTTTGTAAATGTTGGGCAGCCCTGGTGGCTCAGCGGTTTAGCGCTGCCTTCAGCCCAGGGCATGATCCTGGGGCCCCGGGATCGAGTCCCACGTGGGGCTCCCTGCATAGAGCCTGCTTCTCCCTCTGCCTGTGTCTCTGCCTCTCTCTCTCTCTCTCTCTCTCTCTCTCTCTCTCTGTGTCTCTCATTAATAAATAAATAAAATCTTTAAAAATTTTTTGGTAAATATCTATTATTTCACAAATGAAGCATAGAAGCTGTGGCTACTCTTCGCATACTAGAGACAGGAAGCTGAGGAGCAGAAGTGTGCATGGTCTAAGCTTCCATGGGTCAAGTGTGGGGGTCTCCTGAATCCCAGGCTGGGATGCTGACCGCAGGCCATCCTCCTCCCATGGTGCATGGCCTCGAGACTCCCTGGACATTGGCCCTCCCCCTCACTCCCTCATGCCATCACTTGCCCTGGCAGAGAACACTGCCAAGTTGTGCTTTTGCAGAGGAGGGGAGGCTATGTTTTATCTGTTCAAGCACTCCTTCATTCATCCTGATCTTGTTGTTGTTTGGCAGAGCCAGAAAGTAGGGCAAGTCCAGGGTGTCACTGGCGTCTCAAGACTCTGGGATTTCCTTGTGGGCCTCGGAGCTGAAAGATCCCAGAAAGTCTAAAGCTTTTCTACCATTTGCCTGTAACTGAGTTTGATGACATGGGTTTCTTCTAGGTCCCCCAAATGCTTAGAGTGGCTCCAACTTACACTGGAAAGGATCCAGCAGGATCCCAGACTGATCCACACCCATAATTCCCGGAGTTGAGTGACTCAGGGTTTCAGAAGATACCTCTGTGCTAACTCACACATCCTCCCTCCCTCTAACCCCTGCCCTGCTCCATGAGGAAAGTGTATTACACATGAAGGGCTGTGTCACCTGTGGGCTGGGAACAAGTTCTAGGCCTTCCCACCCCAGCTTTCACTTAAGTCCTGGGGTTCACAATGCAAGCTGGCATTCTGTTACCCCATTTCCAGCCAGAGTATAATGACATCACCACAATCCATGAAGACTCCTTAGTGGGTCATTATGTCCTTGGCCACTCTCTCTCCTTAGCCACTTTTAAATGTATTAACTAAAGGAGAGAAGAAGTGTTGATGGTATATATGGAATGTGGGGTAAAGAAGGGTATCTACACAGCCCAGGGGCTGACCTGCAGGGGCCTGTGGACTTGGCTCTCAGTCACACATTGAACAGGTGTGCACACAGCGACCTCAGTCCAAGGGTCTTTCTGGGGCCAGTCTCTATGCTCCAGACCTTTAAGCTGAGCCCTGTTCCAGTCCACCAGTGACACAGCCCCTATGAAACAGCCTACTCCCCTGGGGGTGATTTCGCACTGAGGAATCTTCTGAAGCCTTGAGTCAAAAGTCACTGCCTCAGCCACAGGCATCTCAGAAGACGAGCTTCTGGTTTCAGCTGAGCACATGCTGTGGACACCGAGAACAAGCGTGTTACCCAGACAAGGGGAGGGCCCTCTGTTCAGAGACGTGCTGACAGTAACAGACATCCCTGCTGGAACTTTTCAAGTGGAAGAGCAAATGCTGTGTGCGCAGAACCCTGGCAGTTTGATGATTTCCAAAGTTACTGTTATTTATATATATTTACATATACATTTATATATAGTTTACATATACGTTTTGCATGTTCTGAGGTGGATGCTGCAGGCCACAAGTTTTGGAAACAGGCACAAAACTTTTAAGCAGCTTCTCATCTTTCATGTACATGTGCTTACCTTTGGCTCACAATATATGTTTACTGCTAGATTTTTGTTATATTAATAAACCACAAGTTGATGTAAATGTCCATTTACAGAAGAACGATTAGGTAAATTGTTATACAATGGGATAATCTCTAGCCATTAAAAATCAGACTAATGACATAAAGAAGTACTTATGATATCTTGCTAAGTAAGAAGAAAAAGACTAAAATATTATATGAATTGCATTTTGAACCCCTCCCCACATAAAACCAACAGAGAGCAATGCATAACACGGATACATTTTTATATACTGAAAAATACTAACCTGATACATGCCAAGATTTATGTAGTTATGTCTCCTCTTATGTTTTTCTACAGTGGTTATGTATTAATCTTATAATTAAAAAATGTTATTGCTTTTTAAAAAGGACACTTAGAAATTGTTTATTTTGGAAACTTAGGGGGAAGACTCTGGATCTTCTACCAACATACGCAAACTGTGCACTGAAGTCAAGTGCTGATGACGTGAGTTGAGTCCAGGGGATGCAGGCCAAGGATTGTCGGTCACAGCTGCAAACTTCCCCTTCATATCCTTGAGCTGATTAGTCCCCAGATCAACCAATAAAGTAAAGTCATATGCTTTGTTCATAAAGGCAGCATAACTCACATTCTTTGTTTTAAAAAAGATGTTACTTACTTACTGGAGAGAGACAGGGAGAGTGAGCACAAGCAGGGGGACGGGAGAGAGGGATAAGTAGACCCCCCACTGAGCAGGGAGCCCAACGTGGGGCTGGATCCCAGGACTCTGGGATCATGATGGAGCTGAAGGTAGTCACTTAACTTACTGAGCCTCTGTAACTCAAATTCTTTCTTTTTTGTTTTAAGGATTATCATTTTTTAATGTAAATTAAATTAATTAACATATAGTGTAGTATTAGTTTTAGAGATACAGTTCAGTGATTCATTAGTCTTATATAATACCCAGTTTTCATTACGTCATGTGCCCTCCTTAATGCCCATCACCCAGTTACCCCATCTTCCCCACTCCCACCCCTCCAGCAACCCTCAGTTTGTTACCTAGGATTAAGAGTCTTAAAATAAAAAATAAAATAATTAAAAAATAAATAAAAGTCTCCTGGCTGCCTGGGTGGCTCAGTCAGTTAAGTGTCTGCCTTTGGCTCAGGTCATGATCTCAGCATCCTGGGATTGAGTCCTGCATCCAGCTTCCTGCTTGGCAGGGAATCTGCTTCTCCCTGTACCCCTCCTCTCTGCTTGTGATCTCTCTCTCAAATAAATAAGTAAAATCATTTAAAAAACAAGAGTCTCTATGGTCTGTCTCCCTCTCTGATTTCTTCTTGTTTTATTTTTCCCTCCCTTCCCCTATGATACTTGTTTTGGTATGTGAGTGGAATCATATGATAATTGTCTTTTTTCTGATTGATTTATTTCACTTAGCATAATACCCTCTAGTTCCATCCATGTCATTGCAAATGGCAATATTTCTTTCTTTCTTTCTTTCTTTCTTTCTTTCTTTCTTTTTGTTTGATGGCTGAGTAATAGTCCATTGTATATAAATACCACCTCTTCTTCATCTGTCAATGGACATCTGGACATCTGGGCTATTTCCATAGTTTGGCTATTGAGGACATTGCTGCTATAAACATTGGGGTGCAGGTGCCCCTTCTGATCACTACATCTGTATCTTTGGGGTAAATACCTGGTAGTGCAATTGCTGGATCATAGGGTGGCCCTATTTTCAACTTTTTGGAGGACCCTCCACACTGTTTTCCAGAGTGGTTGCACCAGCTTGCATTCCCACTGGCAGTGTAAGAGTGTTCCCCTTTCTCCACATCCTCGCCAATATTTGTTGTTTCCTGACTTGTTAATTTTAGCCATTCTGAGCCCAGGGGCTGTGTGTGAGATGGTATCTCATTGTGGTCTTGATTTGTAGTTCCCTGTTGCTGAGTAATGTTGAGCGTTTTTTTTCATGTGTCTGTTGGCCACTTCTATGTCTTTTTTGGAGAAATGTCTCGCATCTCACATTCTTAACCTGCACTGTAGCGCAGCCAGTCCTGTGAGGGGCTGCTTCCCTGCCGTGCTGCCCCTCTCTGCCTGGAGCTGGTCCACATTTGGGGATAAGCAGGCAGCACCTGCTCAGGAAATACAGCACCTGCTGGTAGCCGAGCTCTGCTTGCTCACATTTGTACACTTAGAGCAAAAGGTCCTGTTTATCCTCACTCAAACACCCTAACCAAATGGAAGGGTAAAAGGAGTCACAAGATGGCAACATGTGGCTAAAGGTTTCGGAAAAGGTGGGATGGCAAGGTGCCTTGCGAGCAGGAGGGGAGAGATGTGGGGTTCCTGCTGGTTGTTTTCATGGTGTCCCAGGTATCTCTCACATCAGCTGAAAGCTCTTCTGATCCATTGACCAGATGCTGGCCATAGTAAAAATCCCACTCCTTTGCCCTCCTAAAGGGATAAATCGTATGGTCCCATCCCTTTTGAATGTCTTGGTGTCTGAAGGATTTGACCCTCTGAGTGACTTATGGAATTTGACTTTTGAGAGTCTAGAGGGCACATGAGTAGTGCAGGTGCTAAGTGAAGGTAACAAAAGCAAAAAAATATGCCACTTATTCATTCATCCATTTGTTCATCTAATGCATATTGGTTGTATAGCACTATGTGCTCTTGGGTTACAGCAGGGAACATGGCAGATGAGGACCTCATCTCGTGGAACTGGCATTCCAGGGTGATGCGAGAGAGATAATAAGTAGGCCAATAATAAATTATAGTGGTAAGTGTAATAAGGAAACTATCCCATCAAGATGTGATAGAGAATACCTGAGGGCAGGGGTGCATGGTTCCTGTAGAACACCCACAATGTTCATCAGGGGCCTCGGAAGGAAGAGAGTAAAATGATTCTCAGTAAACTGTGAGAGTGTCCTTTTGTTGGGTGTGTATATGTGATAATTTAGCCTAAGATCATTTAGACCTTTAGCCTAAGTTTTTATTATCCTTAAATTTGTCTCACTTAATGGTAGGGAGGACTCCTGGGGTCGATTTACATGTGGGTCTTTCAGAGAATGGAAGGAGGTTGAAGAAGCATCAGAGTCCTATTCAGAAGGAGAAGAAAGCAGGGATCAGCAACGATATGTCCTATGCCCCCATTCCCCTGCCTCAGAGCCCAGCTGGATGAACTGCTGTCTGAGCTTTCTAGGGAGAGGCTACAGACTTCTATCACTGAGGACTCGAAGAGACACAGGGCCACAAGCCGTTCTGATTGTGTATGGCTGTATGGCTGTGCGTCCAGTATAATAAATGCTCAACCATGCTAATTATCATACTACTCTTTTAATGACAAAATATGAGACGGAATTGGGGAGAGCATTCCATTCAAAAGTGGCCAGTGTGGAGGTTCCTGGGCATCTGGAAGGCCTGAAGCTCTGGGAGGGTCCAGGGCCTCTTCACATTGTGCAGACATCAGCCTTCTCACAGGAAAGCCACTCTAAGAAGACAAGACAGGATGGCATCCAGGGGCAGGATGCGGGCCTTCCCCGAAGGTGGGAAGAGGAAGAAAAGAAGCCATAGGAGGAAAGGAAAGAGAAGCTTCCTTTTCCTTTCAGTCTTTCGTTATTGTTTTTTTATTTTAAAATTTTTTAGAGAGATTGAGAGTGCGTGTGAGTAGGGGAGGGGCAGAGGGAGAGGGAGATAGAGAATCTCAAGCAGGCTTTATACTCAGCACGTAGCCAGATGTGGGCCTCTATCCCATGACGTTGAGATTGCTACCCTGAGATCACAGCCCTAAGATCATGACCTGAGCCAAATCAAGAGTCAGATGCTTAACCACCTGAGCATTTTGTTTGATGGCTGAGTAGTAGTCCATTCTATATAAATACCACCTCTTCTTCATCTGTCAATGGACATCTGGACATCTGGGCTGTTTCCATAGTTTGGCTATTGAGGACATTGCTGCTATAAACATTGGGGTGCAGGTGCCCCTTCTGATCCCCATGCCTTCCTTTCAATCCTTCCTATTCATCAGTAAGCTGAAAGCAGAGTGCTGGTAGGACATGTGCAAAGCAAGATAGGAAATAAAAACAATTGTGTTAGTTTTGTGCAGTATCCTACTGCTCAGTAAGAAGGAGGCACATAGGTGTACACAAGCTATGAAATACAAACTGCATAACCTCAGTGATTCTACATGAGTTAAATGCTTTATTTTTGTATATAAAACAGGTATTGTGCAATATAGAGATCATGGTAAAATCCATGCTAATAATAATGTTAATTTTTCTTTATCTGGAATGCTCTATAGCAAATAAAAAACACCTTCATGAACAGAGACCACAGATGAAATGAACAAGGTTTATATTTTACTACTTTCAAAGGCATTGTTTTTTCTCTGCTTTTTAAATGACATTTTCATCTTGTACTGGGGCCCACAAATTAGGGAACTGGCCCCGGCAGGGAGTCTATGTACATGCTGCAGGTTTAAAAAAGTTTGTCTGTGTCACCGTCCTTGGACCCCAGGGGAACCCTCGGACCCTTTCTCACCTCCTCCCACCTGGGAAAGAGATGCTTGACCCCCTGATGGAGCAAAGATGCAGTGGGGCTGGGTTGTCAGAGGGACCCTCAATGGGGAAACAGCCTCCCCCCTTTGTTTATCTTTCCTTTCCTCAAGAATGGGAACATCTAGAGGGCTAAGATGAAGGTGCCATTCACCCTCAGCCAGATTTTCACTAAGGCTCTAGATCTCTCTGTAGCCTGCAAAAAAACCTGGCTCCTCTTAGCTCATCTGAAGACCATCTGGGGGCTTGTGGCCAAAGACAGTTATCAAGAATATAATTTTTCCCACATGTGTATTTGTATGGATAGGTGTCTGTGAATCTCCTTTAGGGCTTATCTCAGTAGTGGAGGCTCAAAGATGTGAGGTTCTGAGTTGGGACCCTCAACCAGCACCTCGGTGCCAACTGTGGGGTCAGCTCTCAGAATCCATCTCCCTCCTGGGAGTCTGCGGGGTGGGCTGCGGGAATGGTAAGGGGCTCGGGGTGTGGGGGGGGCAGCACTGGGAGGACGGCCCTGCCCCGGAGAGCGCCTCGTCCCCCCTTTCTCCCCCTCCAGCCCCCCTCCAGGCAGGCAGGATGTGGGGACGTGAGCTGCCCTACTGCTAACAAGTGAGTGAGGACAGGGGAATCAATCACTGCCGCCAGCTGGGTGACACCACCGCAGGCCTCCTGTCAGCGCCCTGGCCTCCGTCCTACCTGGGCCTGGCAGTGGGGAGTCTGGAGGGTCCTAAGCCAGTGAGATGTGTGCCAAGGCAGGCCCTTTCCAAGGCTGCAAACTGCTCCCAGGGGTTGAGCACACTGGGGGTTTGTTTGTGCTGCTTTGCCTACTCCAAAGAATCAACCTCAGCAAACAAACCCTTACAGAAGACGGAGCTCCTGGGAGAGAAAGGAGCTGGTTAGAAATGCAGCACCTCGGCTTCATTCCAACTGGCCCTTGCAGGTTTATCTTTCTATGGTGCCATTTTTTGGTCAATGGGAAATCAAGGACTATTAGGAACATTCATTCAATGTCTATTATGTACCTGTTCTGTAAAAGAAGAGGCTATTCCAGGAGATGAGAGAGACCAAGAGAAGAAAACCCAGGGAACATTTGAGTGGCGGGAAAGTTTAGCCAGCATTTAAGAAAATGAATAGTACAATTAGTTAGAAAGGATAAGGGGTTCTGGAGCTTGGACTTTAATTTCTTGGGCAAATGGGAACCATGAAAAGTTTTTTGGCCGTAGTCAGTTGCTTTTGAGGTATGACATCCATGTGGTAAACTTCATCCTTTTTGGCATTCTGACATTTGCAAATGCATATAGTCATGTAAATACCACCACAACCAAGCTACAGAACATTCTCATCATTCCACAAAATTTTCTTGTCTTTTTGCAGGAAACCCTTCCCCCACACTAGCCCCTTATAACCACTAATGTGTTTTCTGTCTTTATAGTTTTTCCTTTTCCAGATTGTCTTATACATGGAATCATACAACAAGTAGCTTCCTGAGTCCAGCTTCTCTTACCTGGAATACCACACCTGAGATTCATCCAGGTTTTTGTAAGTCAATAGTTTGTTCCTTTTTTTGCTCACCACTATTCTGTTGTGTAGACGTGACACAGGGAGTTCAGCCACTCATCAATTGAAGGACTTCTGGGTTATTTCCAGGTTGTGGTGGTTATGCATAGACTCACTAACAGCAGTCGTGCACAGGTTTTTATGTGAACGTAAATTTTCAGTTCACTTGGGCAAATGTAAGAGTAAGATTGCTATGTCAAATATAGTGTATATTTATCTTTATTTAAAAGACAACCTTGCCAAACTATTTTCCAAAGTAGCTGTAATATCTTGGATTCTCTCCAGCAGAGTATGGGAATTCTAGTTATCATGCATCCTCACCAGCACTTGGTATTGCATTTTTATTTTTAAGTCTTCAAATAGGTACGTAAAAGTTTGTGGTTTTAAAGTGCATTTCCCTAATGACTAATGCTGTCTTTTCATGGGTTCATTTGCCTTTCATATATGTTCAGGTGAAAGATCTGTTCAAGTCCATTCAAGTGACATGATAATAGTTTTGCAGGAGGAAGATTGTCCTGGCAGCAGGGCACAGCCTTGCTGCAGGACCAGTGTGCCTGCATCTCCCATGAGCTTGTTAGGAATGCAGCACCTTGGCTGCATTCCTACAGGATCTCCGGTTGGCTTGTATGCATGCATGTTAAACTTTGAGAAGTGCTACTGTATAAGAATAATTGGAGGACAGGAAAAAAAATGTAGAGATTAATTGTTGTAATACGGAGAAGTGAGAGAGGCTGAGCAATCAGAAGGTCAAGGAAGTAAGAGTCTACATATCTCCTGCTGACCTGCTCTGGAAACCCAGCTCAGAGTTTGAGTTCCTGGGTTCCACTGCTGGATATAGGCCCATGTGCTAGCAGTGAGGGCCTTCACAGGAAAGCATTCCCTGGAAGGGCCAGACACCCCCATTAGGGCCTCCAGTCACAGCTGGTGGGACCAGAGCATAGGGAGACCTGTAAGGCCAAACGGCAATTATTCCAGCCAATACCGACAGTGTCTGTGTCGGCACATGGATAAGGCTCTGCCCTCCGCCGAAAGTTCATGGTCTAGATGAGGGGACAGACACAGTTGCTGCTCAGTAGGGATGAGTGTCACAACAGAGATCTCTATAAAGTTCTGTGGAGTCTCACCCTCAGCAAAGTCCCGCGAGGTGGGACTGTTATGAGCCTCATTTTATGGGAAAGTATCTACAGGCATAGGGGATTCAGGAACTCACCCTAGCTCTCATAGCCCAATTCCCACTTGGTCTGGCTCCAAAGCTTGTGTTCTTAACTGACCATGCGCTAATGAGCCAGGGGCTGTGCAAGAGAACCCTGCGGAGAATGATGCAGAAACCAGTGTTCCTGGCCCAAACAGCTCCCAGTCCTTGACTCAGCCCCAACTTCGCCCAGAAGGAGGGAAGACGTTGAACAGATGCCTAGACAAAGCCTTCTAGTTCCCCGTGGAAGATTCAGGCTTAGGCTGGAGGCACAGGGCTTCCTTGTTTGCTGCCGAGCTGCCCTCCTTGGTCAAGCCTCTATGGTCATCCTCTGCTCCCGCCACCACCTTTCACTGCAGGCAGAGCTGGACAGTGTCAGAAGCTTGGCTCTCCTAAGATCCCACATAACTGTGGATTTCTCCTCTATCTAAGGAGATAAAGCCAAAGACAGGCTTTTGCTATTTCTCAGCCTCCCCTGACAGCATGGAGGCCTGTGCATTGTAAAGATTTCCAAAAAGCAGCTCTGCTATTGTTTTTGAAAGTAAACCTGGCAATATGGGTGGACGTGACCCTCAGGATATCTTTGTAAAGGCCTCATGCCCCCTTGACCCATTAGTTGAACCTTGTAAGCTCCCTGAGTGCAAGGACAGATATCCCTTTAGGTTCCTCTCTCAGTGCTTTCACACTGTGCCCGCCTAAGACAGATGTGCGAGGAATGTTGGCTGTGCTGACCACCTTAGGGTGCTGGAGCGTGGGGAGGCTGTGGTTCAGAGGAGTGAGGCGCACAGCCTCTGGAGCCAGGCTGCCAGGCTGAATCTTTTTTTTTTTTTTTTTTTTTTAAGATTTGGTTTATTTATTCATGAGAGAGAGAGAGAGAGAGAGAGGAGCAGAGACATAGGCAGAGAGAGGGAAGCAGGCTTCATGCAGGGAGCCTGATGTGGGATTTGATCCTGAGACTCCAGGATCACACCCTGAGCCAAAGGCAGGTGCTCAACTGCCAAGCCACCCAGGTATCCTAACCAGGCTGAATCTTGTCCTTGCCCTTTACTAGCTGTGTGATGTTAGGCAAGTAACTTAACATCTCTGGGTGAATTGTTCCTCTGTAAATGCAGAGTCCCTCCCTCTTAGAGATGTTGTGAGGCTTAAATGAGTTGTTACAAGTAAAGTCCTTAGAAAAGGAGCCCATGGTAAGCACAAATAATAAGCGCAGTGGAAGCCAGCCGTCTTTGGAATTAGACCTGGTTTGAAATTTCAGCTCTGTTCCTTTCTTTGTTTATAATTTCAAGCAGATTACTGAGCCTGAATTTTAGCTTCGACCTCTGAAAAATGAGGACAAGAGCTTCATGGGAGGTTGAGAGAGAGGATGAAAAGCTGGCCCAGTACCTTCCCGGAGTAAGACTATGGCAATCACTTGGGTTCTTGTTTCATTCTCTGCCTGAATGGAGGGTGAGAAGTCATGGCCACTCTCTTGTTGGCCTGGTGAGGTGCCCTTAGCTCCGTCCAGGATGGAATCATGATGCGACTGGAGGTTGTGGGCAACTAGGCAGCCGGGCCGTCCAGAGAGAACCTAACACTCCTAGGGCAGAGCTCGCAAGACCAATTCAGTGGGAGGCCTGGAGAAAGACGAGCAAGATAACTCTGCCCCAGAAAGTAAATGCAGAAATTGTGGCAGCTGCACAACCCCGAGGGAGCAGCCGAGAGAAGGCTGGATGGATGCCGGATGGCCTCCCCACCGTGGTCACCCAGCACCTCTGTGCATCTCTGCCCTTGGCAATCTGCCGGCAGCAGCTCACTCACTACCCATTTCCGTGTATTTCAGGCTCCATACAGACAAATCTGTGCCCTTTGCAGAGCTCATGGACAAAGTCAGAGAGTTCCAGGAAAGTGGAGTCCAGAACAAGGATGAGGAGATAAGAGCAAACATCTGGCAAAGATCAGTGGAGAAACCCTGACTCTTGGTGTAAATACTGCCCAGGGTGGCCAAGGACAGTCTCCCGGGTTGTTGTGCAGTTGGCCATGGGTGGGTGGTCTGATGAGGCCTCTTACCACCTTAGTCTTCTGATGCACTGCCACTGTCACCATAGCAGTGGGGTCCTATCACCCTTCTGGAGATAGTCAATGGAAGCCCCTGAAGGCAGGGTGCATGGGACTGAGGGGGTGGGAGCTGACTCCAGAGAGGCGGGCAGGACAGGATCCAAGAAGGTCTTGACGGCAGAGCCAAGAAACCCGGCTTGCATTCTGAGGGCGACAGTCAGCCGGTGATGGACCTGAAGCAGGGAAGCTGAATGATTGATGGCTGTTTTAGAAACTCCTTTCACGGCTGTATGGAGGATAAGCTTCTCGAGAAGATAAAACATTGGCTTATTTTTTTTTTTTCTTAAATATGCTATGTATTCTAAGCGAAGCCTAAATCACCGACTTTGCTTTTCTCCATGTAGTTTTTATTTGATCTCTTTAAAAAGTTTACAGGAAACTTTTATTATCATAAGCCTTTGATGGTGCCACCATGTGAAACAGGCAGGGAGAAATAAAGCGACCAAAACAAAAAAAAAGAAAGAAAAGAAAAGAAATAAAGCAACCTTGCCAAACTCATGCAGTGGGTTGAGGCACAACCAGGAAGCATTTCACACAGTCTGGATTCTCAGGATTGTGCTCTCAGGAGATCCTGTGGCCATCCACCCACGCCACCAGGTTCACACTTACCCTCCTAAAAAGTGACTTGGGACTTGAGCACACCCAAGCTCTGGAAACGTGGCTCTGAGTCCAAGTCTCACATTAGACATTTGCAGATCGCTGCCTCAGTTTCCTTCTGTGTCACTGGGTTCCCGTTGTTCATGTTTCTCAGGGAGTCTCCTCCCAGTTCCTTCACTGTATTATAAGTGTAAACACAGTACCAAAGCTGGCCCTCAGCCCAGTGTGGCTCCTCAGGAAATGTGAGTGGTAAACAACTGTTGAACAGAGAAGTCGGTGCTGACTGCCTTCTCCTCTGGGACTGCCAGTGCAGGTCTCCCTTTACCATGAAAATTGGCCTCAGCCCCATGAGTCTGGCAGCAGCGTCATAACTGGCTCAGAGCTGAGGTTCTGCTTTGAGGTCCACCCACAGCTTCTGTGTCCAGAACACACCCAACAGGAAAGATCTGTATATAAAGGATGTTCATGAAACTGCATTTATGGTGTACCGTGGATTTCACAGAAATGCTTCTGTAATTTGAAGTGGAAAATGGTGTGCCATATACCACTTGAACTAACCGGTCTCGAGCTCTATCCGTGGTATTCCTGCAGGTAACCTAATGCATCGCTGTGCTTTATACAAAAGGCTTCTGATTTTTGCAATGACAAGCAGATGTGCTTCTGGACAGTCTTGTACAGAATATGCTGCAATCCTGTATCGTACTTCACTTCCAGTCTATACCTCATGCACCTACCCTTGAGGCCTCGGAGGAAAGAAAAGCAGGTGAAAACCCGCAGGTCACACAAGTAAACAAAGTTTGAGGTTTTTAAACAGTATGTTGCTGGACTCAAATTGGACTTTAGGCTAAGGGGAATGAGCAGTGCCTTTAACCACAACCCGAGGCTTCCAAAGGAAAGTAAGGCGGGCTTGAAAGGAATCAAGCTGCAGGCAGGTTAGGACTTTTCCCAAAAAGAAAAAAAAAAGGGAAATCTGTAGTTTTTGAAGCAACAACTAGTAACATATTCCCAGTTAGCTTAATAAAAGCATGTTTAAACCAATCTCAGAGACAGGCTTAAAACACATCCTCACCAGAAAGCAGAGATGGGCGTAGGGAAAGGTGGAGGTCACTTGATTTTCCCACAGAGAATGGAGTGTGGCCCCAACAGGATACAGCATTTCCCTGGTTCTGAATAAAGCCCTGAGCAGCACAGCTGGTGCCATATTTCACGATGACGCCATCTGGGCTCTGTTCTTAATGCTCAACACCCTCATTTTCTCTAAATGAAACACTAACCTGGAACCAGACAGAGTTTACAGGAAGACTCACAGTCCACTCAGTCCTCAGTGGGAGGGGGTGGCAAATAGTGACTACAGGTGGCAAAAATCCGGGTGGGAGAAACACCCTCATGTGTACCTTTCAGAAGTCTGAATGTCACATCCATATTATACTACAAGCCTCTCCTCTATCTTGAATTTTTAAAAGCCTCTGAGGCCATCTTTATATTTCCAACCTGTCACTTACGTGTTTTGTTTCACTATCGGTTGTATTTCTATTATTAAATGGTCATTTCTTAGCTTCATTTCAATTTTTCCATTTTACCCCAAGCCCCCTTCTCCAGACCAGACAGGGACCCCAAATCATCAAGGGATTCTGGAAAAGCTTAGAATAATATCCCTTACGATCACTTTCTAGAATCAACATTTAACAGCAAGTCTGAATATTTCTTCCTTTTGCCACAAGAAAAAAATAATTCACTGGAGAAATCACGTTGCCGATGAAACTGCAAAGAGTGCACAAAGTCAAATGTCCCCTATAAATCTTACAGCTGGAGAAATGAGAACAGCTTCCCTAAAAAGGGATGAGGCTAAAGGGAATTGTGTTATCATGTTGAGCCATGTTTACAAGATTCAAGTTTAGGGTGAACATAGTGATCAGGATAAAACCAGCTTGCTAACTTTGTTTTTACATGTATTTGAAAAAGTCAAATAAAGAAAAAACTAAAAATTTAGAGAGGGCTGGAAGAGTGGTTTTTTTTTTTTTTTGAAGAATGGTTTTCTTTGCCCAAATTTCTAATAGTTGGAACTTATTAAATTGTGAAATTGATGTTTGAAAAGTTACATGTTAGTTTAAACCAGGCTTGATTTGTGCAATGTCTTTACCAACTTTTAATAAGTACCTGTTCTTCCCCCCATTTATCATTGTATCATAGGCATTTTTCCATGTTATAATCTTCTTTCCTAATTAGCTTTTAATTTAGACATTAATATTCCCAACCACTAAATGTACAATACATTTATTATTCTTTTTGGTTTCTTCTAATTTCTATTATAAATACTGCTGTAATGAACATTTTTAGGGACTTTAGCTTATACCTCTAGAAATAGAAATAATAATGGATTAAATAGTATGTACATCTACATGTGTCTGGATATAGTTTGCTAGATAATTTTTCAAGAAAATTATACATAGTTATCCAGCCATTAGTAATGAATGAGAAACTTGTTCTTATCAGGGTATTAAGATGGAAAATTTGCTCATTAACAGCAAGGTCATTTACCTGGAAGCTTTAAAATTTTTAGGAAGCCAAACACGGCCATCTTTGTCTCTGCTTTCTTAAACTGCTTTTTGCTTAGAAAGTTGTTACCTTTCTCCTTCAAGAGCATTGGATTTGCAAATGTGGGGAGGGCAGGATGCTCCCCCTGGCTGAAGCTGCACCCCAGAATAACTACATCAAAACATCTGGAACTGGATCCTGGGGCCCAGGTGATTGCTATGTGCATCCAAGTCTACCATTGGGATAGAAGGTGAGGATCAAAGTCTGCTTTGAAAGGGCCAAATAAGAAAAGGTATTTGAGGGACATAGAGGCAACAGCTTCCCTTTCATAAAGTTTGATAGAAGACCAAGAGATAATGAAGGTAGCTTGAAGAAGCAGCAGTGTCTAAGAAAGGTACTTTTAACAAGAACCAGGTGAGCTGCATATGTTTGAAGGCAGAGGAAGGATTCCATGGAAAGGGAGAGAATGATGTGAAAAGCTGAGAGAAAGATGAAGAAAGCAGGAATGAGGGCAGGATGTTGTCCTAGGAAGAGGAGTCTGCATAAGTTAAAGGGAAATTATTCCTGCTGAAAGAGATGTGGAGAGAGTGTGGGGGAAATGCAAGGACATGTTGAGGTGTGGAAGTTTGCGTCAGCTGGCCCTGATCTTTCTAGAGGTACAAGAAACTCCTGGGAGTAGGGTCAGAGCATTGAACCACTGTGGACAACCACTGCGGACGGAGAAGGCCAAAGAGGAAATAAAAGCACCTCGTACTAGGTGTGGCCAATTTGGTCCACTGGTCAACAACATTCCTGATGAAAGTCCCTATTGAGAAGGGACAAAAAAACTAATGACTAAAATTAGGGTTGGAGATTATTAGCTCCCATCTATTTACATTATCCCTGCAAGTGTGTGCCTCTGAGCCGGCTGTATACATAGTGTCAGCCAGGGTTCAGTCAGAAAAGCCAAGCCATCATGCAACATATATAATGATATTTCTTAAAATGTGGGTTAGAACTGAAGCAGCCGTGGGACCTGGTGGAGAAGTCTTCCCAAGACTGTTGCCTCTGCACATGGCATTGGGATTGAAGTCACTGTAGGGCAGCAAGGGATGAGAATGGGATATGCAGTGAGGGAGAGCAAAGGCAAACTGGAACTCGTGAGGACAGCTAGTGCCCACATTTGTGTCCCTGCTTTCGGCTATGAGGCTGTGGGTGACCTACAGAGGCAGCTGGTGCCCTTGTCAGGCCTGCATGAGTACCTAGCCCAGGACCTGAGGGAGATGGTGCCCCTTGTCAGCAAAGTAGGCCAGCAGAGGCCTGACAACACATGGGAGCTGCTGGGGTGCCTGGTGCCACCAGAGGCCTTGGGATCACGGAAACGGCTGCCTTATTGTTGTCTGCCAACTGTCACCAGACCCGGACGGTAGGGAGGCAGTGAGTTCTGGGAAACTTGACTTCAGTGTACTGACACCTTACAACCTTACCATATATACACAGTCCATGTTCTGAAGCTGTTTTTTGTTTTTTGTTTTTTGGGTTTTTTTTTTTTTTTTTTTTTTTTTTTTTTTTTGAGAGAGAGAGAGAATGGGGAAGGGGCAGAGGGAGGGAGAGAGAAAATCTCAAGCAGACTCTCCACTGAGTGCAGAGGCTGATGCAGGGCCTGATCTCAGGACCCTGCGATCTTGGCCTGAGCTGAAATCAAGAGTCCACTGACTTAGCAGACTGAGCCACCCAGGCGCTCCCAGAAGTGTGTTAAGCCCTCCACAGGCCCATGCAGGAATCTGAGACATAAAGTAGACTGCAAGCAACATTTGGGTTTTATAAGAGCAGAAACACGAGCCCAAAGGTTATAATTTGGACCCAAAGTCACATCTGGGGTTTCCACTGGAGTGATGACATTTAAAACTTACTCTTCTGCTCCGACCCAGGAGGAAAGGCCCCCTCTCCGCTGGCCCCGGCCTGCGCGCCAGGGAATCTCCTAGCAGCACCGCTTGGGTCATTGCAGCAGGGAGCTTGGGGCCCGGGGCATCCCCAGGGTTTTAAGAAATGTGGCCTTGAGTGAGCTGGCTCTCATCTCGGCCCCCTGGAGCCACCTGGGGGGGGGGGGGGGGCGGCTTGCACCGGCGCTCGCCCCTCTGCACGCGGGGGCATCGGGTGGAAGCAGCAGCCGCGCACCTGCAGCCCCGGCAGCGCCCGGGATCCCCCTACAGCGGCTCACGCATCTGCAGTCCAGCGAGGTCCGGCTCCACGGCCCCGTGTGCGCATCGCGGCCTGGGGCCTCCTGCGGGCGGGGGCAGGCGGGCTGAGGAGCCAAGGCCCCCGGGTCTGGGGGGCCCCCGGGTCTGCTCTGGCGTGGGCCGGCCTGCTTCCACCACGTGGCCTAGCCCCCCGCAGGGAAGCTCAGGTGGCCCGGAGGGGGGACGCCTGGCCAGACGCACACCTCGTTACTGCACACGTGCAACCAGGCTACGGTGCAGAGCAGAGCCGTTTAATAGGGCCTGGGCTGGAAGGATTTCGGAAAATGTTCTTGGAACCATTGAAAGGCTGGCTTCCCAAGGCCTTGCTCCAGCTCTCCGTTTCTTTCCTCCTCCTGGGCTGGCTTGTCCTTCTTCCCTCTTCTCTGTGCTTCATCCTCATTCCAGAAGGGTAAGCAGCCCCGTGTTTCCTGGGCCCAGGCCTGCGGTGGGAGCTGGGGCTACTGAGAAGACCGGGGCCAGAGCGGCGGCCAGTCGGTGGAGCTCTGCACCCAGAGAGAAGGCAGGGCTCCTGGTGGTCCTCTTTGTTTTTGAGTTCTCCATGCTCTGCCCAAATGTCCTCTTTCCATACCTTTTGCTGCCACTAGATTGTCTGAAGAAAGGGAGAGCCTGGAATCTGCTATAAACCTTGAAGTCGTGCTCCTGATGGACATTTCTGGGCCCCATCTCCTGGGTAAAGAAATCATCCTCGGATGCCAAACTCTCTAACTTCCCGACTCCCCAGAGGCACCCAGAGTAAAGTTTCAGACACCTAATCACTGGCCGACTTTTAATTAAGGCCTCTCAGCTGTGCTGGCCTGTTAAAATTTCTGCAATTCTCTTAAAACACGAACACTTCACTTTCTTTTTTTTTTTTTTTTTTTTTTATTTATTTATGATAGGCACACAGTGAGAGAGAGAGAGAGAGAGAGGCAGAGAGAGAAGCAGGCTCCATGTACCGGGAGCCTGATGTGGGATTCGATCCCGAGTCTCCAGGATCGCGCCCTGGGCCAAAGGCAGGCGCCAAACCGCTGCGCCACCCAGGGATCCCCACTTTCAAGGCTCTTTCCTGGTATTCACAGTTTTCTGGGCCTCTTGTGCTAGATTGTGCTTTTGCATTTACTTTCTCTCATGCCCCCTCCATGCCAACGCTTATAAGATGGCCAGAAAGTTCAACACAACTGGGCTCCCAGGCTGAGAGTCGAATTGATGGTCCACCCATCCTCTGGCATCACACCTGTCCTCCCAACAGCAACCTCTGGTGCCCAGCCCTGCTACCCAACCACCCGAAGGTGCCAATTGCGAGGGAATTGGAAGCAGCTGTTAAGGGAGGGGCTTGAAAATGCTCACGTCATAGCACCAGATCGCCAAGAGGACACTGAGCAAAGTGTGAGAATCCTCTGAGGGTGAGGGTGAAAGTTAACAATCAGGTAAGAAGCCTTCGAAACTAGGTGCCAGAGAGAGAGAGAGACTATACACAGTCTTTCGGAGCAGCACGTCGCTTATCTGCACTGCCTTCTGGGTGCTTGCAGTGGGACAGTTTGAGGATCTTGGGGGTTTGCTGTCAGCCTGGTAACCAGAATGCTGCCCTTATGTTATATAGCAAATCAGAAAAGTGGGGGTTAGAGATCCCCCCAGATTGCTGGTCCCTGGACCAGCAACATCTGTGTCATCTGGGAGCTTGTTAGAAATGCTGGATCTCGGGCTCCATGCCTGGTCTGCGGAAACAGACTGCATTTTAACAAGATCCCCAGGTGATCTGCATGCACATGGCCATTCGCTGCAGAGTTTTATGGCTAATGAAGCCCTGTCATATACATAAAACCCTCATCTGAGGAAGGCAGAGGGAACTGAGGATTTGAGGTGAGTGACTAAGGTCATATAGCTGAAACTAGACATTGCTTACCTTCTACTGGCTTGGAGTTCTTTCTCCGGTCTCTCTTTGTATTCTGGCAACAATCAAGAAAGAATCATGGTTCACAGGATACTTTTGTTGAGCTCTCACCTCATGCCAAACACTGCTCTAAGTGAGTTGTTACTCTCACTAGACTCATGAGGTGGGACTTTTAGTTTTCTCATTTTTCAGCCAGTGAAGTGGTGGAGGACCAGAAGCAACTAGTGTATTCCAGACTCTGTTTGAATTCCCCCCCTGGAAGTTGGGTTTTGGATTTCCCAGCAGTGACTGGGGAGCCTCAATGAACAAGAGGATGACCCATAAATGGGGACCTAGTAGTGAAGGCTTGGATAAGTCACTTCACCATCCCGCACCCAAAGTGCTTGCCCGCCTCAGCCCAACCTGCTGTGTGGCATGTTGGGATAATTTCCAATAACAGCTGTCCTACAAAAATTTCTGAGAATGACTTAAAAACCCTCCTCACAGCTGCATCACACCCTTCCAAATTTAGCTGGCAAGAGGATACCTTTAAAGAAGAGAAGGTGGTTGGGTCTGGAGTATTTCCTACAAACCCCACACCACAGACTGAGTTAACTGCCAATGAATCAGGAACATATGGTACTCAACAAGCTTCTCTCAGAATGCGCACTGTTTAATAACCTAAGGAATCACAGTTTTTCAAAACATTTGGGGTTTGTTAGCAAATCCAGGCCCTCTAAAATCCAGTTTGAAATGCACTGTCAAACATGCCACACTCTCCAGGGCCAGATTAATGCATCTTTGTTTTATCCACAGGAGATTATTTCCCAATAGTACCTTTTGGTGATTGTGACTCAGAACGGGGTCTGAGTAGGACCAGGGTTTAAAAGACACCTGACCAATTATGCTGAATATATGCAGCTTAAAACGAATCACAAGCACTGCTTTAGTCACAGTGCAAAAGAACACACACTTGCTGCTTCTATTTTCAGAAAATTAATGAACGATTTCAGTTATGGCAAAACAACCCTGCAGACAAGGGTCAGTTTGCTCTTTTAATCAAGAAGCCTTGCCAAATATTTACTAAAATAGGGCAGACTCCTTGTAAAAGTATAAATAGTTTTGTTTCTTATTTAAAATAAAAAGGTCCCTAGCACCTTATATGGTCTGATCCTTTGATGGCACTGAAGTGTTTTTATAGTAGGATTTCCATTGTGGTCTCTGCTAAGGAAAAAAGAAACAAGATTGCAGCACGAGGTCAGAGAAAAATGATGCTTCACATAAAAATCTGATAGGAAACTCTGCAGAGTAAACTGTGAGTAATGTTGTCTCGAGAGGATAAAGCATGTGGTAATGCACTCAGACTCAGTGAAGGCCAAGGTTTCTATGGCAGACTCAGTTGGTTGCTTACTCAAGATCTACGCCTCCTTCTTTCCTCCTCCCTGATGTGACTTTGCTCAGTTAAATGCCTCTCCCCAACATGATTCAGGGGATGGTCTCCATGGGCAAATTCTGTGTAAACTAAGACCCCTAGAAACAGGCACATAATCCAATTCTGTCCAATAAAAGGTTGGAGATCTACTGAAGGGATTTGGGGAAAGATTTCCTTGCCCCCAAGAAAGAAGAGTAAGGAGAGACAGGATGCTGTCATGTTTGGATATGATACTTGCAATGTGGCATCCATCTTGCTCTCAGGCAAGGGTAAAACTGACACAGGGGTTGGGCAAGACAAAGAGAGTCAGGGAGACCTGGAAATGAGCCCTGACACATCCCATCTGGAGCCCACCTGTCTTTGGGGTTCCTGCTATGGGAAATAACCAATATCTTTATTGTTTAAGTCAGTTTGGGTTGGTGTTTGCAGCATTTGCTGCCCAAAGCATCCAAATGCATCTACTATTACGCTGTTCCATAAATATCACCTCACCTGTTGTGTTGGTTTGGAAGCCAAAAGGCTTCCAAAAGGCTAATATTTCCTCCTGTGATGTAACACAGAGCTTGTAGGTTAAGCAATAAGTCAAAGTAATGGTTCTGTACTGGTTACAACTTACTTATTTTCACCTCCCAAGGTAGGCAGGTCCGAGTGGTATCCTAAAAGGCACTTCCTATAATAAAGGTAAAATTGAGTCAATAGTATATATGTGGCTCTGACCGGTTGAGTGGATCTCTTCATCCTCTCTCATGTGTTCCCTTGTAACAAATTGGTGAGAATGTCAAAACAGCTGGCGGGGGTCAGAGCTCATGGTGGAGGCCATAGTGTAGAAAGTCTTACTGGGTCACTTAAGAGTTAAACCTCTGGCTGAGGCTGCAGTGACACCTTGAGCTACAGATACAGAGGTTTGCTGTCCCAAACCCCATTTGAGATCTCAAGCTCAAGTTTTAGAAAAACAACCCTTTGCTACATGTAAAAGTAAAAATTAAGAATTTTCATTTATAGTCTGGTAGTATTTATGCCTCTGATTGCATGCTGTAGCAAAAATAGGCTTCCAATTTTCCCAAACATAAATTTCATTTCAAATTGTTCTTTCTGCCTAGATTCATATGTTTACAGATATATTCTATATTTTACGTTCAGCATGTCTTCCCCTCCCCCCCTTTATAACCGCCATTAAAGGTCTTTATACAAATATTCAAAAATAAAACAATGGCAATAAAAAGAGTCAAGGGGAATTCTAAAAGCAGTCTCTGCCTGTATCTGATGAATGAAAAAGCTTTTTTAAATTATTGGCTTATTGCCTGAATTTTGTTTCCTTATATCTATGAAGACCTGGTTGAGCACTCTCCTTCAGATCCCTCACGTGGTTACTGAAAGTGCTGCCAGCTCTAACAAAGAAAGGCAGGAGGCTAGACTCCATGAGGGCCCCTGGTTCTTAGATTACAGGTTGGAGGAACGATGGGTAATGCCCAACCAAAGCGAATCTGGAAATATTTTTCATTAGAAGTTAGAATACTAAACTTTGCTTCTGTAGTCACTCAAAATTATTAATAAAATGGGAGTTAAATTCTGTGGAGGACTGCAGTGGAGGTCGTGAGAACGTATTGGCTGATGAGCAAAATTCACAAATCATAAACCAAGTGTTGATCACTATTCTACGTTGATACGTTCTTACAATGGCAAGGCTATCTCTGGTTGTGCTGACATTTTGGCACACACCATCACTCTTCAAAGACTGTAAACAGTGCGGTGTGAGCTCTGTTCAGAAAGAATTACTGCTCTATAAAGTCAGACACTGAGAGCCTTTTCATTTCTTCTCATTCCTGGAAAGGTACAGTGCCTTCCTTGCAGACGTTGCTCTGGGCAGCAGGATGCAGACATGAAAACTATACTCTGTAGCAGGCACAGCTTGACCTCAGATTCATAACCTTTGGGACTCTTCCCTTTATTTTATTTTTTTTAAGATTTTATTTATTTATTAATGAGAGACACAGAAAGAGAGAGAGAGAGAGAGAGGCAGAGACACAGGCAGAGGGAGAAGCATGCAGGGAGCCCGAAGTGGGACTCGTTCCCGGGACTCCAGGATCAGGCCCTGGGCTGAAGGCAGGTGCTAAACCACTGAGCCACCCGGGCTGCCCGGGACTCTTCCCTTTAATGTGAAATCCAAACACAAGGCTCCAGAACTCTGATAACACAGGCCTTTATCCATTGCATTTGTTATAGTTCAAGCAAAGACAAAGTGACATAAGCCTAGCACCACAGGGCAGCAGGCTTCCGTGATAATCATATCATCTAAAGTATACCTCAGTTTGCAAATGGTTTTCCAAACATTGTCTTATTTGAACCTCTCAATAATCCTGGTGGAACTTTATTGACAAGAAAAGCAGAGATGACATCAGATGGCTCAAATTACTTGCCCAAGTTCACATTTGGAGCAGAGCTGGAGCTTGAGTGAAGCTGTCTTACTCCAAATGCAGTGCTGCTTCCATGAAACCTTATTGTCTTGAAGAATACAGTGTAAGAGCAGTATTATGTAGTTGGGAAGAGCACAGTAGGTCTGGGTTCAAATTCTAGCCACACTACTTACCGGCTCTGTGAACTTGGAAACTTCCTAAGTCCCTGCTTTGGTTTTCCATCTATAAAATGGACATACTGATACGTACATCACAGGGTTTCGGAGCTGAATGCATTTAATGCATGAACAGCACTAAGTATAATCCTTAGTACAAGCACAGTACTTGGCAAGTCCTCGGTAAATAAAAGTTATTTTAAAAAACAAAGTGAAGGGCACCTGGGTGGCTCAGTCGGTTAAGCATCTGCCTTCAGCTCAGGTCATGATCCTGGAGCCCCGGGATCAAGCCCCACATCAGACTCCCTGCTCTGTGGGGAATCTGCTTCTTCCTCCGCCCCTCCCCGCTGCTACCTCAAGTGCTCTCTCTCTCTCTCTCTCTCTCTCTCTCTCTCTCTCTCTCCCAAATAAATAAATAAAAACTTAAAAGGGAAGAGTAAGGTTTGGTTGACAACTTCAAGTGCAAAATCCCATTTCTGTGACTTTTCACTCTGTTGTTGACTGTCTTAGTCAAAGATGTCCTGTGAGTTCTAGTTTCTTGCCTCGCCAAATGAAGACAACAGGGGCTTCGTTGGAAAACGTGGAAGAACCATCTATCTGAACTCTGTCTTTAGCACAGGGCTCTTCACTCTGTGGTGTATGTGTGGGTGCATGTGTGTGTGTGAATGCACACGCACTCTAGGTGTGTGTTGGGAAGGAAGGAGGAAGAAAGGAGTGAAGGACCCTGTATCAAATGTACCAGCTTTCCCTTCACGTTAGCACTCACCCAGCACCTAGCGGAGGAGTTTCCAGAGTGGGAGATTAAAATGCAAAGGAGAGTGGTGACATTTGGAAACTGCCACAGGTCTCTTGGAAAACACACACCAACAACAGACAAGGCTGCTATTGATTTCAAAGACTTATTGATTCTAGGATCGCAACAGTATGATTTGGTAGTGAGATTTTTTAAATTTACATCATTTGTTTAAAATACTATAGGGCACATACAAGTGGAGTGAACCACAATATTCACATTATGGGGCAGGAACGATAATGTGTGGAGAAAGCCAGTACAGAGAAGAGCCTGTTCCTTATTAACCACACCGAATAAACTGGACATTCAAAGTAGGAATGGTTTACTGTGTACCAGATAAACCACACTAACCGAGGCTCAGGAGGGGGCCAGTTCCAGGTATTCAGAGTTCTCTCTCCAACCCTTTTAAAAGTAAATTAAGCAACTCTTTGCTGGGATGCACAACAAACAAGAAAAATACAAATTCCTGCCCAGGGTTACACTTGGCCAAAGGGGTCACAACTCAGGCTCCTGAAGTTATAACTCTTTATATTCAACATTTAGTTGTTCCCAAAAAGCCGACCATCTCTGGGGGTGGGAGGTGGGGGTGGAGGGGATTGTTTCTGTGTGGGCCTTCACTTCAGGTGTTCCCTCTCTACATCTACTGTCTGTCTTTGACAGCTCAGGCACTTGTATGGATTCTAGGATCCCCTTTCCTGCCTCTGAACTCACATGTATGGTCCCATGGTTTCTTTTCCCAAAAGTGGATTTTGATTTGGGCCCTCTAACATCAGAGGAGCTCTAATAACATGGGCCTCTGCATAATACCTGGATGGATGGACAGCCTTTGTCAAGCTACCAAAAAATGTTTCTGTTCCCATCCTCTGCTGGAGCAATGAGAGCCTAGGCACTTTAAGATATGATGTAAGTAAGAAGGATCAAAGGGGGGACTACTTTAGCGATTTAAAAATAATAGTTACTTATGATCTAGTCTCTTTCATCAGTGTGATTGTTTTGTTTGGGGGCAAATTCATGCTCAGGGACTGAGCTTGTCTTTGTCAGCAGTTTATTTAACACAGTTTCAGTACAGGAATTTTGCAAGCCAATAGTATACAGGATAATAACTCTTAATAAGCCACTAAAGAAATAACACACTGCAAATTAGTGACAAATTAATCATCGTTCCAGGCAAGGGGAGATGAAATGAATACAGTCCAAATTTAGCGCAGGTGTACTGTGATAGCACTCGGTACTCATGAGCATGGCTTTGCCATCTAAGAGCAATTGTCCACCTGCCAGCACAAAAGTGAAAGTCCCGTGTGGCTGGAACACATTGTTAGGAAACTAAGTCACCCCTGCCTTCATTCCCTTCAGTTTGTGTTTTAGTCAGCTGCTTCCTCCATACTTGGTAATGAGTCACATAAACCCAAAGTCACAGCTTTAAAAAGCCACCTAACCACAGGGAATTCATTTGTATTTATAATTTCAGACCACCTTCTTTCTCTTATCTGCCCACAGCTGCATCCTGCTCTATTAATCACAACTCAGTGTTGTTTTAAATCAGTCTTTCTTTTTAGGGAGTTATCTTCATACTTAGCATGCACTGAGATCAGAAATTACATTCTCTATTTGGTTAGAATTAGGCCTCCCGGTAATCTAGGAAATTAAGTGGATCCCTGATCCATCACATGCTACCTAATCTAAGAAGATGGTGTCATCTTCATATCAAATGATGGGCTCAGGATCCCAGTGAGAGATCTGCTTTTTCTTTGGTACTTTTGTTGGTAGTCTGAGTTAGCCAAGAGCTAATGGAAAGACATGGCATGTGAATTAATCAATACAGCTGTTTTTTAAAGTTTAAATCATCAATCAGCAGCTTCCCGTGTAACGGACAGAAAAACAACCAGGAGGTGTTCTCCATCACTAATGCAGTAAAATTAAATTATCATTTACTCTGTGACCCCAGTATATTCCTGTACATTTTGAGTGAAATAGACTGCAGATATTTATATGTTTCATTTAGTTGTCAGTAAGTTTTATATTTCCCTAACAGCTGGGCAAGGAGCAGACTATGTTTTTTGTTTGTTTGTTTGTTTGGTCTATAAGGAAAAAAAGGTGAGGAAGGAGGGACTAGGGACCAAAGCTGACTTTCAAGCCAGCTGTGTTTCCTCTTGAAGAGGGACCACTGAGGAGGTGGTGGTTTGTTTAATCTCAGAAATGTAAACAGAAGGAAGCCTGTCACAATTAAGTTAAAATTTAAGCACTAATTAAGTCTGATGAAGCATAATGGAGATTTAGATTTAGTAAATATTGGTCCCAAGTGGCTCTACTTTCTTTGTATGTCTCCAATTAATCTTAATGTAAACTGAAGTACATGTGTTCTTTTCAAAGTAAAATTCACTCATATCTGTATTTTAAGAGAAATGAGATTGGAAACCACAGGATTACATTTCCCAGGAATGTATATGAGAGACCACAGCCTTGGAGCGGTGTTATCTATTTCTGCACTATTGCTGGGAGCCAGTCACTTCACACAGACCAGCTACAGATCGCAAAGGAATCCTGGGTGAGATTAAACACACACACACACACACACACACACACACACACACACAGAGTCTTACATAAACTGGCCCAAAGTGGTATAGACTCCAAGATTTTAAGATCTACTTTTTAAAGTTGGTTGCATAACTGGAATAGTGTGTTAAAAATCTTTGAAAAAAATTCTAATTAATCTACCAGCAACTACAGCTCCCCTTTCAGTCTACCTCTGTGATGGCTAACTGAAAATCCAGATTGCCTTTGAGGGCACGGAGAAATAAACAGTTCCTGATACTTCACAGAAGAGGAATTTATTTAATGCTGCTAAGGGAGTTTGTGATTGCCCAGCTTACTTTTAGGCCATCTATTTCATTAAAAAATACATTCTTGTTGAGTAAATTAACCTTTAACTTTTGTTTTGATGTAAAGATGATATCCCTATATTATCTTCTTCAGGTTTTATTATTATTTTTAAACAGTTGGCATCTGAAAGGAAAAAAAAAAAAAGAACAACCAACCTTCACTTAAAATAAGTAAATGATTTTCCCAAGAGAAGAATTTTGTCATATGAATTAGTGGATAGACCAGGAAATATTTTGGTAATGGAATGTATGGCATCTTAAATTTTGTATCAGAATCACAGACCTGGAAAAGACAATCCCCTTCTTCTGAGCAGGGCTATCCCTGGAAAACATTAGGATTTTTCTTAACAGTTTGATAACCAATATAGAAATCAAGAAAGTAAGTTAGCTGGGCTACCTATTTTGTAGGTGAGAGGACTGAGGCTTCCTCTGTGAACCGACAAAACTGATGACAGCGTAGATGAGATCTGGGAGGGATGTTGGAGGAGGAACCAGCAAGAATCAGCAAAGGGTGGGATGTGGAGGAGTAATCAGGGATGACTTCTAAGTTTCTGATCTGAACAGTTGGGTGGGAGATGATGTCACATCCTGAGATGGAGAAGACTGGGAAAGGAATGGGTTGAGAAGGTGGTGGGACACAGGGTTCTGTTGTGGAAGACATCTCAGATGCCTATTAGCCATCTAGATGGAGGTGTCAAAGAAGTAGCTGAATAGGTGAACCTGGGAGCTCAAGGGAACTTGGGACTAGAAATAAAAAGTGGAGAGGATTAGGATGGAGACGAGAAGCAGATCTTGTCTGTAGGGAGAACTTCTAGAGGGAAAATCAGAGTTGGAAGACTCATTATTTTGAGCTGCCTTAGTGAGTATCTTTATCATTTTGTTTAGAGTTATAAATTCCTGGAATAGCAAACATACTCATGTTCAAACTATGGTTCAACTATATGGAGAAAAGTATATTCTGGGGTCAAATGTTAATGAATTCTGGATTAATTGTTTTAGGATTGTTTTTAATCATTGCAAATCTGGAGCTGACTCTATTCATATCTTCGCATCCAGTAGGAACTAGGTCAATGAATTTGACAAACATTTAGTAAATGGCTTTAGAATTAGATATCCAAGACCTGGGTGCTAGTTGTGCCACTTGATTACCTGTGCTTCCCATAGGCAAAGAAATTATGGTCTGGGCCTTGAGTTCTGGAAGTATAAAATGGCCCTGGGAGGATTGACACAATTTAAGGTAAAACACCTGGACAATTCCTAGCACACAGTAAAAGCTCACTGAGAGGAAACTATTATTATTTAGATAAGGCATGCTCTCCCAGGGAACTTCTAATCTGGTGAGAGGACACAGACACAACCAGGGAATGCCAGCAGGAAGTTTCCAAAGTGAAAAGATCTGATGTGAACAGAGATCTCCTTAGAATACTTTCATCCCCTTCCTGGAACCATCAGAAGGATGGTTCCAGCCTCCTCTGCTCTCCCAGGTGGCTTGAAGCCAAATGGCACCCCAGCACTAGCCCTTGGAGAACTGTTTCTGGCCACTGAAGAGACACTGACTCTCAGAATCTGGAGCCAAGGGTAGCTGGCAGGCCCTCTCTCAGTCCCTGGTCCCTTCCTTCCCTTGGCTGTTCCTGCCCTCCCCTTACCTGCCTGAATCTCCTCCCCATTGGACCCTTACTGTACCCCTCCCAGAGTCATGTCCCTAATTAGCTGCCTCATTTCCCTCTCTAGCCTGGGGTTTCCAATAACAAAGGCCGTGGCATCCCGAGGATCACAGCAGTTCTTACTGCTGTGTTAGGGTCCTTCCAGCTGAGCCTGATGTAACACCACCTGGCCTGGAGATGCTGAGCTCAAATGAGATCTGGGTTGAAACTCCTGTTGCATGGTTTACTCTGGTCTAAGGTGCCACGATACTTTTGCAGGCATGGATTTCCACCCTTAGGATGGCAGGGGCTATTTGTCCTTGCTGAGTCTGGCTACTTGGTTCATTGGTCTAATTCACCATGGATCTTGAAATGTTTCCTTCTTCTGTTCGTATCACAGCAGCTTCAGTAGCCAAGGGATCAAATCTAAGCAGGAGATGAGATGTGTACTTCCTGCCATAGACTTGCCCTATTGGCGGCCAGTCTAGCTACAAAGGCGAAAGGCAGAATTTAGTACAATGCTTGGTATATAGCTCAGCAACAGCTCAGTATCTGGGGTGCTGGATCCCAAGGCAGGGGGTGATCAGTTTCTCCAGGGATTTATGGAATTGAAGAATAACAACAGCAACAACAAAAATGTATGAATGTAAAATGTTGTATGCTGGTAAACAACATCTCATTCGTTTATGTAAAGCATAAATATTCTGTGTAAGTTTCTAAAGTATTTTAAAGCGGTTACTTTTTAATTGATTAACCCAGTACTTCCATCTATTAATAGTCCTCAGCTTTGCTGGGTTTCTTTTTACTTCTTACTCTGATCTTTCTAATTTCTACCTTGAGCTTGGAAATCAACAGGCATCTCTGTGTGCCAAGGAAATGAGGTCAAGCTTTGCTTCCTCCTATCAGACAGGAACTGTCAAAGATCTCAGGTGGTCAACAGGGAGGGACAGGGTGTCCTCAGGGAGGGATGGAAGTGGATTTACTGAAAAGGTAGGTGTAAGCGTGGAGACTTGGGATTCTTTTAAGGCCCTGTATCTGATTTTGTCTTTGTAATGTTGCATTGTTTTTTTTTTATTTTTTATTTTTTGCATTGTTTTTATTTTAAAGGGACAGAAATGTTATGAGCTTGAGGTCTCACCAAATATGAGTCTACCTTTGGGAAGAGTGAACTCTCTCTAGGGTCAGGCAAAAAGCATCTCTGGCTCCCTCAGGGCAGCCTGCCCCTGGGGCTCAGGGGGCTGAGCTACGAAACTGTGATGGGTATAGTCGCTGTGTCAGAAGAACCCACGGCACGTCCCCAGGGTGCAGAATACTGCTGGAGAAACCTGCATGACATGGGGACATGACACCCATCTCTGAGGACCAAATGGGCGTGTCCTGGCTGGCTCAGTCAGCAGAGCATGTGACTCTTAATCTTGGGGTCGTGAGTTCAAGCCCCATATTGGGTATAGAGATTACTTAAAAAAACAAAACCACTCCCCCCCCCAAAAAAACCCAAAAGGAGATGTTTTTGATGGAGTGCTAAAAAAACAAATTCACATAAAATGTGGGCTGTGAGGTAGGGCTGATATCCATCCAGTCTCCTAAGGGAGCCGTGCTAGTCCTCCTGTCTCCCTGAGCTTGCCCCAGCGTGACCCGGATCCTCTTCATTTGGGGGACTTATGTTTGGGGTTCCCTGTTCTTTGCATGTCCCATTTGGGGTTCTTGTTATTGCTGTACATTTTGTGGTTTCTATTTAATCCTAGCTGTTTCCCCGGGACTCTGGCCAAGTTCCTAGATCCATCCTACCTGCATGGAGGGAAGGGAATGTAAATAGTAATAGATTTCGAACAACATTGTAAATGCTTTATGGACTGTGTGTTACAGGGAGTAACTGAGCTGTAAAATTGGAATTAAATCTGTGTGTTTACAGAAACGTGCCAATTGTAAAACCTCTACTTTCTAAATAGAGCCTTTGTGATGCAGAGCTTTGGGTATATAGAGGGTGGTTCAGGACTGGGGACTCCGGGACCTCTCTGGCAGCCTCCTATGAGCGGCTGAGACAACATCTTGGTCCCATTTTCCCCACAGTCCTTTGGAGTAACTCTTCTTGGGGGGCATGCTGCTTCTTCATCGAGTCTGTAATGCATTCTTTGTTAAATATCCCTCACATACACTCTTCCATGTGCGCAGGAAATGTCCCTCCCTCTGAGGTGAGAATGGTGCTGTCAACACTCCTCTTCAGAGGACATAGGCTTTATGAGTGATAGTGATGATTTCCACCAGCCATCGTGGTCTCCTCCCCCTTTGCTGACAAGCCAGCTGGAAATATCCTTCTGAGTCACTATGACCAAAGCAGGAGAAAGCAGCTGTCTTCCTTCCTTTCCTTCCTCCCTCATCCTTCCCTCCTCCCCTCTTTTCCTTCTTCTCTCTCCTTCCTTTCTTGCTCTTCTTCCTTCCTCTCTTCCTGTGGCTCTCCTTTCTGAATATCTGCTCCCAGACTCTTGACTTTGGTCATTTAGTCACTAAGTATATAAAGCCAAAGAGGATTCCTCCAGCTGTTCTGGGCTCAGAGGATACCCCCCAACACACACACACACACACACACACACACACACACACACACATCAAAGGAGTAATAGGAGAGGGAGGTAGGAGGGGAGGTAGTTTAGAATCATAGAAAAGAAGTCAGACAGTCTTAGCTTTGAATCTTGGCCTAGACACTTACTGGGGAAAGACCTTGGGCAATTCACTTAACTTCTCTGAGCTGTTGTTTCTTCCTTGGAAACATGATGGGGATAAGAACTTTACCAGTGCGATGTAAGAATTCAGATCTCACATGATAGGTACCCACAGGGCGGTACACATTGTTATCTGTATGATTTGGACAACTATTCACAATATTTCCTATGGTCTTTAAGAAGGAAAAACCCAGAAATCAGTTATATCATTCGATTTTTTTTATTTTTAAAGTTTTATTTATTCATGAGAGACACAGAAGGAGAGAGAGGCAGAGACACAGGCAGAGGCAGAAGCAGGCTCCATGCAGGGAGCCCGACGTGGGACTCGATCCCGGGTCTCCAGGATCACACCCTGGGCTGAAGGCAGCGCTAAACTGCTGAGCCACCCAGGGATCCCTCATTCGAGTTATTAGTGGAAACAGATTGGTAGGAAATAGTGAGTCAGTATTTCAGAAATTGGCATAAAGCCTAAGAAGGTTCAGTTCAGAGACCATTTTGGACCGGTCTTGGCTCACAACCCACTGAAGACCAGCCCATCAAAGTTCATTCACTGGGAGTCAAATTAATGAACTAGAATTGAAATAGGAGATGTTGGGGCATGGCAGATAGCTAAGTGTCATTCTACTATGGGCTCGTGGGTGCTAAGCATTCTGGAGCAGGATTCCGAGATGGCTCTGTCAGTGGAGTATGCACAGTATGACCTGGGGGACACCAAAAATCCTGCTCCCCCATCTCGAGTGTTCCTCCAGCAGTTGGTACCTACGTTACAATCATGACACCCTGTGTTCAGAAATGCCCAAGCAACAAAATTCCAGGCACTCTTTTAGCACCTCTAAAGTTTTTTAATTGAAATATAATTGCCATATAATATTATATTTGTCTCAGGTGTAAAAAATTGATTGCTACAATACTTGCATATATTGCAAAATGATCACCCCCTAAGTTTTGATACTTGCCATCCTAGAGTCCAGGCTGTCCCCTGGCATTTGTGCTCTGCATCTTTCCCCAGCCTCTTCTACCATCAGATGTTCATCTCTACATTCCATTTGCTCTCAGCTGACTGTAAATGACACTAGGAAGCCACCCAGCAAACCACTCCCTGTAAAGAGATTAAGGGGTAGCAACAAGAAATAGCGCTATTATTTTGTACCAACAATTTTACAGCACCTATCTCTAATCTGTATGAGAATTCTACATGGTGTTGTTTTTTTTCCTTAATACTATTAGATAGATGAAGAAACTGAGGCTCAAACCGGTTACTAATTTGGGCAAGATTACACATCTAGTCCATGGTGGAAGTAGGATCTGAACTCAGATTTGTTGGAAATGTTTTTGAAGTATTCACCTCTGTATTGCCTAAAATCAAGGCTGCACGAGGGCTGGTACGGATACCTGAAGAGCAATCGGTGTAGTTACTACGGGAGGAGGAACTGATATTGTGGTGGCAGGCGTAATGGCCATTGCAAACTCTGTACCCAACCTTCAGTTCTCACACTTGAAGGGAAAATTTTTTATCCCTTCTGGGTAAAGATCTCCCTCCTCTATTTTGAAGCCAAAATGTGACTAGTACTCGACCAAGAAGAGGTCAACATGTTGATAAGCAAGGGGGTATGATCACTGGGCATTAAGAGGGGCAGCAGCTGTTTCAGAAAGGATATTGTCAATACAGGCAAGCCACTTGGTCCTCAGGGAGTGGCAGGGCAGAGAGTAAAGACATGTGGCAGCAGGGAGGACTCTCAGAGCTATGTTGGGCAAATGTGTGTGCCATCCTGGGGGACTGCAGAGTCCGATTCCCAATTAATTTGGGACTACTGGTAGAGGCTTCTGTCTTGGTGATGCCAACAAATTGGTTTACCCAACCAGGCAAGAGACTCCCGAGGACTCTAGGGCATTAGATAATACAGACTGGTGATAAGTGGGAGGGTGCCATTGTTAGAGTGCTTGGGTCAGATCCTGAATTGGCTCCTTATGAGAGTGTGCGTTTGGGTATGTTGATATATCCTTCTCACCCCCTATTTCTTCATCCGTCAAATGTGAATAATCATTATACCCAAACTTCACTAGGATCTTGTGAGGATTAAATGGGTTAATGTATGAAAATACTTAATAGCCTTGCATATAATAAATAACCAGTAAATATAAGCTTTGAGTAGGATTTTGATTTCTTCATGTGGTATAGCTGTTCTCAACTGGGGCCACCCTACCCTCACACCCAGAGAACATCTTGAAATATCTGAAAACAATTTTGGTTGTTACAACTAGGAGAGTGAGTGCTACTGGTGGCCAGTGGATAGAAGCCTGGGATGCTGCTAGACATCCCACAATGCATGGGATGGGCCCCTACAAAAAAATAATTATTGAGCTCAAAATGTTAATAATGCTGAGGTTCATAAAAGCCAAACCATGTGGATTTTCCATTGTTTATGAAGAAGTTGGTGAGGCATTTGATCCAATAAGAGACTGGAAAGAGTTGGATTCAGGAGGTTAGCAAACAGCCTCTTCAGGATAAGTAAGTGGAGCTATGAGTAATCCTAAAATTTTCCTTTAGCATTCATTCATTGGCTGCTTGTATTATCAGGCGATATTGGACAACTTTGACCCCTGCCCTTTTATCTTTTTGGCAGAGAAGATCACCAGCATTCTGAAAGACCAGTGAATGGCAACCAGGAGATAAAATAGGCCATGGTAGTTCCTGAGGTTCCCTAGCACTGCTTGTGTTGATGGAGGTCCCCACAACCGTGGTTTTACTTGTTATCCTTGCAGAGGACTTCATAAAATCCTATTTGCATTACTTTGTTCAAGACAGTCCCTTTACAGGAATCCTGCCCTGTTCTCCTTGCATCCCAACCCTCAGTCTCTTGACTATTAAAATTGAACATTTTATTCATCTTGTAGGGTCTGCTTCACACTTCACCTCCTCTAATGTCACCAATGTAGTTGGAAATTGTCTCTCCCTCCCCTGAACTTCTCAGTCATGGTCTGATCCCACCATGACCTAAATGAGGTTGCCTGATAGCTGTTGAGGGTGAAGACTATCTTTTTCTTCCACACATCTCCCCAGGTTCCCATGCTCAGGCTCAGTTAAGCAAGTGCTTGAATGAAGGGATAGCCGTATAGGGCCCAAGGGAATGCTCCATCACTGCAAGCCAAATGCGAGTCCAGTACAAGTCTGGGAAACCTGTGCCCAGGCCCACTCCTCTGCTGTGCATTTCTGTGGTACCACATGTCTCTCTGATGAAGCCATTTTCTCTTGGATTTCTTGGGAAAAATGTCCCCAGCATGTATGATAAAGGTCACCCATTCGGGCAGGGAACTGTCCAGCTGAATTTATGTTTCTACCCTCAGGGACCCGGGAGCTAAACTGCAAATAGGGTGGGACCCAGAAATAAGAGAAGATTGTGGTGTGAATGTCAGCAATTTAGAGCACTGGGCCCTCTGCCCCTGATGCAGCCAAAGGGCACTGCCCACTCTCTATAGGACTGTTGTTAACAGCCAAAGGGTGTCCTGCAAGTGTCAAAGGAAAGTTCACATTTCCATGGAAGGCCCAGAGGCCAAGGGAGAGGTCAGATGCGTCTGTGGGGCTTTTGTCTGGTGGTTCTTTGTTAAAACCCACATGTGGGCCTATTTTGCTCTCGCGCATATCTGCATGTGTTTCTGGGTGGATGGGAATGCTATGCAGCTGGACCCGGAGTAATGGTTCCGGCCTACAACAAGATCGAGGAGGAGCCCTTTAGACAGGATTGAATTCTGCTCTCAATTTCCAACTTGGCAAAAGAGACCGCATATTCATCTCATCAAGTAAGGGGAGAGTGAAGGGCGTTGCCACCAAATTCTTCTCCCTTCCCGCATGAGCAAGTCAGGAAGGAAAAGAAGTTCTGACTGTGTTTTTCTGTAATGCCAATTCACGGCTTAGATGTGGGGAGTCCAGCCTTGTGCCTGGTAGTTACACGGTACATGTAACTGGTACATGGTAGGTGTGACTTCCTAACCTGTATTACAGAAAATTCAAGCATGTATAAAGGCGGAATATACAAGATTTCAGGCATAAAAAGAGGTACTCATCACTCAGCCTCAACATTTGTGAACTCATGGCCAATATTGTTTCATATACCCCCACTCACTTCCTCCACCCCATCTGCATTATTTTGAAGCAAATTCCAGACATCATAGAGTCTCTTCTATAAACAGCTCAGTAGGAATCTCTGAAAGAGAAGGACTCTTTAGGAAAAAACAAAAACAAAAACAAAAAAACAAAAAACCACATAGCTACAATTCCATTATCACATCTAAAAACATAGCAAGAAGTCCTTAGTTGCATCAAGTATCTAGCCAGTGTTCAGATTTTAAGTTGTCTCACAAACGTCAAAAATTTTTAAAGTTTTTTTAGTTGATTATGTTCCTTATTTTATATGTCTTTCTCTTCTATTTTTCCTATAAATTGTTAGTTGGATCTTAGGCTGCATCAGCTTCAGCTCTGATTTTTATTTTTTTTGGTAGGACTGCTTTATACATGTGCTTTTCTCCCATCAGGAAATACATAGCACCTGGCTTCTCTCTTTTTGTGATACTGGCAACCACCGATGATCAATTCCTAGATCCATTAATTCATTAGAAGTTGCAAAATGGTGATGATGATACTCTAGTTCTGCCATTACTTCTTCCCTTATTAGCTGTAATGCTTCTATAAAAAGAAGAGAAACTGGGGATCCCTGGGTGGCTCAGTGGTTTAGCACCTGCCTTCGGCCCAGGGTGTGATCCTGGAGTCCTGGGATCAAGTCCCACATCGGGCTCCCTGCCTGGAGCCTGCTTCTCCCTCTGCCTCTCTCTCTCTGTGTGTCTCTCATGAATAAATAAATAAAATCTTTAAAAAAAGAAGAGAAACTTCTCATCTACTGCTTGCTTAGCCAGTACACCCATCAATGTAGGAAAGGCAAGATAAAAGCTTGATTTTTTTCCCTCATATTTACCACTGATTAAAAAAAAATTGAGTCACGGCTGACTTATTTCATTTGGCATAATACCCACTAGATCTATCCATAAAGTCTCTTCATGCAATCCTAGTAGTTTTCAATAACTTTCTATCTGGTGTGACAAGATGTTCCAGGCATATCTTGTGCATTTCCTACTTTAAATCTGAAATCAACCGTTTCTTCAAAGGGCCATGTACCTTTTAGTGGGAAATGGTGTTGCTGGAGCTCACTCAGGGCAGCAGGGTGCCCTATGCTAACTGGTCACTCATCACTTCTTGGCTTTTTCAGTAGACTGAACCAGGAAATTTATTCATTTCTTAAAATAAATATATCATGAGTTCATACTACTACTTCCAATTTAAAATCAGGATCACAGAGATTCTGCTTAATATCTTCCAGTCATACGTTTCCTTTCTCCCAAAGTTGAGAATTTTCGTTTTCAAAGACAAGCTTGGTTTTCCAAAAATCCCATAATTATGCATTTGTTCTATTGTACAACCTACACACACACACACACACACACACACACCCTCAGAAAAATTAGCATCATTGCCACCAACGACATGATTCCTGAAAAGAGTTTAAGCAGGTTTTCTTCTTGCTCTTGTAGTTCTTACTGCCCCTGAAGTATGGCCCCCTAGGAACCTGGAGCCAAGCTGAAGTTTTAAAGTCCCATGGAATAGTTCCTTCGTGTGAGGTTGTGCAAACTGTATTCACATTTAGGATCACTTGTTTCATTTTCTTTTCCAGGATTCCTTTTTAATAATGTAATTTAATAAAATACTCACATGGTTCCAAAGTCAAATCTATAAAATCCAGTATATTTAAAGTAGTCTAACTTCCATTTCGTATCTCCTTCACCCAGTTTTCTCCTATATCTTATAGGCAGTCATTTTTAAAATTTTATGATTTAGTCTTCTATTATTTTTTAAATGTTATGCATAATACACACACCCAAATGTACACTTCCTTTCTCAGGTATATACACAATTTTCCCAACTCTGCTTTTCTTGCTTACTATGGTTTAAAGGCCTTTCCACAGTGGTATATAGAAACAATTCTTCTTTTTATTCCTTCTTTCAATAGTAGGTATTTGAGTTGTTTCATCTTCACTGGCAATAATAATGATCTTGTACACTTTCTTCTCTTTCTTTCTGTATTCTCAACAGTCCATCTTTGGAATAGATTCCTAAAAAAATGGGATTACTGGATACAAAGTAGTTTAAACAAAGTTGTTTAAGAATCTCAAACTTCAAGAAAATTTGCAAATAGAATACAAAGAACATTTTTTTTCTGCGCCATGAGGGCAAGTTGTCCCATCACCAGTGAATACTTTAGTATGTTTTTCCTATAAACAAAGACATTTGCCCACCTAACACAATACAACAATCATAATCAGGAAATTAACAATAGCCCAATACTACCATCTAATCCTTGGATCCATTCAATCTTTGGCAATTATACTTTCTTTAAAGCACAAGGATCCAGGGAAGAATTATACATTGCATGTAGGTGCCCCATGTCTTTGCGTCTCATTTTGGGACATGTCTCTCTTTCTTTTCTTACCTTTCATGATCTCAATATGTTTGATGATGACAATTCAGTTATTTTGCTGTATGTTCCCCAATTTGGGCTCATAGTATTGCTAGGTTTTTAAAAAGGTGTATTGTATTAATGTTCATCATGTTCTTCTTAAGTAGCATCAGGACCTTGAAGGAGACAGTTGGAGAAAGAGGAAGGGAGAGAAATTTCTCTGGGAGAAAGGCCCCTGTGAAAATGTGTTTATCTCACTGTTCGCAAAGGATGAAGGCCTCTTTTAATGAAGGGGAAGGGGAGCTGATTCCCCAGGAAGCTCTTCCAGATAAGAAATCTGTGGCTCTGAAACTTGTTTGCTTCTGCCTTTTGTATTGTCCCTCCTTAGTTTCCTCCTTAGTTCCAGTAATATTATTTATGGGGGGAAAAATCCCAGCTTTGTTTCAGCTGAACTAAGGGGGAAAGGATTGGTCAAAAACCTGGTGAAGAAGGAGGGCCAGGTATCATGGATCTACCTTCTTTAGGAGTCAAACTCAGCAACTGGCTTTTAAATACAGATAGAATAAAATCATGTATGAAAGGTACCTAAACACAGCAAGCACTGGACGAGTAGCTGCTGTGTAGCCAAGAGTGCCTCTTTCCTCCTCCCAGGGCTCTGCTCATCCCCTGCTACATAGGCCCTTCCCTCTTGGAACTGTCAGCGCTCCTTCTCCATGGGCCTGGGGATGCCTCCTGGATGGGGGCTGCGAACTCTTATCAGAGCTGAGCAAGAGGAAAGGCATGTGCTGAATAGTATCACATTAACATGACTCTCAGCTGCTTTCTTCAGACAGCAGGAATCTTCTTCAGAAAGAAAATGGGTGAGGGCACAATTAATATGGGAGTAGAAAGGGGAGGGACCAGATAACCAACTACTTGATCCTTTGGTGTCCAGCAGCCAGAGTAATTTCATTTAAACTAGTGGCACCTGGGTGGCTCAGTGGTTGAGCTTCTGCCTTGGGGTCATGATCCCTGGGTCCTAGGATACAGTACCCCCATGGGGCTCCCTGTAGGGAGCCTGCTTTTTCCTCTGCCTGTGTCTTTGCCTCTCTTTCTGCATCTCTCATGAATAAATAAGTAAAATATTTTTTTTAAAATTCATTTAAACTGAACTTGAGGGGGTTCCTAGGTGGCTCAGTCAGTTAAGTATCTGCCTTCAGCTCCTGTCATGGTCCTGGAGTTCTGGGATTGAGGCCAGTGTTGGGCTCCCTGCTCACCAGGGAGTCTGCTTGTCCCTCTGCCCCTCACCCCACTCGTGCTTTCTCTCTCTTACTCACTTTCAAAATAAATTTAAAAAGTCTTTTAACAAAATTTTTAAAAAGGGACACCTGGGTGGCTCAGTGGTTGAGCATCTGCCTTTGGCTCAGGGTGTGATCCTGGAGTCCGGGGATCGAGTCCTGCATCGGGCTTCTGGCATGGAGCCTGCTTCTCCCTCTGCCTATGTCTCTGCCCCTCTCTGTGTGTATCTTTCATGAATAAATAAATAAAATATGTTTAAAAAAATAAAAGAAAAACTGAACTTGAGAGAAGGAAGAGATGGGAAGTTGGAAAGTTAAAGAATTTGTGATTGGTTTCCTTTCATATCCGATGCAAGAGCTGTCAGAAGGGGCCCAGGTTGGCTAATGCTCCCAGGAGCCCCTGCAGCTGGAATCCAGCCAGGCCCAGCCCTAAGACTCTACATCCTGAGCCCGCCTGAGAGCTTGGCCGGGCAGGGAGCATTTTACCTTAACAGTATCTGTAAAGCCACTGTTTTCTTTTCAGGCAACAAACAAAAAACAAACTGAAAAGAAAACAAAACAAAACAAAAGGTAAAATCTGAGTGCAATCCAAGTGTTTGCCCTGCTTGCCAAAGATAGAACAGACACAATTTCCCCTTGGGAGTGATGCTGAGAGTTTGGGGGATGGTGTCTGTATGTGCATTTAATTGAGTAGATCCCTCAAATTGACTAGAACCCCCAAAGACGGAGTCCTTTTGTTACCTGATAGAAACTCCAACCCACTCGTCAAGGGAGATCAAGGAACACCTTCAAACAACAGCTTTGAGATAAACTCAAAGACTTAAAAGCCAATACTTGCTTGTAGAAATTCTATGTATATTCCACACATTTCATACGTTGGTCTTTAAAATTCCGTTTCTGATGAAGTATAGTTTGCAGATCACCAGTCATCAGGAGGTCCCTATTTCCCTATCCTCCCCCACTTTTTCTGGACAAAGCATTATTTTAAAACTCTCCAATTATTGGTATTTGGCACCAGTAGGAGCTCTCAATAAGAGTTTTTGGCATGTTTTTGTCTATTTGTGTATGATTTTATGAACTGGGGGGAGAGAGCACAATCTGACAGTGGAGCTTCTAGATAGAAAAGATTTTGTTAAAACAATTGGAATTTAAAAGCTCTTTTTGCCTTGTAATGAGCCCTTTGAAAGATAATCTGTTTGAGGCCCAGTGGGGTTTCTGAGGAAACATGCAGCTTTGAGGGAAATACTCTCTCTCCCCCCCTGGTCCCACAAGTGCACATTTCTCAACCCAGAGCTCTAGCTGGATCGCTCTGCTTCCTGATGCAGTAATCAGATATTTTGGTGAAGGAAATTTTAAAGCCTAATCATGCTATAGTGAGGAAGGTGGGATTTCTTTCCTTGCATGTAACTCAAGGGCACGTTTTTCTCAAAAACCAGGTATTACCCTTTTGGCTTCTCACAAGATGTCCAGCCCATTACTGTGAAAGAGCCCACAGTCCCTGCCCTTGGAGAGGTAACCATCCAGAGTGGAGGAGAGGCAGCCAGCCAAATAATTTACACGTGTGGTAATTGCAGTAAACTTTTATTACTGTTGTCAGTACATTTGACACATTTATTGCATTTACTGAGCCCAGTGCCTGGGGACGCAAAGACAAATACTGAAATTTATCAAATCTATGCCATATAGTACAGTCACGCCATTACTCTTTTTTCTCCCTCCCCCCTTTTTTGGACTCACCAAGAAAGAACAAAACACTGCCAATTGTAATATAAATGCATATTGATTCCAGACATGCTAAAGAGTTGACAATCTGCATTTTAGAATGAATGAGATGCAGGAATCCCTTCCAGATTCACCCAGTAGACAGCTTGGGAAATGATCAAAAAAGCAAGGAAAGGAACAATGTTCTAAGTTGGTCCAGAACCAAGAACACCTGATGCTAAGAGGAAGGTAGGTGGGCTTCACAGAGGAGGTGAGTTTGAACAAGGTCTTGACGGACGAATAAGGATTTGCAGGTGGAGGAGACAGGGCACTTCAGGCTGAGGAAACCATGCATTGGCTTCAAATACGTGTCTTAATTTAAGGCTCACAGGAACACGTTAGGTTTTATTATTACTCCTCTTTTACAAGGAGGAACCGGCACAGGTTTAGTCATTTGCTCATTTCCCAGCTGGTGATCAAGAAATACCAGCTATTGCTCTAATTTTGTTCCAATCATGTGGGGATAGCTGTGCTATTCAATATGGTAGCAACTAGCCACATGGACTATTGGGCCACATGTGGTCACTTGAATTGTGGCTAGTCCATGCTGAGATGTATTATAAATGTAAAATACACACCAGATTTTAAAGATTTAGGTGCCAAAAATATGTAAAATATTTCAGTAATATTTTTATATTCATTACATTATGACAATATTTGGGGTACATTTGGTTAACAACTATTAGTGCCAACTGTTCTTATTTTTTGAAATAAGCTTCCTAGAAAAATTTTTTAAATTTTATATGCAGCTCACATTATATTTCTGCTGGTCAACACTGTTCTAGAACAGTCCGCTTGAAGTGGCGTGGTGATCAAAGGAATGCAGCTGCCCCCATGTTCACTACCCTCTGCCTCCAGAGTCTGCCGGGCTTGCCATGCCTCACATACTGACGCCTCACCAGGTAGGTGGCTTGCCCCGGGGTGCCACAGCCATTAAGTGGCAGAGCTGGGCTTTGAACCCAGGCCACCTAGTTCCAGAACCTGCCTTTGAGCTCCAGAAATGTCATCTCTTGGTGACTTTGAGTGTGAGGTGGGGGAGGGGTGCTCAGCTTGTTACGTGTTACTGTTCCCCTCAGGAAGCAGGCACATGCATGTTTCCAGAAGGCCTCTGAGTAGCGGGTGGAATGCTGGGACCTCCTGGCGCCAGTTGCAAGGTCTCCAGAAAACAGCTTCTTCGGTCCTGAGCCAGGCTCCTGCAAGAGTGGGGCACCTGGGGTGTTACCTGGAGGGCCACCAGGTTTTGGCCTGTGAGGCCTAAGTCCTGAGCAAGGATCCAAACTCCTCCACACCCAGGACCCCCACATTCTAACATCACTGTTTTAGCACCTGCCCCATGGACTCTGAGGTGGCCATTCCTCCGTTAATGCTTTCCCTCAGCTTCCTGGCCCTTTCTTGTGTGGCCTACAAGTCCAGCTCATCCTTCCAGACCTAGCTCAAACATCACCTGCTCTACAGCCTACCCTGACTCCCCACCCTGGGGCAGGACGTGTCAGTCCCCCGTCGGCTCCACGTTGCAGTTGCCAGCGTCCAGAGCCCTGGCCCTGCCTGACGGCCACCCCACCTGGTGGGGCATCACCCTACTTGTCCTGTCCGCCTGGGCAGTGCTGAGGTGGTGGCATCACCCTGCTTGTCCTGTCCGCCCGGGCAGGGCCACGGAAGTGTGGCACACACGCTCAGGGCCTGCTTGGAATGGAAGGGAGTCGAGCCACACCTTCAGCCAACCGAAGAGACGGTGCGGCCCTGCACGGACACCCCTCTGCGGGTCGTCAGGGAGGCCTGTTAAAAGGCAGGACTGCAAGAGGGAGTGAGGCAGTGGGCAGCAGCTACCGGCTGACCTCTGAAGTGATGGTTAGCGAAGCAAATCATGCAAGGGAAAAAGCAACTCACCAGCACGATTCAGCGACGGGGCGCATTCCCGGGACACGCACGTTGGTTTTACTCCCAGGCTCTTAATCCCTGAAATGCAATCCGTCTCCCCCACAGGTGTCGCATGCTCCGATGTCTCGGCGTTGGAGGCACAATCAGGGGCCCGTTTCGGAGACACCTGGAGGCTTCTATGCTTGATTGCTCCACTTGCTTCATTTGCTTCTCACAGCAGCCTCAGAGAATGAAGTAAGTTTGGGGATATTTTCGTTGGTCTTAACATTTTGTCTCATGAATTAATCACTTGTGACACCTTCTCCCATCTCACGTGGTTTGGTGTTTTGCCTTCAAGCCGGCTACTGATGGTCAGTGCTTGGGACTACATCTCCCGGTCAGTTCTTGTGTCTCCCCACCACAGCCAGAGGCTGACAGCAATGACTAGGTGGCATGTGAGACCTTTAAGATGGCAGTGAGGCCTGGGGGATGTGCCTGTCACTGGCCCTGAAAAGTAGTTCCGAGTCAGACCCACCAGCTGGTGCAGAATCTCTATGATTGTCCCCCCTCCCCTCACTATTCTTGCAACAGCAAAGTAAAATTGACTTTGGTTCCACAAAGGAAAAATCTGACCCCCAAGCACACTGTTATTCCACCCCAGGATCCTATCTTATCCATCACCTGAAATATTATTTTGCATTAAAATTTCAGCTTTTTTAAAAAAAGATTTTATTTATTTATTCGTGAGAGACACACAGAAGCAGAGACATAGGCAGAGGGAGAAGGCTACCTGAAAGGAGCCTGAAATGGGACTCGATCCTAGGACCCCAGGATCACGACCTGAACCAAAGGCAAACACTCAATCATGGAGCCACACAGGCATCCCTCCAGGCTGATTTATTTTCAGCTAAGAGGATAGATTAGACTATATACACAGCTTGAGATAGGAAACAGTTAAGCCTTACATGGAGTCTTGCTGAGGCTGTCCCAGGGGAAAAGAGGGGCCCATTTATCAGTCCTTGGGCAATGGGTTGGTTCTTCCTCTACTGTCATTTCAGAGAATGTGTGTTCCCTCTGGCATCCTGGCTGGCCCGGAAGGTCACTGGAGGCTCAGGGTGCCACAAATGCAGGATTGTTCACTCTCTGTGGCTGGGGAAGTGGGCTGGAGACCAAACTGGCCTACAAACTCAGGTTTTCCCATTTCATTTCAAGAGTGGCCAACTTCAGGGCCTTAAAAACAGGTTTATGGTAACAGTAGGAGTGAAGGTGAGGGGAGCCAAAGTCAATGCCATCAACAGGCCATGATGCCTTCAGAATAATTTCCCAATTTTGAAACAACTACAGTGATTGCCAGAGTAATTCAGAGGGGAAGGGGAATTGGAGTAATTTTGGCTGGCAAGGTTGTATGTTGAAATAATATAAAATAGTAAAAGGAATTTCCTAGGGATCTGCAAATTGGTCTATTTTTTGAATATGTGGTTTTGGTTTCTTATAATAATTCTTGGGCATACTGTGAATTAATTTTTTGTTAATTAGCTAGTCAATTCAACAAATATTCATTGTAGTTCATGCTTTTTCCAGCTGTAAGACCTTAGGTTACAATATACCCATCCCTTCTTCCATCCAACCAACAAATACTTATTTAGTACCTACTATTAATCAGACTTTGTGTGACCGCCCCCCCCCCCCCCAAAGGGGAACATAACCTAACCTAACTCTTAGGAGAGGAGCTGGGTACAGTAAGGGAGACTTCCCTGTGGCAAAGACAATGCTTGTAGTTCACCAAATTTCATGTCATTTACCTCTCCCCAAACACACAGGAAAACTGCATTTCATAGATACCCTGAGAAGTGCTTCTGAGGTTGGGACTACGGGACTAGATTCTACCTATTAGGAAGGAGTAGAAATGATGTATGTTACTCTCAGGCCTGGCCATAAAATTCCTTGTCCAACCATCCAGGGTCTCACGTTCCCTTCTGTGGTGAATCCAGATGGCATCAATATAAGATGCAAGGGATGTGCAACCCAGAGTCACCACTTGGAGAGCAATAGGACTGTAGTGTGGAATTTACTGTTTATAACCTAGCCTCACTTTCCTTAACTTATGCACACCCTCTAAACATAAGGATATATAAGTTTAACACTGAAAGAAAAGGAGAAATTATCTAGGCTAAGTCAGGTAACAAGACCATTTATAATGATCTTTTTCTAGCTAGGAAAAAAACATATTAAAAAAACACCCCAACTTACTACACAAAATGTCTTGATCTTCATACCAAAGTCTTGAATGAACCCCAGGTTTCTATTTGAACTGGGGATAGTGGTTGCATTCATCAAGATTGTACAAATTTCCTGAAAAATTCTAATTCACCCTTTAGAAAGTTTTAATACAACTGAATTAGCTAAAAGAATCACTTTCTCATCACAAAATGGATCATCCAGTCCTTGACCTCTTGGAGTTTACAATTTAATGAGGTGGAATAGAGGCAAGCAGAGAGAGAATACCAAGTTCATTCAAATCCTAGAGCCTGCACTTAGATTTCTTTCCCCTCCTAGAAAGGCTGCTTTTGTCACTTGCTTCCTCCTGACAACTTGATATAAAGCAGCCGTCCAATTATTCTCTACTGAATCCACCGTTCTACTTCTCTGTGTAGTGCTCCTGACTATCTGACAGTTTTCTTTTTTTTATTTTTTTAAATTTTTTTTTTTATTTATGATAGTCACAGAGAGAGAGAGAGGCAGAGACATAGGCAGAGGGAGAAGCAGGCTCCATGCACCGGGAGCCCGACGTGGGATTCGATTCCGGGTCTTCCAGGATCGCGCCCTGGGCCAAAGGCAGGCGCCAAACCGCTGCGCCACCCAGGGATCCCGACAGTTTTCTTTTTTATGAATTTTGTTTATTATTGGCTGTCTCTTCTCGCTAGAATGGGGAAAAAAATACTGTGTTCAGTATGATCTCCAGGAAGCTGAGCAGGGGCTAGCACATAGTAGGAGCACCATACATGTTTACTGAATAAATGGATGACATGTAGCCACACAGGAGCAAAAAAACAAATGTTTTACTTTAAAACAGATTTGCAAATATACTAAATGGCCAAGATTGGGATGCTCTAAATGAGAACGGTGAGGTGGCTGTGTTTATCATTTTGTATGAAAGAGAAACCAATGTCAATTGGTATCAAAATTAAATTTTCTCAGAAGATACACAGGAACAAGTCCATTCCTGGAGAAATCCTTCTTGACCAAGTCCCAGAGATGCAATGGTTTTGAATTTAATGTTATATGTATGCATTAAACCTCTTTTTTGCATCATGTCTTAGATAATTCAATGCCCAAGATGTAATTTTTGCTGTAGATGCTGAAAGAAGCGAGAACTGTTTCTCAAAAGAGACATGAATTCTTTTTTTTTTTTTTTTTGAGACATGAATTCTTGAATTTGGGCCTCTTCTCTCTGACCCAACTGCTGCGGATCCTAAGGCAAGGACATTTCAGGGCTCAGTTATCAGGAAATCCTAAGAATATTTAGTATGCGTACTCTATGACCTAACATTGTCTTCAATTAAAATCTCAGTTTTGAAAGTCATGTCCAATGAGTGTAAAGACTGAAAGGATGTGGTTGCAATCCTGAAGTTAGAAGCTATAGCCAGGAAATAGGTCAAGGGAAAAAAAAAACCCTGCCAAATCAAAACTGCATGGAACTGGGTCTTCTAAGGACTAGCTGTGCTGGTTCACCAAACAAGGTGGACTCCTCAGGAAACCACGTGAGTGGGCTCATCTCAAACCAAGCTAACCAGCCAAGCACTAAAGAGGGTCTACACAGTAATAACTTTAGTAACAGGACAACTAACATTTACTGAGTGCTTACTGTGTGGCAGGCACTCTGCCAAGTGCTTTACACACATCATCTCACTTAATTCTTCATGACATGTGCCAATGAGGGAGGGATTAGTAATTTCTATTTATAGGCCAAGAAAAGGTTAATTAACTTGTCCAAGCACAGACAGATTTTCCTGACTCTAAAATTCAAGGTTTTACCCATAACCTCTCCAACTTTCCAAACTTAACATTCATTGTAATTGTCATAAAGATGGAACACTACTAGAGTGGCAGAAAACAAAAACAAAAAAACAAGCAAGCAAACATGAGCTCTGAAAACATAGCTATATTTCATCTGAGTCTTCTTATAACAAAGAGGATCAAAATGTACAACTCAGGAGACAGTACGAGGTGTGGTAGGAAGAGGAAAGCGTGTCAAAGCCTCTGTGTCTTGCCTCATTCCTGTATTAACCATTGGTATGACTCCAGATCCCCACTAACCTGCTCTCTGTTTCCTAGTCTTTAAGACAGGACTGATCTGTACCCTGTATTTCCCAGTCCCGAGAAGCTTTCTGAGAGACCTAACAAAGGGAAGGATTCTAATTTAGGTTATCTAAACAGTTTCAATCCATTTCAGTCTCCAGAATTTTTTTTCGCTATCTACTAGGTATACAGGAAAAAGAAATGTTGCAGTTGAATCACAATACAATCAAGATCTCATCTGCACTACAGGAAACCTAACTCATTCTTTGTGGCCTATACTGTGCCTTTTCCCTTTAGAGGAATAGAAAAGGGAAAGTCTTATGATCTATGCTGAGGAGGCCGCAGGAGGTAGGTTGGAAGAGGGGGTGGACACCAGCTTTTCACCTCAGAGCTGTGGTGGGGAGGCGGCCAGCATAGTGTGGCAACCCATAAAACATCAGGAGAGTGGATGTTGTGCCATATTTGTCTGCTTAAATTTCTTCGACATTTTTATTATCTTCTGTACAAATCATAAAGCTTCAGGCTGATATTTCTTTGGCATTTTCTCAGGCAGAAGTCTTGAATCCACTCTGTATACGTTATATTCAGACAAGATGGAGATGGGCTTCTTGGTCTGGCTGTCTGTCCCTGAGAGGCAGAGGTAAGGGGACTAGGGGCCTATGAATCAGGGAGACTGTGATCTCCAGAGGGGCTGAGAGATCTCAGAGCTGAGCTTGTAGGGGCTCTGTGGTTGAAGGATGGAGCCCAAGCAATGCTCAGAACAACGCTTCCTTCCTTCCACAAGTGTTGATTGTGTGACGCATGTCCAGGCACTGTCCTGAGCATTGGAGAAATAGGAACGAGAAGACCATCTTCTATAGTCCAGTTTAAGACAGACTTTTGAAGCAATAAGACTTGGCTTAAATTTTGCCTGTGCCACTAATTAGCTGTGCCTGTGAGGGTTACTTGACTCTGAGTTCAGATTCTTCAACTAGAAAGTAGGGACAACCTCACAGTTATGATTGTGAAAATTACATTCAATTCTTTAAGTGAAGCACTTAGCCTGGTCCCTGACCTGGAATAAGGGCATCCATGCAAGGCTGTAAGAGAAAAGGATTGTGTCTTGGATTCACTTGGAATCCTCAGTGCCTACCAGAGTTATACAGAAGGTACTAAAAGAATTATCTGTTGAAGTTTCAAAAGTTAATGAGAGAGTCAGATTGGAAGCCAGGAAGCGAACTAAGATTCTAGAACAGGATGAAAAAGTCAAAATGTCAAGAGCTAGAAAAAACAGAAACACAATGTAGGAACTGAAAATTCCTGGGGGAGGGCTCTGCAGGAGGCAGTGGGGATATGGGTCAGCATGGAATAAAGGGTTATGGGAGATACTGGTGTCTCATCCTCAGACCCATAGGCTGTTAACAGCCCTCCTGTTTCCACAAATACACTTTGACTCTCTTCTAACAACCACAGACCTGCTCTGAAATAAACAGCTCCCCTTAGGAATTTCCACTTGCCTTTTCCACAAAACATTTTCTTTGGGTTAACAGAGTACAAACAGAAAAGTATCTGTCAATCTAATGAACATACTTTGGTCTCCACGCGGGGAGAGGCATCAGGGAACCTGGCAGTTCTGAGATGGAGGGCCTGTGGAGGGTAGTAGCTGTACCAGGTTGGTCCAAGGAACCACTCTGCATATTTCCTTCTGACATCCTGGGGTTTGGTTTTGAAGCATAGGTGAGGCTTTGTGGGAGTTGGTGAGCATCATCTGGGCCAAGAAGTGGATGAGCTGCTGTACAGGAGGGAGAAAGAATAATCTATGACTTTCGATTAAAAAGTAAGATTTCGGATCCTTTCAAAGCCCTGACAGGTGAAAGAGATCAAACCTGTAGGGAACTGGACTGGATGGTATCAGAAAAGAGAGACTTGAGAGAGAAGTGAATTTCACACTGAATTTTGTAGGAGATAATCCAGGGGGATCAGTGCAAATGAATGAAGGAGGCTGCTGAGTTGAGGGACTGAAAGATGGAGGCACGGAGGCAGGAAGGAGAAGGTCGAGGAGCAGCCTCCCCAAGAAGCCATCAAGTTGGAAAGAAATACCTCAATCTGTCAAGAACCACAGGGTGCTCTTCCCTGTTAGTTCCCAGAGTGAGCTGCCGGGGCACATCCAGCAACCAGCTCACATCCTGCCTTCCACACTGTGATAGTCCAGCAGTACACAGTGCCTGGGCTTTTGGAGATCTTCCCACGGATATTATTTTGATCATTCTTGCCCAGCAGTAAAATAACACCCAACTAATGAGCTGCCAACTGCGAACTGTTTCCACCAACTTCCTCCCTCCCGGTCCCAATTCCCACCTATCCCAGAGTGGCCCTGTGCCTTGATTTTCCACACACTTCAGAGCAGGGTCAAGAGCAAGGCACATTCAGGGCTTCTGGGGAGAGAGGAAGGGCAGGGAAAGGGTTGATGCAAGACAAAGCTGAGTGAACAACTGAGTCTTTGCCTCGTTGACAAAGGAGAATGAGGGACGAGTGCCAGGCTAGCTTGAATTGACTGGTGAAAAGTAACTTTTGTAATTCACGGCCCTCTGCGTGTTATGGAAATGCTGGCAAGGCAGGGAGACAGGCACGGATTTTGCAGGCAGAAAGAGCATGAACCATGAGACAATTCTGGGTGCCAGGGTCAAGAATGGGGTTTCCCAAGGGCATCAGAGGAGCCTCTGGGAAGCCAGAACTGTCAGGGGAGGGGATTGGCTACTCCTGCAGGCCTCAGCATCTCTAGCTCCCCTAGCACCACCTGCTAGGCTACAAGGCCTGGCACCACCCACTTCTGTGATCACATAGGTCAATGTTAGCCAATGCAGGATGGCCATCACAGGGTTCTGTGGGGAATCAAGGGGAGGTGGGAGGCTGTCCTATAGAGAGGGAAGACATGAAGAACAAGCCAGGGGTAGTAGGAGGGAATCCAGTGCACTCCATGTATCAGTTGGTCAACAAGGCATTACTGGGCTCAGCATGACAACTGGATTTTGCTCCACTGCCTAACTAACTGATGGGCCTTGAGGCATAGATAGTAAATAACTTAGCAGTGAAGTATACTTAAGACTTGCCCCCATAGCCACTACCAGAACCTCAAAGAAGAAGTTGATAGATGAAATTGAAGTTCTCATCAGTTTTTGTGGGTAGATCCAAGCCAGAGATCATGATTTAGAACAAGCAAATGTGAAGTTTCTCACAGCCAAGTGGTCTGGGAAAATCATACTAATTATACAGCACAAACGTGCTGTGAACTGAATGGCAGTTGAGTACAACTGTGGCGAGGTGGAGAGCTCCCCATGGGCCAGTGTGATTGGGAAAAGTTTTGTGGAACTGGAGCTAGGTGCTGATGGAGAGAGATGCAGGCTGTGGACAGGCAGAGGAAAGTGGGAATACATTCCAGGAGGGACAGAGCAGCATAACCAAAGACCATGAGATAAACATGGTGAGTTTATGGTGCTTTAGAGGGATTAGGCTGTTTGGGTTTAGCAGGTGCTCTCAAGAGCATGGGAGAGAAGGAAGCAAAGGCAGATGGAGTTTAGAAAAAAGCTCATTGCAGGACCTCACAGTGCCTAGGAGGGTCTCAGCTGTCACAGTCTTCTCCTGAGACTCATCTTCAGCTCCTTTTGGCATTTCAAGAAATCTTTCATCAGAATTCCAAGCACTTTAGTTGATTTTTAATCTCCCTTCACTGAACCCTATGGAAGGGGGCCAGGAAAGCAGGTGCTACATTGAGGTACTAAAACTGGTGCTGAGAGGAAAGTTCAAGAAAGAAATGAGTTTCAAAAGTCTTTCAGGCATGGAGCCAATAAGGCAGGAGGAGATGCTGAGGGAACACCCTAAGAAAACAGAAAGGCTTTAGGCATAGGACTAGTTGTAGGAGCAGGAAACGGCTTTAAGATAGGGGGCAGGTGTTGGGGAAAAGAGAGATGACAAGAGTCTCAGGCCACTGCTAGAAAGTTGCTGTCCTGAGATTCTGGTTATCTGCAGTACCTCCTCCTTTCTAGAAAAGGCATCAGGGATCCCTTTGAAAAGAGACCATCCAAGATCTGTCAAAAGGGCATGACAGAAAAAGACAAGAATGTTTGTGTTCACCACTTCAAGTGACCTTTAAACAGGAGATCCCTAGTCAGTACAACTGAGTAAGAAAAAGACATTGAAAACTGTACACACAGATTGGAGTGGAATAAGTAAAATGGTTCTTATTTTCAGGTGACTGCTTTTGTATATATAAAAGCCTAAAGAATCTACAAAAGTCTACTGGAACTAATAAGCAAGTTTAGTAGAATTGTAGGATACACCATTAACAAATGACCAAACAATGAACTTGTTAAAATCCCATTCACAATAGCAAAAAATATTTGGCAATACCTTTAATAAAAGAAGTCTAAGATTTATATACTGAAAACCTCAAAACATACAGTGTAAACCTTAATACACTGAAAGTAAAGATAAGACAAAGGTAGAGATATACCATGTTCATGAATTGAAAGATTCAATATTGTTAAGATAGGAATTGTCCCCAAGTTGATGTACAGTTTCAACGTAATCACACATCAAAATCCTAGCAGGTTTTTTGGGTAGATTTTGACAAGGTGATCCTAACATTTATATGAAAATGCAGAGGAAAAAAAAATTAAAAAAAAAAAAAAAAAAGAAAATGCAGAGGATCTAGAGAAATCAAAATAATTTTGAAAAAGAAGAACAAAGTTGGAGGATTTATTATAAAGTTATAGTAATCAAGACAGTGTGGTATTGACCTAAAGATAGGCATATGGATTAATGGGACAGAATAGACTCAAGAAGTAAAGCCTTACATTTATAGTCAGTTGATTTTATCTAAAGATGTCAAGGCAATTCAATAGTCTTTTCAATAAATGATGCTGAAACAATTGGATATCCACAGGGGAGGGAAAAAAAAGGAGAAAATATTTGTAAAACACATATCACATAAAGGACTTTTGTCCACAATATGGAAATAACCCTTACAAAAAGAAGATAAATTGATTTTCTTAAGTGCACAAAAGATTTGAACAGGCACTTCACCAAAGCAGATATACAAATGGTCATGCAACATATGAAAAGATATTCAAGATTAGTCACAAGGAAATGCAAATTAAAAGTACAATGAGCTGCTACCATCTACATTAGAATGGCTACTATATCAGATTAACAATATCAAGTACTGGCAAGGATGTGGAGAAATTGGAACTCTCATACATGGCTTTTAGAAACATAAAATAGTACAGCTAATTTGGATAACAGCTTGTCAATCTCTAAAATGTTAAATATATATTTCCCATATGACCCCACCATTCCACTCCTAAGTATCTACCCAAGAGAAATGAAGACATATATCCACACAAACCCTTACATGCAAACTTTCACAGCTACATTTTAACAGCCCCTGAGGGGTAGCAGAATATGCCACCCCAAAATATGCCTCTTTGGCATAAGGATTATTTTAAGAAACATCAGACGTGGGAGAAGTTCTGAAAAAGGCAAATTTACCCTTTTGTAAGGGAAATTTACATTTATGAAAGAAATCTCCATTTGTAAGGAGATTTCTGTACCAGGAAGGGAAAGATGATTCTAAATCACAAGAGAACCTTATTAGTGTAGAAGGCACTGACCTAAAACTGCAGAACAAACCTTACCCTGTTCTAACCATGCTTTTTCTAGTAACCTCTCATAACTGCCTCCACCCCCACACTCCCTCCCCACAGACAACTTTCTTCTTTCTTTAGCTGAAAATGGTATTTCAGCTGGAGGCTGAGACCACCTCAGGGAATTACCCATTATTCCCTGGGTGTCTCCCATGTATACTTGAGGTATACATGTTAATAAACTTGTTTGGTTTTTTTCTTATTGATCTGTTTTTTTTAATTCAGGGGTCTGGGCCAAGTAGTCAGAAAAGTAGAGGGCAAATGGTTTTTCCTTCCCTCTACCCCAAACTGGAAATAATCAAATATCCACCAGCTAGTACGTAAATAAACAAAATCTGGTTTATCCATATGAGGGGATAAATAAAAAGGAATGAACTACTGATATATGCAACAACCCAGATGAACTTCAAAAACACGCATAGTAGAAAAAGTCACTCGGAAGACTAATTTTTGTATGATTTTGTTCATATGAAATTTTTAGAAATGGTTGAAAGCATAGAGATAGCAGATCAGAGTAGAGGTGGAAATGGCAATGAACTGCATAAGAATAGGAGGGACAATTTCAGTGGGATGGAAACATTCTAAAACTGGATTATTATAATAGTGACTGTATGAATGTTTAAATTCACTTAAGTAATGAAGCTGTACATATATGATGGGTGAATTTTATAGTATGCAAATTATTCTTCATTAAAACAAAGGACAGGGAGGCTCTTAGGTCTTTGGGGAGGGTGTGTGTGTGTGTTTGTGTGTGTGTGTGTGTGTGTGTGTGTGTGTGTGTGTGTGTGTGTTACAGGAAGAGAGAATACCTATGGGAGGTGGTTATGGATTTAAGTGCAGTGGAAAAACACAGGGCTCTGGAGCCAGACTGCTGGGCCTGAATCTGGCATCTACCACTTACTACCTGTATGGACTTGAGACAAATTACTTAACCTCTGAGCCTCCATGAAGTGAGGCTAATAGTAAATTCTAAAGTAGTTGTGAGCATCGTAGGCAATGTATGTAAAGTGCTTCGGCCAGAGTCTGACGACATAGTAGGTACTCACCGAGCGAAATTTCTAAACCAATTACTTCTACAGAAAATTCAGTGCTTTGTTTTAATTGTAAAATTATGGGCTCTCTGGGTGTACTATAGCAGAATTACAAGCCTCTCACTGACCCGACTGAACAGTCTTATTAATGAAGCCTGGGACCAGGAACCAAAAGCCTTGATTCCCAGTACTGGCTCTACCATAATCACACCATATAACTATAAGGGAGTTTCTTAAGCTCTCTAGGTTCCTAAGATAAGCCCATTTACCAAACAGGGTTGCTAGGATGCTCCAGAAGTCAGAGCTTACTGCCAACATTAAAGGTGTTCTGTGTAAGGTCATAATGATAGCACAGGGCACAGAGTGGGGGCTGGGGCCCATTGCGGGAGGAATATAGTCTGGCCAAGGTCACTGTGCCTATGTGCTGGGATATGTGAACACCAGCCTAGCAGGAGGCCATGGAAATTTTCACAAACCAAAATTGGCATTTGGAGCTGAACTGAAAAGCTGTGAACACAGGATGTTGCTGAAAATGGTGCTGGGCAGGGCTGCTACCTGAGGTTTTGGCAGGCTTTACCCCCTGCCAGTTGATTGCAGAAGGATGTTGGACCATCAGGAAATAGGGATTTGAAATGATCCCACAGGAAGTGTGAATAACAACAGAAGCAACAAACAGTCAGCTAGGCCAGGTCTGACAGGGGGTTTTTGGGTTGGGAGACAAGCGAGCTCTCACTTTCTTCAGTCCTTGAGGAACTTCTGAGGAGCCCACGTGGCTTTCAAAGATGGCTTTGTAATAGATTCCTCCGCTCGCTTGCCCCTCCTCCATTAACACCTCCTGGAGGAGCAGAGGGAAAAGTAGCAGCTTGAGGGGACAACTCATTTCTGGCTCAGGACCCTGGCAGTCCTCCATGTAACAGTCTGTAAAGGACACCTGCTGTATTTTTGGATGCCTAGCACACACTCCTATTTTTTCCTGGTAAGATCCTGCGGATTCTTTTTTTGGGAATTTCCTCTCCCCATTACGTACAATGTTGGTGGGACTGTCAATACAGGTATGCTGCCCTCCTCTGGCCAAAAAAGTCTCCCTTGTGGATTCTGAGTTGAGCAGTGTTGTTGATAAGAATGGAACAAAGTCTGTTGGAGAGGATATGACTCCAGGCCCTCACTCAACCTTTACATATACTCACCTCTGCCCTGGTTTCTTAACTCTTCTCCTATTTTGTGAGCCCTTGATATCATCCCAATAAATTCTGTTTGGCTTAAGTTAGCTATGGTCCATTTCTATTTCACAGAACAGACCTAGAGCATAGCATGGCAGTGGCTCCTGTTTGGGGCAGTTTTCACAGAGGATGCACCTGGGGAATAGAAAAAGCCCAGCCTGGGTCACCTACCATCAGTCATCCCACTCCGACTCTAGCCATGTGGCCACAGGCAAGCTACTAAATGCATCTGAACCTCAACTTCTGTAGAATGGAAATACTATTACTTTGTAGAACTATTAGGATGAAATCTTATTTATTTACTCATTCATTTAATATTTGCTCATAGCCACCATTTTCTTTATATTCTGTGAGGATACAAGACAAGACAGGCATAATATAGTCCCTGTCTTCATGGAACACACACTTCTAACGGGAAGAGACAGTGAACTTAGGTTTACAAGTCTGATGATGTTATTATATACCGTACAAGGCATTACGAGAGTGGTTAATAAGGGGATTCAAATAATCCATTAGACGAGGCACCTGGGTGGCTTAGTGGTTGAGCATCTGCCTTTGGCTCAGGGTGTGAGCCCAGGGTCCTGGGATCGAGTCCTGCTTTGGCTCCCTGCAGGGAGCCTACTTCTCCCTCTGCCTGTGTTTCTGCCTCTCTCTCTGTGTCTCTCATGAATAGACAAAAATCTTAAAAAAAAAAAAAAAGAGAGAATCTATGAGAGGGCCACATGTGGAAGGGCTTTAGGAAATGTGACTTCCTTTCCCCTTTCTCTTGGTTTCTTCTTCATCCTGGGGACTTCACCACTGAATGAATGATCATCACCATGTTCTTACAGTAGAAGTAGGACACTCTAGAGAGGTCCTGATTAGATTCTGACTATTGTGTCTGTGGTAGAAGTTGGAAGCCACTGACCCCAACAGGTGGGCTTACCCAGGCATAAATGGGGGCCAAGGTTAGGAGGATGGCAAAGGGAATAGGAAGGCACTTACACCCTTAGAATTGACTGCTTCTCAGGCCAACAAGGTCTGGTAGGAGTCAAGGTGGAAGAGGTATGTGCCTCAAGGTGGTACTGACAAAACAAGAGCAGGCAACTGCCCTCTTCTACTAGGTACCTACTTTCTAGCATTATAAAGTCTCAAAATCCATACATTTGTTAGAAATGATTCATTAAATGTTAGCATGAGAAAAGACCTTAGAGAACACCCAGAGAGACCCTTCATTTGGAGATGAGGAAGCCAGTGCTCACAGGTATTAAATATGTTTTCTGTGTCCTGAGTGTGTAACCCTGTGACACCTTTGCTAGGCAGTGAAAGAGACTGGTTCCTTGCTCATGTGGACAAGTCTGGTAGATGTGCCTTCTGACAAATAGTCTAGGTTAGCCTCCCAAGGGGCAGGGACAAAGGGAGAGCTCTGTGCTATGTGTTAGAGAGGGACAAAGACAGGAAGACACAAGTGACAAGGGTTCTTCTGACATAGCCTGGGAGTTGAGATACCCACAGTGCCATATAATCACACAAAGCAGCAATACATGGGAACTGCCTATTGGCCATGGTCACACAGATGTTCTGGTGCCATTCCCCTCTTCACATCTGTGAAACCCTCCTCATCATTTCTGCCCACTTTTCTCCCACATCTCTTACCGGGGTGCCTTCTCCTCAGACACCCATATCTATTCTTTTTTTTTTTTTTAAGAATTTATTTATTCATGAGAGACACACAGAGAGAGAGGCAGAGACACAGGCAGAGGGAGAAGCAGGCTCCATGCAGGGAGCTGGACGTGGGACTCGATCCCGGGTCTCCAAGATCACGCCCTGGACTGAAGGCAACACTAAACCACTGAGCTACCCAAACTGCCCTATATCTATTAAAAGTAATGCTATCTTCCAATCATAAAGGCTTGAAATATTGGAGTTAGTTTTTACTCCTTTCTTCCCTTCCTCCCTACATTCTGTTAGTCACCAGGTCCTGTTGATCTGATTCTTAAATTCTACCTCAACCTTTCCAAAGACATCAGAATAGGATTTCTGTTATCATGCCCCTGCCCAAATTCCTTCAGGGTGCTGCAGGAGAATCTGTAGGATGAAACCCAAACTCCTTAGCTTAATGTCTGTGGTGCCTCATAATTTAGTCCCAACTCCCATTTTGTCCCCCTAAGTGTCCTCCTACAGGAATGTGTCAAACATGGCTATTTGCTTTTGAGGTGGGCGGTTATTTTGTGATTCTTTGACATCTGGGCCTTGGTGACTCTGGAAGGACTGTCCTTCCTCGGGCTAGCCAGTTCCTAGAGATAGTAAACAACTAGCCCCAGAGTGTACCTTTTAAAGGCAAACCAGGGGCATCTGGCTGGCTCAGTTGGGTAAGTGTGAGACTTTTGATCTTAGGGTCATGAGTTCAAAGCCCATGTTGGGTATAGAGTTTACTTAAAAAAAAAAAAAAAAAGGCGGGGGTGGGGGGAACGCCTGGGTGGCTCAGCGGTTGAGTCTCTGCCTTCGGCTCAGCATGTGATCCAGGAGTCCCAGGAGTCCCAGGAGTCCCAGGATCGATCAAGTCCCACATTGGGCTCCCCGCAGGGAGCCTGCTTCTCCCTCTGACTCTGTCTCTGCCTCTATTTCTCATGAACAAATTAATAAAATCTTTTTTTTTTTTTTAAAGGTCAAACCAGGGTATCTGGCTGGCTCAATCAGTAGAGCATGCAACTCTTGATCTTGGGGTTGTGAGTTCAAGCCCTACATTGGGTATAGAGCTTACTTTTAAAAAAAGGCAAATCAACCAATCCAGAGCCCACACCCCCAAATGCCTTCTCTCTCTCTCACCTTCAAGGATACCATTCCCCTGCCTGAAATACCCCCGGGCCAGCCCCTATCCCCTTGAGCCCACTAAAATTGTTCCAACTAGCCAACTCTAAACCTTACTCTGTCTTGCCCATTCCTTCCCATGGAAACCACAGTAAAGGCTCTTGCCCATGTTTTACTCTGCTCCTGCTGCTTGGTGCTTCCCCATGTGGCTCTCTATAACGTGGTATGCCCTTTCTCCCGGGGTTGTGAGTATAACTATCTCTTCCAGGGCAGTCTTCTCCTAATCTTCTAATCTTTGGTTGGCCTGCCATACCTAAATAATAATAAAACTTATACTTTAAAACAAGGAATCTGGGTGCCTGAGTGGCTTGTTCGGTTAAGTGTCTGCTGTCAGCTGAGGTCCTGATCCCAGGATCCTGGGATGGAGTCCTGAGTCTGACTCCCTGCTCAGAGGAGAATCTGCTTCTCCTTTTCCCTCTGCCAGCTGCTCTGCCTGCTTGTGCCTCTCTCCCTCTCTCTCCCTCTGTCAAATAAATAAATAAATAAATAAATAAATAAATAAATAAACAAACAAAATATTTTTTAAAAATTAAGTTAAATTAAAAAAAAATAAAACAAGGAATCTCATGCCCCACAGGAGCTCTCTGCTTCCCAAATAGGAGCCCTATGCTATTTGTCATTCTCAGAATGAACGCCCTCTGCCATTTCTGCATCTTACAATTCCACCCATACTTCAGTGTCCTCTCACCAGCATTGGTTTGGATCACTGGTGACATAAAGACAAATGTGAGGTTTATAGTAGTATATGACTTGTATTATAACACACAGGAGGTAGAAGGCAGTGGCAGGCTTCAAAGCCTAGCAGGCTTTTTCTTTGCCCTCCCTGCCCTTTTAAAGATTTTAAAATTTATTTGACAGAGAGAGAGAGAGAGAGAGAGAGAGAACAAGTGGGGGGGGGGGGCATCAGAGAGAGAGGGAGAAGCAGGCTCCCTACTGAGCAGGGAGCTTGATGCAGACCTCCATCCCAGGACCCTGGGATCAGGACTTGTGCCAAGGGCAGACAGACGCTTAACCAACTGAGCCACTCAGGTACTTCTCTCTGTCCCCTTTTCTATCACTGCATTGGCTCAGGTCCTTTGAGTATATGCAACAGAAACTAAGCCTAGCCTATGTGTGTGCAAAAGGGGTTTCCTGGAAGGATGCTGGATAGCTTACATAATGGAAGGAGCTGAAGGACCAGGTCACAGGTGAAGTGGCCTATCCCCAAGGGAAGTGACTCTTCCCTTAAGATCCTAGTCTTTAATAGGACTCAACTCAATCCCTTTAAGTTTTAAATATCTGGAAGTTAAAATTTGAGGGACCCTATGTGGTCAGGTGTAAGCCCTAGATCAAATGTGGGGTATGTTTGGGAGGGGGCAGGGTAACAACACTGATATGATCACTGGGGGACCCATCCTGTGTATTGAGAACCCCTCAAAGGAAAAGGGAGCTATTGAGATTTGAGCATATAGCCTAACTTGAGTCTCCTACAGCCATCTTTTTAGAATTTAAATACTAAATTCTCCAAATCAAACTGGGTAATAGAAGGCTTGGATGAAAACAGCTCCAAAGCCACTTTAACTGTTCTACAGATAGTCACCAAATGCCTGCTCAGGGTAAAGCACTATGTTCGACACTGGGTGGGGAAAAGGATGAGTTTGGATTGTGAAAATCAATAAGACATGGCTCAAGGATGAGATAGGCACATAAATCAGGACAATGCAAGGCTCTCAAAGAAGGAGAAAGTCCTATGAGATTTTGCAATATGGAGAGAGTCCCTAAAATTTATATCCAGAGGAAAACCAAAAAAACTAAAGTTCAGATTTTCCTTCCTATTGCAACATTATCACATGCTGGAGAAACTATACATGACTCTACATGGAAAGAAACACAATGTTCTTATTTCCACCTACTGCAGCCCAGCCGCCAATTCAAACATCTGTCACCCCTTAAATGTGCACTTAGGGAAGCATCAGGTTCGGGGGGTTCATATGCCACTGCCAAGCCCCCATTTCGATGGACTGTATAAACATGGTATCTGGGAAGGAAAAAGGGAATTGTCAGAGGACTCCTGCTTATACTTCTATGAAGGTTTCAGATACCTATTCCATCAGGGAAACACTTCTGTGAGCACAGACAGGGAGAAAGCCCTCGAGCATTCTTACTGATAGGATTCAGGACAGAGTCCTTTGCTGATAACATCTCTGTAGAAAGAGTTTGCCACAACATTTCATAACTCAAGAGCCACAGGCCCAAGGCCACGCTGTTGCAACATATTTGGCTCCATCTCACGTTGTGGTGATGAGAGAGTGAGAAGAATGTAAACATCTTGGTCCCATCAGGATCATCGAAACAATCTGGCTTTGTTGAGAGTACCAGGTGTACCTCATGGCTCTACAGAGTCAGGGAAAATCAGTTTAGCATCTGATATAGGGTGAGGAATGCCATGGCTTCTTCACTGACCACCAGTGCTTTGGCTTGTCTGTAGTCCGTGGCTACAGGAGGAGGCAGGGGCCATGGGGACGTGCAGGAGGGGCAGGCTGAAGAAGCAGGTGAGTGGGGGAGCTGCAGGTGGAAGACGGGTACATGTTTGGGAGTTGGGGGAGTTGTTCAGCCTGGTTTTCACTGCAGACACGGAAGAGAGGAAGCAAAACAGAATCAGTGTTACCATCAGCAGTAGAGAGGAGGGAAATGACCAGTTGAGAAAATGAGCCACTCAGTATTTCTACAGGCACACAACAGGTCAGGCACTGCTGTATTTTCTTACTTGGGAACTTAGGAACAGAAAATCCTCCAGCACTTGTACTTAGAGACAGAAAAACATATCAGACATCTCCTCACCCTTAATCCACACACTTCATCTCTAGAATGTGGGGTTTTTTAAAAGCTAGGTGTTCAGTCACCACCCCTGGGTCAGAAAGCTTAGAATACTTTTGTTTGGGGGCTGATAATAAACGCACAGATGCTGTTGTAGCAAAAAAAAAAAGTATAAATAGTAGCCCTGCCACCATGTCTCCTCCTTTGCTTCACTGAGTTCCTCAAAAACCAATTTGCTTCACTGTAGTCATACTGCATACATGGGTGTATGTTAAAGTGATGTATGCTCATTTTTAAACAAACATTTATTGAGCCTTCACTATAAGATACAGTGGTGCATAAAATAGGCACCAATCTTGTCATGAAGTTTACAATCTAGTAGGAGATACAAATAAGAAACTGATAATATACGCTGTAAATGCCACACACAGAAATGACCGGAGACTACAGGGTGTTGTGGAAATAGCCATCCTTACCATAGGGTTTTGACTGTCCATTTGTCCAAAGCACTGTTCTAGATTCTAGAGGAAGAGATGATAAATAAGTAAACTGGGAGGCTTGTGTGAGGAGAAAACTTTTGAACTGGATACAAACGATGAGCAGGACTGGAGGATCAGGGAGGAAGGGCATGGGGCACTGAACTCAAAATGAGAGGTCAAAGGCAGCTTCCTAAAGCTGGTGATGTCTGAACTGAGCCCTGAAGGATGAACAGGAGTTATTCAGGTAATCAAGGCCAGGGTTTAGTGAAGTATTCCAGGCAAAGGGAGGAGGATATGAAAAAGCCCAGGAGAGAAAGAGTACAACATATAAGAAATTTGTGCCTGGAAAATGTGAGGGCAGGGTCGGTGATCACTAGCCACCATCTCCCCGCCCCCCTCCACCCACCCCCCCTTCCTTTGCCTGGCAAAATTGTTTTTATTGTATAAGGGCCATTGTTTTTGTGTGTGTTCTTTTCTGTTTTAATAGCCTTACTAATACACTAGTCCAAACATGTCTGGACAGCTGATAGAACATGCCAAAGGAACTCCTGCCATCTGGTGGATAGGACATCATTATGCATAGAAAATAAGTATTACAAGTGTCAGGTTCACAGCATCCCAGATTATGGCAATCTTCCACTCACTGGTTTAAAAGCCCTAATAGCAAAAAACAAAAAAATGGTTATGGAAAAAATATGTAAGAATATTCTTAGACAAGAGTCCCCTGTAGAGGGGGAAATGTAAGGGGAAGAAAGGAAGGAGGGAAGGGAAACAATTACGTAGTGTGTCAACATTACACTTAGGGAGTATGTTCTCATTCATTCCTCTAAACGATGAGGTAGGTATATAAACCCCATTTTATAGCTAAGCAAAGCAAGGCTCAAAGTACAGGGAAGAGCCAGCCTTGGCTGACTCCTCTGTTATGCTGCCTCCAGACATGATTTATTTTTAATTGGTAACAGATGAGTAAAGGGGCATTGGTTCCCCAGTTGTTACATCTATGCTTGTTAACCTCAATGAAAATATTTAAGGCCCCATATGGTGTTTAAAAAACATGGGAAGACTGTCCATTTTACTCAATAATATATGCATCAGATGGTTCACAAAGCAGGAGAGCCTTAAATGCCACATTATAGCGGACATATTTTTGAAGCTAAAGAACTAGAACACATTTCTAACAATTTCACACTACTTAGTTGAGAGACATTCTTAAAAATGCAATTTGGATGCAGAAATTTTGAAATTCACAGAACACATCAAGGACTAACATTTTTGGACCTGAAGCGGTCTCAGGAAAATCTGAGATGAACAGGGTTCTATGTGTATGAAAATGAATCGCTTTAGCAAAGTATAATCAAGTGTGTATATAATGCTTTCCCATAGTACTTTATGCATACTTACAAGTCCTTAAAACAAATTGATTTGATTGTTATGGCGCCTGGTACATTGTAGGAGGTAAAAACACAACTGTAATAATTATGAAATTTTTGCTCACTTGCCTCTTATAGAAGGAAGTGAAAGGTTATTATAGACGATGTCGCAGCTGTTCTGTCTCCACTGCGGTTTAAGCAATGGGAATGGTACACCAGCAAAATGGAGTGGAGGGAAATTAGAACTAACATGGCTAGGATGGGGTGGAGTTTTGGGAAATTAGGAGAGGGAAAAACAGCATAATCCTGTAGATGTTTAAGAATAAAAGGGGTTGGGGCACCTGGGTGGCCCAGTTGGTTAAGCATCCTACTCTTGATTTTAGCTCAGGACATGATCTCTGGAGTCCTGGGATCTAGTCCCATGTCGGGCTCTGCACTCAGAGGGAAGTTTCTCCCCCTCCCGTTGCTCGTGCTCTCTTTCTCTTCCTCAAATAAATATTTTAAAAAGAATAGATGGGGCTGTTCTTAGGCTAAGATTGTCCTGGGGGGGTTTGGAGATTCCTCCTGGTGTCCCAGTCAGGCCCTTAGTTTTGACAGCGTACTTGATTCTCTAAGAAATGTCGGAGGACATAAAACAGTCTGTACCTTTCAGAAATTTATAATCTGAGTACAAGAAATCAAGAAAATGGTCATTTGAATTAGACTGATGGGAAAGGTTTGGCAGGAGGAATGTGACTTCTGACTGCCTATTAAGAACACATTTGGGATATGCAGAGGGAGAGGAAGCGCAGGTTACGGCAACTCAAAGTCAAAGAACTCTTTAGGGCTCTTTTGAACCTACAGCTTGACGTCAAAATATTGCTTTCATTTAAATTACATATTTTTGGGGGGTGGGCACAGTCTATTCAAAAGAGATATGTAAAAAGGAAGGAGGCATTTCATTTTTATGTCACTCCCTACCAAATAAATTGTAACAAACTAAGGAGAAGAGGCAACCTTATAAGAGAGGTTTCTGGCTTAGTATCTTGCCAGAAAGGCAAATTAATTAACTGTAACTTAAATGTATTCACTTAGCAAATATTTATTGAGCTCAGTAAATGCCAGGCTTGGTTGTCACACAACATAGGAACAAATAAGAAAGATGGTTCCTCACACACAACAAACAGATGCAAGATGCTGTTTATTTTTAGACATAAAATTGACAAGTTTTGATTTTATGAGGAGTACCCATTTCATATGGCCATTTATCTGTGGGGTTTCAAAATAAGAAATTAAAATGACAGGACACTCACAACACCAGGCATTCATTTCACAAACCTTGGGGGAAAAGTGTAAAGATGCATTACTAATACTTGTCTAAAGAGTACTCATATATATAGATACAGTGGGGCTGGTTTTGTTTTTAATCAGAATATTGAGTGCTGAATATAATTCAGCAACATGCCACAAGAAATAAAGCAACTTCTGCATAAAAAGCATTAAGGCAGTTAGAAAAGTTTGGAGGTGGCTGGATTCCCCACCACCCTGCTCCTTTTGCTTATGGACAGAGCTAAAATAACAAAGCGAGGCTACACAGCCATATATTTGCTTCTGATTTACTTAGTCTTGTACGGGTTGGAGCCATTTCTAGTCTTCAGAGAAGTTAGAGAAGGTATTTATACAAAGGATGAATACATACTTAAATATACACCTATAAAAACACATCAGTAGAATGTAGGTAAGGAATACATATACAAATTCTGGTTAAAAAGAAATTATCAGGTGATGGGGACCTGGATGGCCCAGTCGGCTGAGTGACTGACTCTTATTTTGGCTCAGATCATGTTCTCAGGATAGTGACATGGAGCCCCACGTTGGGCTCTGGGCTCAGCATGGAGTCTACTTGGGTTTCTCTCTTTCTGCCACCCCCTCACATATGCTAAAATAAATAAAATCTTAAAAAGAAAAAATTATTTACTCATGGGGGCTCTGGGCTCAGCATGGAGTCTGCTTGGGTTTCTCTCTTTCTGCCACCCCCTCACATATGCTAAAATAAATAAAATCTTTAAAAAAAATTATTTACTCATGGGAGACACAGAGAAGCAGAGACAGAGACAGAGGCAGAGGGTTCTCCCGGCTCTCAGCAGGGAGCCCGATGTCAGACTCGATCACAGGACCTGGGATCACACCAAGCTGAAGGCAGATACTCAACCACTGGGCCACCCAGGTGTCTCTCTAAAAGAAGTCTTAAAAAATAATCAAGTGGCGTTTCCATTTTCTGATCTGTGAAACTCATTCCCCAGCTGACATGTTATTACTGATTTCAGGATCTCTAAAGCCCATCCCTTGATTCATCTTGGTTTCCTACTAGAGGGAGTGATACTTGCCTTCTCTAAATCTAGACTTAGAGATGAATCTAGAAGTTATTCTCTATTTTCCTTTATATGATGGTATTAAAATTAGTGCTAACCCTGTTACTTTCCTCAAAGAATTGCTTCAGTAGGGTCTAAGGTGGAATCCACTTAAGGGCTGGGATGGTGTATTAAATTTGAAAGAGCATTTTGCGCATGATGCATGTTTAAATCAGAACTCTAAACCATTTACAACTTTTTCTAGTCATCTTCCTTGCCTTGCAAAAGCTATGTACACACTCCCCCCATAAAATTTTTGCTTATCCTTTTGAATTCTTTTCCAGACATTATTTTGTTAATTTTTTAAAGGATTCAAAACAGTGGTCAAAGGCAACTTTATTCTTTTAATTGATTTTCTTCTACTGAAGAAAAAACTTTAGCAGGTCACATCAAGCTTAAACTATTTTGCTATCACTTTTCTGACTTCATTTTTATAATCTTCTCACCCAACCTGTAACTGCTTTCCTAAGATCACAGCCTTTTCATTTCAGATATCTAAAATGTCATTATTTAGTAAATACTTGCCTTAGCACTGACCTTTGTGGTTACTTTGTTGAAAACCTTACTGTAATTTGACACAGCATTAAGTACTTCTGATTACTTATCTACTACATGGGTGATAATATCCCCCTTTCAAGAAAGAAGACAGTTCAAACACAAAATTTGACAAAATTAGGAAATGGCAACCTCAGTTCTAAGAACAAAGGAAAAAATCTGAATGGGGAGTTGACATTTCTGCCTTGTGTTAGGTAGTGTTCTTTAAAGACCACAGACAGCACGCACAATGTAGGAGGAAACAATACATCTGCAGACACTGGCAGACAGCATTACCCGCCAAATTTGGCCACAGTTTCTTAAGATAAATAACTTTTCAGTGACGCGCAGGGCTGAAATTACATAAACAGCAGAAATTACTAAGACCTAAGCCTACATGTCTTGTGGGTTTCAAGACTTTACGCAATTGATATTCTGACATCTGTAGCACCATTTTGTCCCTAAAATGCTGATGCCAGAAACAAGAGATTAACATCACTTGATGACTTTTGTTCAGATTTTGAGACAAATTAAGTTTAATTCTTTGGAATAATCATTCTTGAGCCACATTTTTATTTAGGTCATTAAGACAACCATAATCATCTCCATATAAGGAAAAGTTTCATTAAAAATGCTACAGAGCTGCAGCCTGTTTCAAAAACCAATACTTGTAGCTTGTTATATTAATAGTTCTAAATGTCTAAGGCTTATTAAATGAAAACACCCTTAACAGTTTTATCTCAAGAGTCTGAGCAATAAGAATTTTAAAAAGCTGACAATGAAAAATAGCTGAATATTCTGGGAACTTCCATAATAATAGGAAATGGCATTAACTAGTTACCTTCTTAATATTTCCCTAAAAATGACTTTTTTAACTAATTAAAAAATTTTAGGGCAATATCTGCCATTAAAAAATGGTGTTTAGAAGGCTGAAAGACTTAAAGAATATGCCTATGGAAGCTTCTTGCTAATTTCTATCTATATAGCACCCAACACTGACTCAACATTCTTTAGTGAGATCGAAATTCCCTGAGAACTAATTTACAACCCTGAATATCTTTTAAAACATGGGCTCCCTTTACCTCCCTCCTCCCCTTGCATATCAGCCAAGTTCTGTTCTAACAGTGATATTAATAAAAAGTTCAAACAACCACCCCGAACACTAAACTTTCTTAGAGAATGTCTCCTGCCCTCTACTTTTGGTAGTTAAATTTTTCTTCCTATTAATTTTCTTAGAATTTGTTAACTTGATTGTGAAATCACACCAAGAAATTTTTTTAGTTAAGTAAATACTTCTGATTACTGAGATGAGTTACTGCTTTACTATTTGTTGCAATTTTCCTATAAATGAGGTCAATGAGCACCTTTTCTATAAAAGAAATCAATCTCCATCTTTCATATATTAGTTGAGCCAGGTCAATTTTTGTTAATCTACTGCCTACTATTTGCTGGAGAGAGCACTCCTCAAACTCAGAAGGAAAATATTTCCAGTGATCAATACTTTTTCTTAAAAGGGTATTTTTCAAATGAGTAGCTGGACATAAAAAATATAAAATAACTTTATTAAACATACAAATTTAAGAACATTCAAGTTTTTTTTTAAGATTATGAGAATACAGAGCATATTTGTGGCAATGGTTTCTGTATATACTATACTTACCAAATAGGGTAGGTGACATACTTACTTGAATGCACAAAATAACAGAATGTATGTTCTAGATCCCTAAGCTGTTTCTACACTATACTCTATCCCTACTAAATGGGAAAGTTTTCAGCAGATCCATATCCCGTGACTTATTTCTCACAGAGAGCATTTGAAATACTGTCACTGATATGTATCATTTTGGAATATAGTAATACATAAATCTCTATCTCTGGTCCTCTTCTACTTTGCGCACTTATCTCTCTTTCCAACGCACCCAAGACTCTAGTAGTCAATCTTCCTTGAGCAGGACCAACTTATTTATAACAGGATGCAGAGATCCTGATGACCCAGGATCATCAACACAGAGGAAAAAATAACCAATAATATTCTCAAGGCTGTATTTATTTTCCCTTTTAGCAGCTACCTAATTACACCTAAGATGGTGAGAAAAAGAAAAGCATTTTGGACTATCAGCCTTCACCTTGGTTCTGCAGCTTCCCTTTAATCAACCAGTGTACGCAGTGAGTTCCCAACTGTAAACACATGCAATATTTAACAAAGTACCCAGAAACTCTGTGGAAAGCACCATATAATTTCCAAGGAGAATGTGTTAGGTGGGGATGGGGAAAGTGGAAAAATCAAGAGAAACCATTAAGAAAAACATGGCAGTTCACACAAAAATGCTTTAACAAAATACTTTGAGGATAAATTAAATTCAATTTTAAGTGATATTACCTCCAACATTTTCTCATTAATTGCTTTTAGTGTTCATAAAAGGTATAATATATGCCTCCAGAAGAGGAAATGATCTCCTTTACCTACAGAATGGTTAGAGCATCAGCACCGGGTTGAGTTTTCTAGAAGTACACATAGCCATAACTTAAAGGAACCAATAAAATAACTCTTTTGACTCATTTAGTCCTGATCACATCTGTTAATTTTAAGACTTACACCTCAGATTCCTATATACTAGGGTAAAACAGTTGCTTTTTCTGCATATGGCAGTGACAAGTAATTAGGGAAGTGAAAGATCTGATTATACTTGGGTAGATTTTTTTTTTTTTGTACTTGGGTAAATCTTACTCAAAGATCATGTAGTTAGCCTAAAGAACTATCCCAGCTGTCTTTAATCTTAATCCATATTTTAGAATCTGCCAAAGAGCAAATACTAAAATTTTAAAATAAATTATTTATCCTGCCCTGGTCTCTAATCAAGAAGTTATAGCTCTTATAAGGAACTCTTTTTCACCTGTCTCATAATACACAACAGCAAACATATGAAGAACAATCATCACAAGCTCATATCTTTAAAAAAAGGATGCAACAAAGCCTCTTCTGCTGTTATTCTTGAAGCTGGATTTAGATCCAGAAGTTTATCAAGAAGGTCATAAGCTTCATCAGGTACCTCATTCCATCCTTCTAAATCGGCAGTATCCATATTCAAACCACGCCCACAGCCGTTACTGTCCCCTTTACACAGTGAATTCCCTGAGGGCAGTGCTTGAGGTGTCTGTATAAGGTGAGAAGCTTTATGGTCAGTCTTCTCTGAAAAACTTGGGTCATGAGAAGCAGGCCCTTGTGTATCACTTGTTAATTGGGGAGTGTTAGAATCAATACCTCTGAGCTTCTCACAGAGTTTTCTCAAGTCTTGTGCTGGGACTTCTTTGCTACACAATATTGATTTGCCTGAAAAAGAAAAAAACACATGTATTTAATATTATTTGAAAATATCAGAAGTCTCTCATGAGAATAATGCAAGTCCAACCATACACTTTGTGGATATATTTACACTATATAGAGACAGAGCACCACATGTTAATATTTAAGTTGTGTTTTGTACTACACAGTTGAAGACCAAATCAAAAGTAGGACGTACTAAGCAGAAAGCAGTGACTTACTAAGCTATGTAAGGGATTCACCTGACTGCCTAATTTCTTCAGCTTTATAGTGTCTTTCTGTAATCTGTAATCAGCTGCAGCTCCCATTCCTTCTCCCCCTTCCATACTTGTACATGCCTCTGGCTATGTGGCTCCTATTTTGCCTAGGATCCCCTGCACCTGGGATACTCTAACTTATATCATCACTCAGCTTAAGAGTTATATCTGTGAAGCCCGACACTCTCACAGAGTTGAACATTCTAAACTTCTATTGTACCTATGAAATTTTTTTACTTTCATTAGCCTGTATTGTAACTGGAGGTCTGTTTCACCTACATTATGAGCTCTTTGAAGATAGGGACTATTTCATTTACATTTGAACCACCAAAGCCCGGACAGTGTCTATTACACAGTAGGCTCTTAATTAATGTCTGCTGGACTGGACAAAAAAAAGCATTACTCAGCCTCTCATGTCATTGTTCAGATATCACATCCTTACAGATGGTGTCCTTGACCAACCTCTGAAATAAGAGGAGTCCTCTTCTCTTCCTTTCCCTTTTTATCTTAATACCACTCGTCTGACAGATTTGCCTCCCCCACTAGAATTTAAGCTCTGTGAGAACAGACTCAATATTAGTACTTGGGCCACATCAACTCCCAACAAATGTTTCTGAATGACTTAATAAACCAGAGCTCAGTTTTTAAAAATATAAATGTCTCTGAAACAATTTCCTGACAGAATTATTTTCAGACATGGGCAAAAATAAGCATACAAACAGGCAATACTATATTATCTTGGCCTTATTTCCTTTAGACAGAAATGTGGGAGCATCTGAGTGGCTCAGTCAGTTAAACATCTGCCCTCAGCTCAGGTCATAATCTCAGGGTCCTGGGATCGATCCCCATTTGGAGATCCCTGCTCAGTGGGGAGTCTGCTTGAAATTCTTTCCCTCTATCTCTTCCCCTACTCTCTCTCTCTCTCTCTCAAACCTTTAAAAAATATATTTTGTTACAGACTACATGTCAGGCATTTGATTTAGCTCAAGGTTTTTCTTCTGAATGTGACAGAACTCAACAAGTACTTGATGACAATCTACAGCGGGGTCAGCTCTAGGAATTAAGGATAGGGAAGCAGGTTATACACAACAGAAGTAAAAGCACTCCCACTGTTAATCTGAAGCAAGTCATTTCTTTGGGTCTTAAAGAACTGTAACTACTGGAGTTTTGAGTCCTTCTGTATTAAGCCCAAAGTTATAGTAAGATTGGACTGAAACAGCTGCAGAAGTCCTACTAATAAAACTAAGACTAGTATTACCTGCCATTATTATTTTTCTAAGATGAGAACAAGCATTACAATGATAAGTCTTTAAAAGCTCTTGCCTACTATTGTGACATTCACACTGGGATGTTTTCATGTCACATGTTGTGCTTCCATTATTGATCCTCATTTAAAACTTTGACTACAGAAAGGGGAGATTTAAGCTCTTCAACAAAATGTTTTGGTGTTCGTTCTCTGATAAGTTTTTTTAAAGATTTATTTATTTATTCATGAGAGAGACAGAGGGAGAAGCAGGCTCTATGCAGGGAGTCTGACATGGAACTCGATCCCGGGTCTCCAGGATCACGCCCTGGACTGAAGGCGGCGCTAAACTGCTGAGCCACTGAGGCTGCCCAGTTCTCTGATAAATTTTATGTTCATAAAATTCTCATGTTATTCAGTAGTAGATAAAAAGTTTTCTTATCAGTTGAGAATAAACATGTGGAAGAATACAATTTCCAAAGTCTCAATCTTGCCTTCTACTTATGGTCATTTATTTTTGTATGTATGTACTATTTCACTCTATTACCTCAGATAAAATTTTCTTATAGTAGGTACAAGAAAGCACCTACTTTGGAAACTAGGATTTCCAACATATGCTTACAAGAATAACTCCATCAGCAAAGGTGTTCTCCTCATTTTTCTTCCTTCCTACCCTAAGGAACCTAACTAACACATATTTTATTATTTATTATCTTCCCTACTATAGTCCTTATTATGCTGCATCATAATTAACAGTTTACTTGTCAGTATAGAGTAAGATCATTTAAGGCAGGCCCAAGAACACCTGATGCTTAATAAATACACAATAAACAAATTAAAACATACTATTAAAAAATATTTATGTAATGAAGTTAAATTATAACTATAGGGAGTCCCTTATTCTTTTAAGATTATAAAATTGAACTTTAAATATTTAAATAGCACTTTGTGCTTGGTAAAATTAAATGATTATATAGAAGTGATGATAAATTATCTTCTTACACAATGCAATTAATTTTAGAGCATCAGAGAAATTTTGTATCTAACACCAGAGAATTTTATGAACACAGAATATGTCTATTTGTAAAGAGAACTTCTTCATAATTTGATTTATAGAGATAATAAAGGCATTTGTTTTGTTCTAGAATATAAAACTGCTTACCAAAAGTTTTAGCAGCTTGGATAGTTTCCCTGGATCCACGAATTGTCATAATTTGAGCCAAGGCAGTTAAATCATCACTTGCTTTATAAAATGGATATCGCCCACTAAGCAAAGAAAGGAATATGACACCTGCAGACCACATGTCAATTGCTGTAACAGAAAACAAACTTTAAAAAATCCCAAACCTGTAATTTTATCACCAGTAGTCAATGTTATATCCATAGTTCTCAACCTTTGCTGTGCAAATTATCTTAAGCCTTACAAAAATTCTGATGCCCAGGCCCACTGTCTGAGATTCTGATTTCATTGTTCTGGAATAGAGCTCAGGCATCGTACTCCTTAAGTTCCTCAGAGGATATAGTGTGATACCAGGACTGAGAAACACTGGTCCAACATCTTTAACACAGAATACAATGTCTTCTTCCTTAAGCAACATGTTAGTAACTTTAAAGGATATTTTATCATTAGAAAACCATAAATAGAAATATTTTAGAAGATCAAAAGAAATCCAAAAATAGCTATGTGGGAAAAATCTGGATGCTCCTCAAGAATTACATACCGTGAAAGTGGTTCATTTTAGTGAAAAATATTGAACATTAGAAGCTTTTCTTCAGCCAGGTGCTAACCCTGACTTCTGCTATAGAAACTTTAATCTCTAGAATTCTGGCAGTTAACTTTAAGACCAGCCCAGGCTCATGTTAAGAAAATTTCTCTTAGGGACAGCTCTTCTAATTGTTGACCTCCTAGTATCACCAAGTTATTTGCTCTCTATTGCCTTGGCCATTATATCACCTGCCTTTCCAAGCCTTAAGGCTAAGGTTCCCCAAAGTTCCAATCACTTCTTCCCCTGTACACTCTCCCTGACTACATCTTCCTTATGGCTTTAACCATCTTTTCTGTACTGATGACATTCAACTGTATCTCCAGCCCCAACTTCCCTGAGCTTGACTTTTATTCTGTTGAACATCTCTATCTGGGTGTCCCACAAGTATCTCAGACCAATTTACACCCTAATCCACCTTATCTTTCCTTGTAAACCAGTTACTTATTCTCCACCTTAGTCACTGATACCCATTCAAGTCCCCTAAGCTAGAACTCTGATAAACATCCTGGATGTCTTTTCTTTCACCACTCAAAACCCAAATCCTATATCCAATTATCTACCAGGTTCTGCCTTTCCAATCTTTCACCTTTCTTTTTTCTTGTTAATGATGCCCTCATTCAGGCTTTCATCATCTCGCATCTGGACCACTGTAGGCCACCACTCTCCAAAACCTATCCTCTCTGTACACCTACCAGAATGATCCAATTAGAACATAATTATTACCATGTCTCTCCCTTGAATACTTTCCAACACTTAGAGGATACAGTCTAAGCTATTTAATATGTGGGATCTGATCTATTATCAGGTTTCTCACCATTCCTTCACTTCCATCTTACATTCTAGCAACACTAAACTTATTGTTTCCTATATGACTAGACCATTCTGTTTCTTGAGATCCTCTGCTCATGTATCAATGCCAACCATTCACTCCAGTTTACATTCTCTTCTCATAGGTTCCCTCTTCCGTGAACTTCCTTCCATATTCCCGTCAGATAGGAATAGTTAGGTGTCCCTAAAATACCCTGTATAAAGATTTATAACCATCCTCAACAGGTTATTATTATTTGAGACTAAGTAGATACTTTCATTTTTTTGTATCACTAGCAAGTATTGAGTATACACAGTGGATTAATGTATTTCTTTAAAGTCCATAATCCAAGTGAATGACAGGATTCATTTACTCAATGAAATTTTTCCTGGGTTTTGGCTCCATGATAACTTTTGTAGATTGCAAAACTTTTCCTTTTTCAAAACTCCTTAATGCTACTGTACTATTTTCACAATAACAAAAAATAATTTTAATCAAACACACAATCATGTGCCTCATAGAAGACTTTTGGGGTGTTGGGCAAACAGATAAAATGCTACAAGTCTTAAGTTAGCAAAGACTACTAAAAACTGTTTTTCTTCCACAAACAAAATTCCTGGAAAAAATCTTCTTGTAAATAGATAAGCAAGATGTAATCTATAGGAAAAAAATTCTTACCAAAAAAAAAAAAAAGGCTACAGTAGGAGTAGAGATTTTCATTAATAGCATGATCTCAAAAATGGGCCTGCTCTACTGCTAGAACGACTTATATAATTTATTAAAAGCACAAAAACCTTAATAGTAAAACAAAGATCATAAAATAAAATATACTTAGGATAACCAATTCTAATTGGGTTCTGTATTTCTAACAACATACCTGTAGTTTGATTGGGGCACTTTGTCAAAACTTCTGGTGCTCTGAATCCTGGTGTACCCGCCCTAGGGGCAACCTGTTGCCGCCTTATAATGATGAAATAAGATTTTCTAGTTACGTTAGAGTTTAATTATTTAAGACCAAAAAGTAACATTTATTGTTTTATTTCACAGTAAATTCTGCCTTGATATCTATATAGTTATTTATAAAGCAAATGATAATCCAGTGTAATGAAAATCTTAGATTTTGTTTCTACTGGTCCCTCCCCTCTACACCCTGCAAATTACCAGGCCTTATTCCAGAAAAATTTTAAGGTAACTTCCAGGTATAAAAATAGGTAGTAGATGATAACCATAACAGAAAAGCATAATACAACAGAATTTAATATAATTCAGAGCTATAAAACTTCATTTCTATTTGGAGTAATATCAGAAAATTTCTGATCTACTTAGTCTCTTACATACTTGAGTTACAGGCTCATGAAAGCTCATGCAACTTTTCAAAGAGAGGGAGGAATTTATGGGGCTCAGAGTAGGAAGTGGGAGTGAGAGACACTATTTGGTTCTGGTTATTCTACATAGGTGGGGATAAGGAAAGAAAACAGAAGATTAAATCAGCAATCAAAAATGTGCAATTCTAAGGTTCCAAAATAACTACCCTTGCCTCCACCAAAATTCTATGCATGTAAGAGCAAATGTGTTTTTCAAAGAGCATATGAATGTCAAATGAACAATACAACAGGTATCATTTTCTCTTCAAGGTACCTCTCCACATCAGTGTCTGTGTTGTTCCTTTCCTTACACTAAATCAACTGCCCACCAAAATCAATGCAATTTCTAATCTTGTCTGGCAGCATGCTGGTGATTTTATAGCACCATCAAAACACATTACCTTGAAAGGCAAATACTGCAAACTTTATCTGTTGCATAACAGTCACAGGTCAGGCTAGCTGGGCAAGAACTGGCAGTTTTCCTCATCACACCACTATTCATAACTTTTGTAGAAACAGCCTTCTTTTTTGTCGCTAACTTTCTAGATAGTACATCCATAGTCTTTGACTGCTTCATAAGCTGTAAAAGAAAAGTTGTATTTTCTATTTTCATGATGTTTAATATGATGTCTTCAAATGCTAGTATGGCAAACATAAAATTGCCGAATGTGCTGTTGGATTTTAAGTGAAGAGGTGTGTATTAAAGTAATTAAGATCTTTTTAGGTTTCTCTGTTGAATAAACATATTAAAATTTGCTAAATAGTCCTCAGTTGGTAAAGACTTGACTTACACTGTATTAAAACTTCTCCTGATATGTTACAAAAGTATAACATAGTTACGTTCTAGTGTCTAACTCCATTTCAGAACTGTAAACTGCACAATTACATTGGCTAAAATCAGAGTTTTGTTGCTCATGCTATCTAGCTGTTATAGGATATAAGTCAATTTAAAACCAATTAACATTGATTACAATTTCGTAAACGTTACAAACATCTTTACATTATGAACTGTGTGTCAGAAATGTGTTAATTATTAGGAGCTCGCATTCCAGCCAATGAAAGAAAAGACTTTAATATTCTAAATGATCCTTTAGAAAAGAGCAACAATAGTTAGCTAACCAAAAAAGATGAAAAATTCCACCAGAAAAGTTCAGGAAAAAACTGGAGAAAATAAAAGTGTTGATAAGATGCTCAAAGCACTAATACCTTCTGCCACAGCAAAACTCTACTTTTAGAAACCTAGTGATAATAAATGCTCAACTACCAATCCCTAAATTCTCTTCAGTGTACGACTGACTGATGATCGCACTATTAAGCTACATTACTTACTTTCACTGCAGGGCTCTCATGTGAAATGGAGCTGTGTATATTGAAATTTCTTTCTCCAAAAACAGAGCGCTGGACAGAAAGGCCTACAGATCCCTCCTACAATACCAACAAAAAACAAGGAAAATAAGGATTATATCTGTAACACTTTCTGCCAGCTGTACTCTGCCAGTTTTGAAAGAGTTAAGTGACATGAAACAAAAACAGCTGCATCCAAGTCATTCTCAGGCACCAAAACACTTCTGTGAAAGGAGAAAATAGTCTAGACAGAACTCTTAACACCCATACAATGTTATCAGAATCCACAAATATATATAACTAAAAAATTTAAAAACCACCTGCATGGATGTTACAATTTTGCTGTGCAGCTAAAATGGAGATAGACACTTCAGAATTTTTCTCCTATAACTAATGTTTTCTTTTAAAAAGGACGAACGACTGTTTTGAACTTTATAACATGCAGGGAGAATTTGTTATTTTCCATATTTGTCACATTATGTAATGACAGAGACGTTATAAATCTACCAAGTAATTTGTTTTGAAATGGTAAAATGATCCATTATAAATCTTAGTGGAAGCTAATCAATTTAATATGCAGCAAATATAAAAAAATTTTTTTAATTACAAGCATCATCCTGGTATTATATCTCCCTCTGTTGGATGAAGCAGTACATTTCTAAGACCATATTAGTATTTAAGAAATAAAAGAGGTAGAACCTTTCCATCTTTTCCTTGTTTAATCTGAGTTTGTGCATTTGTGTAGGGCCTTTTAACAGAAGTTTTCATGGTGGGCTGCTGATCCAACTCCTTAGGTGCTGCTGGGCCACTCAATGAAATCTTGTTTCCTGTGATTACATGGGGTTTATTTTGTGAGCAGCTTTCCTGCTGAGCTTCAGACTGGACAAATTTGAGAAGCTCTATTTTCGTATCATGGGTTCCTTGGGCCAAACCAAAGTCTACCAGTGCGTACCTAAGACAACAAAAAGTAAGCATCTTTACTTCTTTGTAACCACTAAAGCTTAGTAACATTGTAATATGCTCAAGTCATATTCATACAAAAAGTGTAATTCTTTAGGGGATCATTAAGAATGTATAACATTCTTGAAAAAAGATTAAAAAATGAATTTATAAAGAAGGTGATGATTTAACAGCTAACTAGGCTTGAAAAGTAAGGAATGATATATCACATACACACACAAAAATCTTTCTCTCCTTTCTCCAATGCCCTGTGCTGACAAGGCAGACAAGGATTGCGGGATAGAAGCCCAATCCTTTGTTCTGTAACAATGGCAGAGATGGCATCACAGTAGATCATTTTTAATTAAATACACTTGAAAGAAAAATAAATTAGATTTATTTAAAGAAAACTAAAGGGAAAGGTCAGAAGTATAAATTTCAAGAAGTTATAGTTCTGTACTTCCTACCATAGTATGATCCACTGTATACTGAATAGTATTTAAGTTAGGTATTCAGCTTACAATGCCTCTATCAGCATAAAACACACACACACAACATATAATATACATAAAACACAACTTTAGTGTTGAAACAGGAAATTGGCTACCATGACACCCAGAAATAAGACAAATATGAAGGTCGAAAAGGCCTAGACCTTTTCTAAGTTGTTTTTGTTGTTTGTTTTTTAAGATTTTATTTATTTGACCAAGGAGGGGAGAGAGAGAGAGAGCATATGTGTGTGTGTGCGCGCGCACGCATGCACGCGTGCACAGGTAGGCAGAGAGCCAGGGAGAGGGACAAACAGGCTCCCTGCTGAGCAGAAATCCTGATATGGGGCTTGATCCCAGGACTCCAGGATCATGACCTGAGCCAAAGGCATACATTTAATGGACTGAGCTATCCAGGTATCCCCCCTTTCTAAAAGTTTCTTTTAGCTAAGTGCTATTTTCACTGAACTATGGTATATCTAATGATGTACACTGCTTTACTAATACAATTTTATCTTTTATTCAATGTATTTCCATTCCCCAATCACAATGAAAATTTGAACAACAACAAAAAAAAATCTGTCATGGCTGCTGCAGTATGTTCTGTATCTTCGAGATGAACCCCATAGCACAAATTCATTCAAGTTATAATTATTTTCTGGTAACTTTTCATACTTACTTTTTCAGGCGCCTATTAAATAAAAAATTGCTGGGTTTAACATCACGGTGAACAATACCAAACTGATGAATGCGTTTCAAAGCTTTGAACAGATTAAACATATATTCCCGTACTTCTTGAAAGGAAAGAGAATTCAAAATGTCCTAAAATAAAGTTATGAATAAGGTCATAAAATTGTTTTCAATTAAATATTTAGCCAATAAGAATTAAGGAAGTATTAAAACCTACCAAAAAAGACTCATGCTCCAGATATGGCATAGCAATAACCACATGATCATTTTTCCTAAAGCAGTATTTAACTCCCATGACATTATCTTGCCCCCTAGTGGAAAAATGCATAATGAACTTTAGAGAAAAGGTCAAACGAAACTTTATGCTCAGTTTCTTTAAAAATGAAATTTTAGCAATGCATAAATAATGCTAGAAAACTACTTAAAACCACCAATTTGTGGAATAGTATACATGTTTATAAGTGACTTGTACAAGATAGTTTTTTTAAAAAGCACCAGTTATGAGGTTACTATAATTCAAACATCAGAGAATTAAGAGTTTTAATTGGGGAAGTGGCAGAATGAGGACAACATAAATAACAAGAATGAATTAATAAGCTTTAGTAGCCAATAAAATAGTATTAGTAATAAGTAAGTTGATTAAAAAATTATAGCTAACATTTATTGAGCATTCACTATATGTCAAACTTTGATCTAAGCAAGCATTTTACATTTATTAACTAATTCACTTAATCCTCACAACAGCCCTATTGGGACAATGCTATTATTATTTCCTCCCCCTGTGTATAAAATGGAAATTGAGACACAGAGAGGCTTAGGAACATTCCCAAGGATACTAAACTAGTAAGTCATGGAGGCAGGACTTGAATTAGATCTATGCTCTTAACCGCTCTGCTATACTGAATCATAAAAGATAGGAAAAATAGGGTAAAGTTGAATTCCATGGTTTTGAGTCCAAGTAGTAAAACATGGATACCAACAAAATATGTGGAAAAAAAGCATTGAAAACCGAGACATCATTCTAATAAAAATTTCTAGATAAAGAATACATCTTATGTGAGAAGTGAGAGGTCAGTGACAATACCTGCAGAAAAGTGATACCTAAAGGCTGTGAAAGATTTGATAAAAAGAGAAAATTTGAGTCTTGGAAAAGTCTCGAGTTGGAGGGCAAAATATGGAAGAAGGAGCAGAAAGCCCAGAAAGAGATGCCACCTAGGTGAGCAATTTTAAACAAAGTAGTAAATAGTACGGAGGTCATGAGAATAAGGACTGAGGGAAGGCTTTTAATTTGGCAAAGAGGAATTAACTGGTAATTTTTCAGAGAGCAATTTAAGTGGAAAGGAAGAGGCCAAATAGGACTTAAGGAGGGAAAACAGGATACAATAGAAGCAGAACATACAATTTGCCTGAAATATCTGGCAAAGAAAAGAAGAAAAACCAGTGTGGGAGCTAGAAAGGAAGCAAGACCAGATAAAGACTTTTTTTAGCATGTATTTTTTTGAAGTACATGGAAAGGAAAAGTGGTAGAGAAAAATATTTATGGAAAAAGAAACAATTTTATTCAGGTGACTAACTAGAATGTATGTAATTATGTCTTAGGCCAACTCATCCTCCTGTCTTCTCTAATATACAGAAGGGTGAAACAAAGAAATAGGCTTGTTCATTCATCCAATAAATATTTAGTATTTAATAAATAATAAATACAATTATTTGGTAGACACCATGTTAGATACTAGGAATGGGAAGGTGAATTAAAATTAATGTGGTATCTGCCCTCATGGAGTTTACTATCTAATGGACAATAACATATAAGGTAACATGACAGGTTATAAGGGTTTTGAAAGAGATCAAAAGGTGCTGTGACACTAACAAGTGAATCTAATTTAATTCAGAAGACACCTTTGTTTTTTGTTTTTAAGTGGGCTCCACTCTCAGAGGAACTCAGGACCCCGAGATCAAGATCCATGCTGAAATCAAGAGTCAGATGCTTAACTGATTGAACCACCTGGGTGCCCCTCAGAAGACATCTTTGAAGTGGTGCCACTCCTGGTCAGATCAGAAAGAATAGGGGTCAGCAGGCAAAGATTGGGAGAGGTCTTACTGGGGAACAGTATGGGTAGTGAAACTGAGATGAGAAAGTGTGAGACAAATTTGAAGATACTAACACAGGGAGGTGGGAAGAATGGCACAGGATAAGGTTGGATTTTTTTTTCCCAAAGGACACTGGGAAACCATTAAAGGATTTTAAGTGATGGAACTAATAGTATACTATTTATATTATATACATACAAATTTTTATATTTTAAAGATCACTCTGGCTGTTTTGTGACCATGGGATTCAGGGGGAAAGAAAAGAAGGCTATTTTAGTAATCCAGGCTTGGTCTGAGGTGTGGTTGAGAAGACAGAAAAGCATGGATAGGTTTTTAGACAATATTTTGGATCCAAAATGGCCAAGATTTAATAATAGATGCTGAGATGAGCAGACAAAAACAGGCTGTTGCAATAGGGGTTTTTTGGGTGAAGGAGTATTAAAATTAGTTTACAGAATATTAGGCTTGAAATATTTATTAGGTACTCAAATAAATGTCAAATCAGCAGGTGGGTGTATACAAATCTATAGGTAAGAGGTCTGAGGCAAGATATATACTTACAGGAATCATTACCATACATTTAAAGCCACAAGGAAATACAGAGAAGAGTTCAGAGCAAAAAAGCCCAAGATCAGGCACCAAGAAACTCCAACATTTAGATATCAGGTAGATGAGGAAGAACTGGCAAAAGGATATTAAAAATGAAAGGCCAAATAAAGCACAGAGAAAACAAGGCATATGTGGCAGTACAGAAGTCAAAAGACGAAAGACAATGGTTCAAATCAAAACACTGCCTAGGGTTCATGTGAAGAGAAAAGACAAACCTGGCAAAATGGAAGTCCTGGTTAATGCTATCTAAAGTAGTTTCAGTTTAGCATAGAGAACAGCAGATACTGTGATAGTGAAGGTAGGGTGTGGAAGTGAAAACAGTGTATGTAGATCATTTTTGGGAAGTCTGGCTGGGAAAGGCAGCAAAGACAACGGAGCAGCTGGAAGAGGGATGACAGTAGAGGGAGAATGACCTAGAAGAGTGAGATCAATGTGGAAGACATACCAGATGTTTCTGTTGTTCAAAATAAAGTAAGAGATGAGGCTGTCAATGGCTGGGGAGATGTGAAATATGAATTCACTACATTTTAAAAAATATCTAGACCATGGTTTATGATCTGGCAGGAAAATTAGAAAAAGTGGTAAGAGAACAGGAAGTCGAGCTTAGCCCCAAGGGTAATCCACCCTAAAATTATAAATTTAATTAACCATTCCAACGTTACAGGAAAAGTGCTACCAAATTGCAAACACCTGACTGAAAAATGTCTAATTCATGGATATTCTCATCATCTGTTAGATACTTAAAAATTATATATAGCCGGTTCAATTAAAATATCTTTATATTACCTACCCAGCCACTGTTAGACACTGAAGTTCAGCTGCAATTCTTATAGGATGACTTGTTGGAATTAAGTGTTTTAGAGCAATTTTCTCTTCAGGTCCTACTCGTAACTGTGCTGTGGCCAAATAAACAGAGCTAAAAGTGCCTGTAAAACAATTTATTAGATTTTTCAGTATTTGGTTTCTTTAAATGCTAATGAAATGATGCTAGAACAGATCCTAAAAACTGTTTGGAACCCATAAAGTTATCCTAATCTATCATTAATATATTTAATTATATTAAACATAAAGAGTAACAACATTTATAAATATATCTAACTTTCAATTTTTAATAAATTCTTACTGTTCTCAGTTCTTTATAGGGTATGTTAATTTACCAAAGCTCTAGAGTAAATCTGTTTGCCTGAGATAGCACAAAATATTTCCATGGTCATGGGCAGCCCAGGTGGCTCAGCGGTTTAGTGCCGCCTTCAGCCCAGGGTGTGATCCTGGAGACCCAGGATCAAGTCCATGTCAGGCTGCCTGCATGGAGCCTGCTTCTCCTTCTGCCCCGCCCCTCTCTCTCTGTGTCTCTCATGACTAAGTAAATAAAATCTTAAAAAAAAATTTCCGTGGTCATAATCCATTCTAGTATTTTTCTATAATACTGTCATTTGAAATGACTTTAACATTTGGATATAGGTCTATTAGAAGCAGAAATATTTATAGGATTTGGGGGAAAAGACAAAAACACCTATGCTTTTATTTTTTATTTTTTTTATTTTAAAGTATTTTATTGGAATCCTTTTAAAAAAAAAACAAGTATTCATATTAAATAAGTCTAATTGGTCTAAAAGTATTTAAGCATCTCAAAATTTCTGGGCAGTTTCTTTCCTCCAGTAAGTTGACAGCTGCTCGCATAGATTAATGCAGGGAAATTAGATGGAAGTTCCTAGGATCTGCCCAACACCAACCAGTATGCTTTTAAATTTAGCATTAAACAAAACAGAAAGGAGTTGGTGGCCAGTTAAATTGGAGAAATACGGAGTTAAAACAAATTGATAATTTTTTTTTAAATTATTTTATTTTATTTATTCATAGAGAGAGAGGCAGAGACACAGGCACCATACAGAGAGCCTGACGTGGGACTCGATCCTGGGTCTCCAGGATCATGCCCTGGGCTGCAGGCGGCACTAAACTGCTGCGCCACTGGGGCTGCCCGATAAATTTCTTTACTACAAAAATTTCCTACAAAAATTTCCAGAGCTTTAATGTGTTTAAGTACATCATGAGGGCAGCCTGGGTAGCTCAGCGGTTTAATGCCACCTTTGGCCCAGGGCATGACCCTGGAGACCCGGGATCGAGTCCCATGTCGGGGTCCCTGCATGAAGCCTGCTTCTCCCTCTGCCTGTGTCTCTGCCTCTCTGTTTCTCATGAATAAATAAAATCTTTAAAAAACAAACAAAAAAAAAGTACATCATGAATAACCAAAAGGGAGCTATATGTAAGTACTATATTTTCTAAACTTAGACCATCCTCCTGTCTTCCCCCACTCCAGGAATAACTATCAATGTTAGGACAAATGGATTCCAGAACAGAATTTTTGAACACTAAGTTAGTGTTCAAAAAAGGTAAGGAGAAGATGTAAAGAACTACTTCTTGCATCCCAAATCATCTCATCTTCTAATTCTTCTGCTCCCAATGACCTAGGCTTTTCTTATCTGATACTTTTCATTGTGAAAAGCAATGAAGTAATTGGAAGGTTTTTTGGTTTTTAGGCATTTCCCAACATAGCCATCAAAAACTTCTATTATCTTTTACCTTCTTATTGACTTCATAAATTCACCCTTCATTCAGCCAACAAGACTGCCAGTCTCTTAATGACATTTATTTTAATACTGACCATCTTTTTTTCTTTTTTTTTTTTTAACTTACTTATTGGCGAGGGTAGAGGGTAGGGGGAAGATAATCTCAAGCAGACTCCCCACAGACCCAGGGGCCCAGTGCAGAGCTCAATCCCATGACCCTGAGATCATGACCTAAGCCAAAACCAAGAGGCAAACGTTTAACCAACTGACCCACCTAGGTGCCCCAATACTCTCTTATAAATATTGTACCACTTTATTTTCATCATTTTGCCACCTTAAGTTTCATAAATGTTTCAACATACAGTTCTATCTGACTAATGGAGAAAGGAAAAGGTGTTTTCCCTTGATCAAACTCTCCCATATGCATTTAGAAATTTTCATTTTTAATAATTATCATTAATGATATATTAGTATACCAATACTTTTAATAGTATAACAGCATAAAGATGAAAACAGGACTGTTCATTTTACTGTAAATACTTATTCTTTCATTCTTTCCAGGGAAAAAGAAAACCTGATATCATAATTAGTAATATGACCATGTTCTTAATATTTTTAAAAGGATATACTTTTCAATAGGAAATAGTAATGAAAATCAAGATTATACAAAGGAAAAGAAACTTATAAAGTAGATCACTAAGTTACCTTCTCCAATTTTGTCCTTAATCTTAAACAGATTACCAAGCTGTGGTACAGCTTCATAAAGCTTCTCAATATCTTTTTTAACACCTATCAAGGAAGAATTTATAGTTATAATTAATGAGTGTATTTTATACTTTAAAATAAACTCAATGAAAAAAAAATAAATAAAATAAAATAAACTCAATGAAATAAATTCTAAAACAAGAGTAAATTACGAATTAAAACATAGCTATAATCTTAAAATCATGGTAAAAATATTTGGTTTTTTTTAAGCTTTTTTTTTCTTTATTTATTTATGATAGTCACACAGAGAGAGAGGCAGAGACACAGGCAGAGGGAGAAGCAGGCTCCATGCACCAGGAACCCGACGTGGGACTCGATCCCAGGTCTCCAAGATCGCACCCTGGGCCAAAGGCAGGCGCCAAACCACTGCGCCACCCAGGGATCTCGGTAAAAATATTTAAAACCCTGTTAGATTGCTATAACACACACACCTTCTTGAACAAACAGGTAAAACTGGTAAGTCCTAGAATAACACACATCGAATTTTTATTACTCTGGAATTACATACTAACAGATACACTGCCGTTGTATAGAATACAACACAATAAAGAAGCTAAATTTAAAAAATAACTAAACAATTTGTCCTGCGATCACTAGATGGCATGACAAGGACACAATGCAATCTTTTTGAAAATATTTCTCTCTCCCAAAGACACAAAATCTTAAAAGCTTGGGAAAGTTTTATATATTGAATAGTCATGGTATACCTTCAGAGAGAAAAGTCTACCAAACTCTCAGGAATGTTAGAAATATTTTTAAAGAATTGTCCCAGTTATCAATAGTATCCTCTATCCTTGAGAGCAAATGATAAATTTCTTTTAAATAAATATAAGCTCTCCACAAAAATATACGTTTAAAAATAAGGAGAGGCAGTAAAACCAGGTGTGATAAACTACTGGATATAAAAAGAAAGCTACATATTTAAAAGCCATCGGATTTTATTACAACATCTAAACCAATCATCAGCTACTTTTTAAGTTATAATAATCTGAATAGTATATTTAATGGTTTAAGACGCTATCAAATCGCTTTCACCTGTATTATCTTTTCAGATCTTCACAACAGCACTGAGGTAATGGCAGAACAGAAATTATCCTGATTTTCAGATAAGAAAACCCTATTCAGGGAAGTGAAATCATTTGTCCATTTAATAAACACTGTATTTTAAAAATGCTCAGTGATGGGTAAGTTAAAAAAAAAAAACAAATTTGGTGCAGCCCTGTTCTCTTAGAGCTTAGTCTAATTGAAAACAAACAGATTAACCTCACTCTGAATACAAAACAGTAATTGTAGTAATACAGGCAATGCACATATTACTAGATAGCAGGAGGGGGAGGGGAACAAACACATCTGAAGGTACCAGGAAGCTTCAGGTAACAGTTAAGCTGTGTTGTGAAGCACCAAGTAGAAAAAGTGATGAGGAATTTTAGGAATAAAGAACTATGTCTGCAAAGACATACAAAAGGAAAAAGACATGGATTATTTTCTGGGGAGAGGCAGGTGAGGAAGTAATGAAATTCAATGTGGCTGAAGAAGGGAAAGACAGAGAATGCAAGTGAAAGCTATGGAAAACTTTTAAGCAGAAAAATAAGTAGAGGATGAATTTGAAGGGAGGAAATACAACATTAAGACCTGGAAACTAGAGGTGCCTGGGTGGCTCAGTTGGTTAAGTGTCTGCCTTCAGCTCAGGTCATGATCCTGGGGTCCTGGGATCAAGCCCCACCTACATCACTAGGCTTCCTGCTCAGCAGGGAGTCTTGCTTCTACCTCTCCCTCTGATCTTCCCAGCTACTTGCTCTTGTGTGTGTGCTGGCTCTCAAATGAATTTAAAAAAAAAAAAAAAACTGGAACTAAATAACAGGCCAAGAAGATCTAGTCCAGTATTCTTTCAATCCGTCTTATATCAATCCATCTAAGCATGGGAAGAACTAACTTTACCATCTACTTCACAGGGGAACTGGAGAAGCTTCATGAGTTTCATTCAATACCAGAGGCAAGAATATAACAGTAATTTGTTATCAGTCTGGGAGATGGGAGGCTTAAATTAAAATCCTGGCTCCAATATTTAACAGGCAGCACACAACTTACTGCTTTGAGCCTTAGTCTCTTCATGTACAGCGAAGGGGCAATAACTATACCCATGCCACTGACATACTGTGAGGATTAAATGAAATAATATACCCAAGAGAAGCTTTTAACACAATGCCTAGCACATAGTAAATATTAAATAAAAGACAGTGGTAATTCTTATTGTTGTAGTTATTGTTATTTCTTCAGCACTTTTGCTTTTATTATTCCCTCTACTTGAAATTTTTTTCCCAAATAGTTTTATGTGGCTGGCTCAATGGTCAGTCTTCTCTGACACCCTAATTAAAATACCATTCCTCTCATTACTCACATTACCCTACTCATTGTCTTTGGAGTGCTTATCCACTATAAAATCATCCTGTTTGTTTGCTCTCTGCCTCCTCCCACCAGAATATAAGCTCCACCAGTACAGTCTCTGTTTATATAATTTACCACCGTACATTCAGCTCCTAGTTAGAACAGTGCCTGCCATGTTTGTTCAATGAATAAATTATTACTATCATTTCAGGCCCTGAGAGAGAGCTGTAGGGAAAAAAACCCCAAAAGTTTAGAAGTTACAAAAGAGTGAAGCCAAAGACAGTAGCAACCACTTACCAGCTACCACACTACTTCACTCTAAAAACCAAAACCAAGGCCTGGGGGAAAAGCCAGCTTTCTAGCAGTCACAGTCGCCACAGTCAATTGCAATCTTTCCTAATGAGTGTCAATTCCAACCAGTTTCAAATTCCAGTGTCACAGGGTAAAATATGTTCAATTTTATATTACACTTCCTTGATTCTGAAACACATTTTAAAAAATCTGAAATTGGGATGCAACCTACAATTATTGTTGGCCAGCATCAAAACTTACAGAACAGGTATTAGTACCTTAAAGAAATCCAAGAAATCACAAAGGAGCATTCACATTTAACCCTTACGAGCAAATGGTTTTAGGGAGACATGGTAAAGGTAGTGAAGGAGAAATCAAACATAGGTTAGCTCCATGTAATTGAGCTCCCATTAAGAATGACTCTAAAAGGGAAGCCCAGGTGGCTCAGCGGTTTAGCGCCGCCTTCAGCCCAGGGCGTGATCCTGGAGACCCGGGATCAAGTCCCACGATGGGATTCCTGCATGGAGCCTGCTTCTCCCTCTGCTTTTCCCTCTGCTTTTCCCTCTGCCTCTCCCTCTGCCTCTCCCTCTCCCTCTGCCTCTCTCTCTCTCTCTCTCATGAATAAATAAATAAGTAAATCTTTAAAAAAAAAAAAGGCTCTAAAAAGATAAACTTCAAAGAAATTCTGCATCACTAATGTATAGAGAACAATATTGTGAGGGGGGGGGGGAAATAGGATATCAAAGAGTCTGAGTACAGGGGATCCCTGGGTGGCTCAGCGGTTTAGCACCTGCCTTCGGCTCAGGGCGTGATCCTGGAGTCCCGGGATCAAGTCCCACGTCAGGCTCCCTGAATGGAGCCTGCTTCTCCCTCTGCCTGTGTCTCTGCCTCCCTCTCTCTCTCTCCGTGTCTCTCATGAATGAATAAATAAATAAAATCTTAAAAAAAAAAAAAAGTCTGGAGTACAAAAATTGACTCAGGAGAGAAAGATGTGAAATATTCGTATTCCTTTTTAATTTTAATTCCTTTTAATGTAATTTTTTTTTTTTTTAATTTATGATAGTCACACAGAGAGAGAGAGAGAGAGAGGCAGAGACACAGGCAGAGGGAGAAGCAGGCTCCAAGCACCGGGAGCCCGACGTGGGATTCGGTCCCGGGTCTCCAGGATCGCGCCCTGGACCAAAGGCAGGCACCAAACCGCTGCGCCACCCAGGGATCTCCCTTTTAATGTAATTTAATTAATAATTTAAGAATTATTCAATTAGATCTAAAAGAACTCTTTCAAAAAGTATAAAATAAAAAATTCTAAGTGATAAGAAAGCACTGTGTTATAACTGGTGGCATTTCTTTTTTTAGCATTTTTGCATAGTACATAAAATGGTATATCTAACAATCAATGGTATTTGTATATGATGAAATATGTTAAGAAGCCTGTTTGTAGTCTTTTTATTACTAAACATATCAAACTAATAAAGTTTGTGCGCATGTTCTATCGTATGTGTATATATGATCAATACCAAAAGCTTTGTAGTACTATGATAAAGAGTTGTGTGTCTACTATTTTCATGTGACTATTTAAATTTCAGTTAAAATTTTAAAAAAATTAAAAAGTTCCTCAGTCACACTAGCCAGAGGTGACAACAAAGAGACATTTTCATTATCACAAAAAGTACTATTGGAATATTGATATAGAAGAAGAAAGCCTAGATTCAATGGTTATCACTAAACCACATTAATGTCCAGTTCCAGTTTCTTAACCTGCAAACAAAAGGGTCATATTAAACGAACTTTACTTCCAAGTCTACTGAGTTCCGTATTTTGGAACTTCCTTCTGTAGTAGCATGAGCTGGCAGTCAGTGGTAGAGATGCTAGTTAACTACTAGAAATCACCAGAGAGAGATTTTATGTAATAAAGAACTACTGTAATGCACAAGTCATGTGAATGACTATGTAGCTCGATGTGCTTTCAAATCACTCACTACTAACCTGCTGTGTACTTACCTATCTTTATAAAACCCAAAATATGTTTGTATTAATTTCCAGTCACAACTTTGACATTTTTAAACAATAGTAAAACTTTCTGACAACCAAACTGAAGGCAAAATCCTCAATTCTGAAATGGAGATGAGAGTAAACGGCAGAAGAGAGCATTAATGTTAAACGATGGAAAATACTAATGAAGACAGAGATGAATGAATATATCCTCTGAGGATTAGGGCAAGAGCCTGAAAAGTCTATAAGCCAAAAAATTATTTAAATGCCTATTTTTTTAAAAGATTTTATTTATTTATTCATGACAGACACAGAGAGAGAGAGAGAGAGAGCAAGGGAGAGAGAAGGCAGAGACACAGGCAGAGGGAGAAGCAGGCTCCATGCAGGGAGCCTGACATGGGACTCGATCCTGGGTCTCCAGGATCACACCCTGGGCTGAAGGCAGGCACTAAACCGCTGAGCCACCGGGGCTGCCCTAAATGCCTATATTTTAAACATAAAGGTCTAGGCTTCTGCTTTGAAATTTTAAGTAAAAATTTTTTTCCTGCTACATAATATACCCAAATGGCCTTAATACAGCAAGAGCCTCCTTATACTCCCTGTTTTCATCATTGCTGGCCTGTGTCATCTATTTGTAACACAGCCAGAGTAATCCTGTGAGAGGTACATCATCGTATCACTATTTTGCTCAACCCATAGGAGCTTAATAACTTGCTTCATATAAAAGCTAAGGAACTACCTCTTCTCCTCACACCTCTCTGTCATCACTCCCATCACCCTTCAGCTTCTAGTCACAAGGACCGCCTTGCTATTCCTAAATGCTCGGCACACTCCCATCTGAGGGCCTTCTCCCTTGCTGTTTCCTCTGCCTGGAATGCTTTCCCCTACATAGCTCTCTACCATCTTAAAGTCTTAGGTCAAATGTGAAGTCTTCTGTGACCAATTACACTTATTAAAAATCACAATGTCCTCCTCTAACACTTCCTATCTCCACTTCCCTTCTATATTTTCTTCACAGTACTAACTACTTTTGAACATACTATTTCTTTTATTGTCTATCTTTCCCTTAGACTGAGGGCAATGGTTTTTTTCTGTTGTATGCACTGATTTATCCCAGTACCTAGAGAAGTAATTGCACATAATAAACATTTAATATTCATCATATAAATGAAATGTTTTCAATTACCAAGGAGTAAAACGGACATTCTAGGAACATATGTGATGCTTATTCTGGAGCTTCATGTACTGCCTGACTTACATTCCTTAAACTAGGAAGATCATATAATTTAGTCCAAATTGAGGCACTCTTTGAGAGTGAAAATGGGGCACTAATAATAATGACAGTGTGACAATAAGCATAAACTGGATCTGTCCCAGGTATATCATATGGCACCTATAACCCACTTCAGTAGTATGAGCTAAGAGCATCCATATAACACACCAAATGCATGCCTTATGGTATAGTTCAACAATACAGAGGAACATAAACATTTAATACCATGCCCAGTACTTCGTTTGTTGGAGCATTTTTCTTAATAGGAAAAAATGGAAAATACAAAAGTTCAACAAAAAAGGTAATTAAATAATAGCATACTATGCAATGAAACATTAGGCAGTCAACTTAAATCAACCTGTAGATTATTTAAATATATAGGAAGTGTTCAAGTTATATACTGCTAATAAGGATTAGGAATAAATTGGTTACAATACTAATTTTTTTTTTTTTTATGTACCGCTGTATGAAAGGAAGACTAAAGGACTGTAACAAAATGTAACAGTGGCAATATTTGTATAGTGAGATACTATTTCCTTATTTTGGTTTTCTATCATTTCTAAATTTTAAGTATAATTTTTATCAAAAAAAGCTATACAAAGTTGACAAATCTCCCAAAACAAAAGATCATTATTCATCCATTACACTAAATATTTTACTTAAATCCTTGCATTAGGGCAGCCTGGGTGGCTCAGCGGTTTAGCGCCTGCCTTCAGCCCAGGGCCTGATCCTAGAGACCCGGATCGAGTCCAGCATCGGGCTCCCAGCATGGAGCTTGCTTCTTCCTCTGCCTGTGTCTCTGCCTCTCTCTCTCTCTCTCTCATGAATGAATAAATAAAATCTTAAAAAAAGAAAAAATCCTTGCATTAAACCACTCATTCAAGTATTCTCAAGCACCTACTATGTGCAACACACTATTAGGTTCTGGGAATATAAAGATGTATAAAAAGTTCCCACCATTCAAAAGTTATTCCATCAAGGGAAAGTAAATCATATTAGATCATAAAACAGTTATGGGCCTGGATTTCATCAGCTTTACTCCTGACTAAAGCTATTTTTTGATATAACCTTAGCTTTTACCAAGAGTCATTAAAAAAAGTTATGACTAAAATTTCAGGATGTTTTATGAATTATCAAAGATACTGCCTATAAGGTTCAAAACTGTTACATAAAAGCCACAAAACTTTAGCATTTTAAGATTGTTCTAGTAGCAGTGTACCAGATGAACTGTAGGATGAAAAAGAAGTGAAAGCAGGTAGTTTAGATATGAAACTTCATTGCAATTCAGGAGCAAAGTGTAAGGGAACGAATGACTGTAGTGGAAGTGGGAATGGAAAGAAGCAATGCCAAACATATTAAAAAAAAAGAAAAAGAAAAAGAAAAAGATAAAGATAAAGCTGGGTAACTGGATATGGGGAAAATTACAATTCTAAGTGAAAGGGCAGCCCGGGTGGCTCAGCGGTTTAGCGCCACCTTCAGCCCAGGGCGTGATCCTGGGGTTCTGGGATGGAGTCCCAGCATGTCGGGCTCCCTGCATGGAGCCTGCTTCTCCCTCTGCCTGTGTCTCTGCCTCTCTCTCTCTGTGTGTGTCTTTCATGAATGAATGAATGAATGAATGAATGAATAAATAAAATCTTTAAAAACCAAAACAACAACAAAAAACAAATCTAAGACATCTCTAAAGTTTTAAGCATAGGTAAGTGGAATAATAGCAGCTTTCATTACCAAAAATAGGAACATCAGAAAGGGTACTCATTTTGATACCAAAGAATAGTTTAGTTTTAGTCAAGAAGCAAAAGCATGTAATGTCATTTTTCCAGGGTGTTGTTAAAATCTATTTTGGATAAATATATGTCATGGATAGAAGGTCAAAAGTAGTATCTTTTGGGCAAGCACTAAATATGTTTAAAACAAAGATGGAAAAGAAGATTTAGCTACCTTTTAAGGGGGGAAAAAAAGGTCAATTGGAACTCCACTATTTAAGGAATATTTATTAAATGCCTGTTATGTCCCAAACACTCCTAGAGCAGGAATGAAGGTGGGTATTTTAGTGTACAAGATCAGGTCTCATTTGCACCTCTCCTTCTCACTTCAGGGTCTTGGTTAGGGTCAAACAACACTTCAGGATGTTACACTGAGATACAGTGCTTTACTATTGCTACAACCATTTATTTTTGTCAGTGAATTCTGCTTTTCAATATTTTAAGTGAAAACCCCTCCAACGTTGACTTCTAAATCCAAGTTTAATGCTATACAGTGTGTAGAGATAAGAACACAGGTCTAGGAGAAAAGAAATTTTAGTTTGGGCATCAACAATTGTGTTCTTGAATAACCACCAATATTTAGCCCTTAGCAACATCATCTGTAAAAGGACATGGATGGACTGTAATCCTAAAATGCACTCCAATCCTAAATCTAGATCTCAGGATGCTTTATTAATTTGTTTTTTTTAAGATTTTATTTATTTATTCATGAGAAACACACACACACACAGACAGACAGAGAGAGAGAGAGGCAGAGACACAGGCAGAGGGAGAAGCAGGCTCCATGCAGGGAGCCCGACGCGGACCCGATCCGGGGTCTCCAGGATCACGCCCTGGGCCACAGGCAGGCGCTGAACCGCCGAGCCACCCAGGGATCCCCCTGCTTTACTGATTTGTAAAAAAATATTCCCATATAAACATACAACTCACTTTACCATTCAGGAAGTTCCTTTTTAAGGAAAAATAATCAAGATCACAGAACTGTAGCCTGCACGTCCTTGGAATTAAACACCTACCTGGTAGTTTAACATTCTGCTCATGTTTTTTTAACGAGCCATCCACCTGAACCTGGTCACGACGCCGGGGAGAAAAAGCCATTGGATCATCCATGTGAATCCCCAAAGACGCCTCCATCACAAAACAACTGGGATGCAAAATGCCAGCCAAGGGCTCATGTCCACAGGGGGAGCAAAGCAGCTGCGAAAATTAGAATACTGGAGAACACGAGAAGTTTAAATCACTCACTATTGAACCAAGCACTAAAAGATGCCACTGCCCCCCAAGGGGCAAACGTTTAAAAGCGCACCATATGTGTAAGTCCCCAAAGGTGGGAAACCCGTGGGCTATTTCTAAGGATTCCATTTGCTTCATTTTCACCTTCCAGAAACACAGGCAGGGGGACGAGGGGGAACTGTCCTAGTCAGGGGAGCCTCCTCGGCGGCGGCTGGCGGCAGGGGGCAGGTGCTGGGGGGAACGGAGGCGGCAGAGCCCGGGGCGAGCGAGGCCTGGTGGGGGGAGAGGCTTGGCCCCGGGGAGGGGGCTGAAGGGGGAAATCGTTCTGACTCCTCAAAGGGAGCGCCAGGAGGCCCGTGGGAGGGCCCATGCAAGCCGATGGAGAACTGATCCGACTCTGGCCGCGAGCGCCGAGCAAAGAAAGAGGAGAGGGAATGAATGGGCTCCTCCGGGGAGGGCGGGCCGCGAGCTCAGCCCGGAACGACCTCCCCCCTCAGACCCGAGAGCGGACGCGGGGTGCTTAGCGCGCAGGCGCACGCCTTTCCCGCCGCGGGTCTGCGGGGTCCGAAGGCGCGGGGTGGGCTTACTGCGCGGCTACAACACCGAAGTCACGATCCAGAATTCGTTTCTAATCCCTCACAATCCCGCGCCATGGGACAAACCGTCGGAAACTCACAGTTTCAGGGAATATGACTTCTGTGGCTCCCCAGATGCCTGGGTCGCCGCCTCCAAGAGCTCCACACCTAGCGAGTCGGCCAAACGCGCCTGCGCAGCACTTCCCGCCTCGCCGCTTCGAGTTGCTCATGCGCACTGTAAAGCGCTCCGAGTCGCGGAATCGCCGGCCGGGCGCTTGCGCAAGGGGGTTGGGTTTCTTCCCCTAGGCGGTGGTTGGCTGGCCGAGCGTTTACGGAAATAAAGCCCGGGAATAATTCTTTGCTTTAAAAAAAAAAAAAAAAAAAAAAAATCTTTGCTTTAAAAAAAAATTTCTTTGCTTAAAAAAAAAAAAAAGAAAGAAAGAAAGAAAAAGGTGAACCGTACGGTTAAGGGTCCAGCACTATTTTCAGGAAAGGTAATTCAGAGACAGCAGACCCTCAGGTTCTAGAAAAGAGCAGATCCTGACCTACCGTGGTCACACTAGATGCTGGGCACATACTATGAATTAAAGGTGGTCACTTTCCTGACCCCATGCTTCTCACTTCTTTTTGTGGAATGCCCTACTTCATTAAAACAAAAAATGCAATTGCTGGTTGTGTATGACTGTTGCAGAAATGAGCCCAGCGACGTTCAAACATTCGTTCAGTCAGTGTAGGTTTATCGAGCCCCCCTGGGCTGTAAGGCGGATTTCTAGAGGATGGGGTTGCCTTGCACCCGTGAACACCACAGAAAAACACCATCCCCTTGGGAAGCAAAAGTCCAGTAAGGAGGCAACAACAGAGAAATGAACAAATGAACAAATTTCTTCCAGATATTGCTGAGTGTTCTGAAGGAAATAAAGTAGAAGGATGTGTTAGTGACTAGAAAGGAGGTACCATGATGGGACCAATAGGGAAAGAGACTACCAGGCAAAGGATAGAGAAGGTGCAGAGGTAGCAATGAACTTGGTATGTTGGGGGAAGTGATAAGGGGAGGTGTAAATTCACAGAACATCAACATCAGTCAAAGCCACTCTATGACCATGATAAATCAAGACAAAAATAAAAAAAACATAAACATTGTCTGAGCCACAAAATGAGCAAACATTTTCCTATCCTGGCTAATATGAGTGACTGCTGCTTTTTTTTTTTTTTCCAATTATAGTCTTAGCCTCAGCCCAATAGATAATACTCAGTCCTTCTAGATAATACTTATTAAAATATAGTTATAAAATTACTCCTGCTTCCCTGTAGGTTCCAATCCAAATCAAAGCCCCTTTCCCTTGAATCTTTCCCTAGTCATATAACAAGTCCAAATTTCTAACGCCCTTTTACTGAAACGCCCAAGGTTCTCCATGGTGTATATTCTCACCTACTAAAACAATAAACCCACCTTGCTCAACAATAGTTTTATTCCCAGTGGTCTTTGGTCAGTGGCATTGACAATAATCAAGTCTGAGAGACCGATTATACAAATGATAATGCCAAGTAAACAGATGGATATATTGGTCTGATTCTAGGCTGGAGACATAAAATTGGCAGTTATGAATTTATACATGAAACCTAAAGCCTTGGGATTCCATGAGATTACCTAAGCAGACTGTAGACTGAGAATTGAGCTATGAGAAGCTCCAACATTTCAAAATTGGACAGAGGATGAAGAGCCAGCAAGAGACTGGGAAGGAACAACCTGTGAGGTAAGAAGTTGATGTCATAGAAGTCAAGAGAAGGAAGTTTTATAAGTGAAAGGAAGTGGTCAACTATAGCAAATGCTGCATGGAAGTGGTGAGGACACAGAAATGATCAATGGATTTGGCAACATGGCAATCATTAGTTTCTGGCAAGAATAGTTTCAAGGTGTAGTGAGGTAGGAAGACTGAAGAACAAAAGATGAACAAGTGTGGACATGGCTTCAGGTTTTGTTTCTTTGGTTGGTTTCTTGGAGTTATTCTGGCGGGGCAAGGGTGGGGGATGAAGATCAGAGAAATAGGATGGTGAGTGGGTTAAGCAGACCAAGGGAAGCTTTTTGTTAATGTTGTTGTGTTGGCAGATAAGTGATGGTGGTAGAGGTGATGTAGTACAGAAATTGTTGATGTTAGAGAAAAAGAAAATACCTACAGGAATGGAATTATAGGGGAGAATGAAGGAATTGATCCAAAGCATAAGTGGGCCTTTGAAAATTACGTAGATTTCCATAATTTTAACAAGAAGGAAAAAGAAGATGAATTCAGATGCAGATGTTTGTATATGGGTGGGAGAATAAAGTAGTTCCTATTAGATGACATACATTTTTTTAATAAAATGAGATGAAGTCTTCAGCTAAGAGTAAGGCAAAAAGGGGGTAAGAAGAGGGAGGAGTGAGAAGACCAGAGATATATTTTGAAGTGAAAAGGTGAACTGTGGAAAGATTGTGATATTGTCAGCAGGACTGAGTGCCTATTTTCAATTTAAAGTGAGTCCAGATTGGCATGGTGGTATGATTTTCTCAATGAACATTCAATTGAGAGAAAGCAGATATGGAAAAGAATGGTTGGATTTTTTTGAGGATGAATACCACAGAGGAGCAAGTGAGGGTGTTTACAAGGAAGTGATTGCTAATGATGTGTCATAGAATCTTTGGAAGGCAAGAAGAAAAGGTTATAGGAAGGTGATAGATACTGATATATAGATTGACAGATTGATATATAGATTAAAAGTGCTGGGAACTATGGATTGGAAACTCTCTCTGTAATCTAAGAATTGGTATAATTGAATTATGAGGTTGTGTTAAAAGGACAGAACTAGCTGATGATGCATGGAGTCGTGAAAACTGGGATTTCAGAGAATGCTGTTGCATTCAAGAGGGTAGTTAACTTTGCTGGAGGGAAAAAAAAAAAAAAGATCTGTTTTGGTGTGAAAAGATTGTATTGTCCTGAGTCCAAAACCCATGCTCAGGCCAGGGAGATATCAGTTATTTTGCCTAATCCACATTGTCCCCAAGCAATTAGTAACACCCCTTCCTCTCGGTTCCATTAGTACTTTATGCATGCTGCCATTTCAGCACATAGACATAGGAAAGAAATGAAGAATCTGGGCCCTACCACAGACCTTCTGAATCAGAATCTTCAGTAAAAGAGCCTCGCTAGGTTATTTGTATGATCTCTAAAGCCTCAAAGCACTGTTCTAGAACACAGAGTCTCAACCTTACCTGCACATTAGAATCCGTGCTGTTAAAATTCTAAAGCCCAGACTATACCTCAGATCAATTACATCAGAATTTCTGGGCATAGGATCCAAACATCAGATTCTTTTAAAGCTCCCCCATTGGTTTCCAATGTGCAACAGGGTGAGAACCACTAGTTTAGATTTGGTCACATTAATCTGTAAAGCTTGTTATCATAATCCTTGCCAAAATTATTTCCTCTCATTAATCATATAATTACTTCTATAGTCTTTATCCTCCCCTTTGTATCCTTTACACTGAGTGCCCAGTAACTACTTATTTGAATGACTATATCTTTTGTCTCAAATTGCTTATAAGCTGTATACTAGCCGTGTAGTTTGCATGAGTTACTCAATGTCTCTGGTACTCAGTCTCTATTTCAAAAATGTAAAATGCACAAAATGCTTGTTTGTTTTGCTGGAGGGATTGACTTAGATAAAGTAAGATAAGACATGTAAAGTGCTAGCCTAGTAAGCCTATGTTAGCTCATTTAATTTATAGTCGGTATTTTTTTCCTCTTTCCCTATGTCCTATTCCCAGTGCTGCCCACAAGGTAGAGGAATAATAAATGGCTATGGAATTAATAAACAATTAGAGTTTAGGTTTTATTATTTTAAAAAAAAATTTTTAGAGAGGGAGCAAGGCAGAGATAGGGTAGGAGGGGCAGAGGCAGAGGAAGAGGGAATCTTAGGCAGGGTCCACACCCAGCACAGTCTGATGCAGGGCTTGATTTCACAGCCCTGAGATCATAACCTGAGTCAAAATCAAGAATCAGATGTTTAAATGACTGAGTTATCCATGAGCCCCTCGAGTTTAGGTTTGTTTATTTATTTATTTATTTATTTATTTATTTATTTATTTATTTAAGAGTTTAAGTTCCAAATGGCTAGTTGCATATTTATCTCCAGGAGCAAACAGACGATGGATTGATTTAATGATTGTTGAATTTAATTATAAAATTCAGATTAATAATACAAATGGGCATATAACTGATATTTAATTATTAAATAAACACTTAACAGTTGTTGACTTGTGGGTTGAATTAATAGTTGTTACTTAAGGATATTGTTAACTGTGTAACCCTATGTAACTATGTAGAGTCAGACTAGTGCCTTCACTATTTTTCCTTCACTGCATGTTTTTTCGGCCTCTTCAGGAGTGTGTGTGTATCTTCTGTTTGTATCTATGTATCCTCCAAAGTTAGTGAAGATTCCATTTCTCTAGCTATCCCAGCTCAGGATCTGTCCCTTTCCTAATTCATGGTTAACTCCTTATGGACCATTTACAAGTAAACTTCACACGGGGTGTTTTGTTTTCTACTTAACTACTGAATAATTCTGTTCTTTGTTAGATTTCTGTTCATGTTCTCTGAAGTACATGCTCTTAGGTGCATTTCATGTTCCAACTGACTGCAATCTTTTGGAAAAGGACCTTGTCTTCTAAGGATGTCTTTTATTCTTTATAGCACTTAATTCATGCTAACTGCAGAGTGTTTTACTAATGCTTTTTGCAGTCATCATCAACATGTACTGAGTTTAAGTTTTTATTTTATTTATTTATTTTTTAAAGATTTATGTATTTATTCATGAGAGACACGGAGAGAGAAGCAGAGGGAGAAGCAGGCTCCCTGTGGGGAGCCTGATGTGGGACTCGCTCTCAGGACCCTGGGAACACACCCTGAACCGAAGGCAGATGCTCAACCACTGAACCACCCAAGCATCCCTAAGTTTTTATTTTAATTCCAGTTAGTTAACATATGGTGTTATTAGTTTCCGGTGTATATGTATTAAGCTTTTGATCCTATGTAAATAAACTAATATTCTGAGGGAAAGAGTTTGTTTTTGGTAGTAATGAAGGATAGTCAGAAGAAAGAGAGGCAGGGACTAGGGGCCCCCCTGCCCCAAGAGAAAACCACCCTTAAAGGGATTTTACACCACCCTGGAAGGACCCTCCACCTTTTCCCCTGTGATAGGTAGATGACAAAAACCTGACTGGGTGATAGGCACATGGAGGGTTAATCAGATCAAAACAGGGGCGCCTGGGTGGCTCAGTTGGTTAAGCATCTGCCTTCAGTTCAGGTCATGATCCCAGAGTCCTGGTATCATGCTCTGCATCAGGCTCCCTGCTCAGTAGGGTTCCTGCTTCTCCTTCTCCTGTTTGTGCTCTCTGTCCCTATCTCTCTCTCTCTCTCTCTCTCAAATAAATAAAATCTTTATTAAAAATCAGATTAAAATAGCCCACCAACAAGCCTATAAAAATCCTTAGACTTAGAAACTCCAGTGGCAACCCTCTCAGATCCTCTCCCTCTTGACAAGTTTTGTACCATCACTTAATACTATCAATAAACTCTGCTGCCTATCACTCTTCGTCTGGTCTACCTCTTCAGTCTTGGAAATGGTGTGACCCAGAACCACGGGCACTAAAGGAACAGAAATCCTGTAACAGTAGGTTGTTCTCTTTCCTCCACTTATACAGGAGACAGTTAAGGATTATCAAGAAGGGGAAACAGAGAGTTGGGAGACTTAGAAGAGACAGAGGCAAAACCCACTGAAATGGGAATCTGGAGGTAGTTTTTAATTTCAAAGTCATGAGAAAGCTCTTCAATGATTTTACGCAACTGCTATCAGGAGGGGGTTAAGGGTCCTTCAGAGGGAGACAGCCACATTGGTAGGCCCTATCCTCTGGAGGAGAAGGTGGAAGACTTCAGTGGAGAAATGACTAAGCAGTGCTTATGGGAAGACTGCTTCTTCCCAGGCCTGGTGAGATGCCCATGTGCTGTGGACAGGAGCAAGGTGGGAGCAGGTAGACTGGACAATGGGACAGTGGGCATCCCATCACCAACAGGTGGTCTCCCCAGTGCTGTGGTGCTACATACGACATCTCCCCGGAATCTTTGCATAATTCCTTGCAGGGTTTGAGGGGATACAGAGAATGAATTTCCTACATCTCAGCAGAATGATGTCTCAGAGGCAAATTAAATTGGATTTAGGTAAATAAATGCAGCAGGGTTTTGAACAACTGTGTTAGAAGTCAAACTTGCTTGATAAATTCACACAATAGCAGGTGAGTCAGGACTTATAATTCTACTCTTCATGTCCCAAAGCCTGTGCATTTTTCATTGGAAGAGTGAGCAAGTTAGAAGGACAATTAAACCATTGTCTACTTGGGCTGGAGCATGGGGTGCCATATGGCTCCAAGTACTCCCATGTTTATCCAGTTGTGTTAAAAACCTTTCCCTGTCAGCAGACCTCTTCTCACCTTCTACCCTTTAACACAGCTCCCTCTCAAAACCTTTTACTCCTGAGTGCTTTGTAAAGCAGAAATTTTTATTTGACAGATAAGAAATCATTTAGGGCTGTCCTCCAAGGTGGCTAAGAGTGAATTCTATAGTGTCAGAGTCACATATTCTGGAAAAAGGAATAACCTTTATTGGGAAAAGTTTTTAGCTAACGGTTAGCAGGAGAAGCCATGGACCTCTTGTTACTAGTGAGATTACCGGTTTGTGCTGCAGCAAAGGTTATCCTGCCCTCCTATTGTTCCCCTTTCTTATAAGAAACACATGGGGATGATCTTATTAGTGGGATTCAAACTATTTGGGCATCAGGCAATCCGTGTTTAAGATGCTAAGGGATTACAGACAATTTATCTGGGAAAACCAGGTACCCAGCAGGTGGAGACTTAGGGCAGTTGGAAATTTGATTTGGGTGTAGTCTCTCATTCTAGGAAAAAAGCAAGGAGTCCCTGTCAATTATATTGTTAACTCAGAATAAATTTCCAGCACAACTTTCAAAGAATTCTATTCATTTTTCTTTCTTTCTGTGGAGGCACCTACCAACAGGAAAAGTTATTAGAAGTCTTATCCCCTTCCTACTTTAAAAAAAAAAATTCTTTTTTTCTTTTTTGTTTTTTCTTTTACTTCCACTAGTAAGCTGAGATACTCTCTCAGGAAATCCTCAAAGATAACCTATGATATAAAGTAAATATATAGCTTTTGAATATGAACAGAAATTTTCTCTTAGGGCAATCGCTATAGATTTAATGCTTCAAGGGGCCCTCCATTCACATGTTGGTTTTGAGGCCCAGTCCCCATTGTGACAGTGTGAAAAGGTGGTACCTTTGGGAAGTGATCCTGAGAGTGATTAGTGTCCTTATAAAGAGACCCCACGGAGCTCCACCATCCCTTCCACCAGGTGACGGCACAACAAAACGGCTCCTGTCTATGAACAAGGAAAATGTTCTCATCTGTCTGGGCCTTGATCTTGGACTTGCTAGCCTCCAGAAATGTGAGAAATAAATGTTGTTTAAGTCACCCAATTTGTGGTAGTTTTGTTATAGAAGCCTGAATGAATTAAGACAAAAATAGGTACATGATATAAACCATGTTATAAAACAAAATTCTAAACATTCATTGTAAAATATACACAGGAAAAAACACTGTAACATTTCATGGGGAAAAATATTTTAAAAATATTTAAAAATTAAAGAGCTGTCTATCCTGAAGAGACAATCCTGAAGCTGCAGTGGAATAGCAAGAATTTTTGGAATATATAAATTGAATGAACCAAAGTTCAGTTTCTCAATTAGTAATGCAGGAGGGAAAAATAACTGCCTTGTGGGAATGTTACACAGATTACATAAAACATATAGAGCTTTTGGTAGAGCTCCTAGAAGACACTTAACATTTTAATTAATTTATTAATTCAATAAATATCTTCTCATACTTCTTGTGCCTAGCAATAGAATAGGTCCTGTGATATGGAGATGACTAAGAAGAGGACTCCTCTATTAAGTGGCTTGAGGTCTATGTAGGGGTTAAAGTAGACTGTTTTCATATTCATCCTTCATGAGCTGGCTTATAAGCACCTCTTTCTCAAGGAAGCATCACCAACTGAACAAATTAGGTCTTTAGGTGTATGCTTCCATAGCACCCTGTACTCTTTTCTTTTATCACTTTTGTCACAATTACTTGATAGTGTTCATCTTCCTCATTAGACTTGTTATCTCTTATAATAGGGACCAGGCCTGTCTTGACCATGCACTCTGAAGTAGATTGTCAGGGCAACTTACTTACCCTCTCTGAGATTCAGTTTCTTCATTTATACCATGATGATAGTAAGGGTATCTATTTCACAAAGTTGTTGCTCAGGTAAATTAATTAATAAATGTATATTGTTTAGAACAGTACCTGGCAGTACTCACCAGTACCTCACCAGTACCGGGTGAGCTGTATGTATTAGCCAGGAAGACAAAGATGATGATGAGATTCCCTAGTGCAGTACCTGATATGTATTAAATAGGTCAGTAAATATTTGTCAAATGTTACTGAATCTTGTCAAATAATTGAATAAGTAAAACAGAGTAAGTGCACAGAAAAACAGGTTATTAACTCTGAATCAGAGATCTTTTTCTGGGGAAATTGAAGTTCAAGCTGAGTTTTGAAAAATTAATAAGTTAACCACCAGGTGAATAGGGGAAGGAAGGGCATTCTCTTAGCCATTGAAAAAAAACTGAAACAGACAAATGTGTTCAAAGAATTATAAGTTGCTTAGTAATATTTTCAGCACAAATAGAAAAAGATTGAAGAGAGATGAGCTAGAGAGTAGACACAGACCTCAACATGAACCTTCTTGCGCACTATTCTCAAAATAGGTAATAGCAAGCTAATAAATGTGTTAAATGGGGGGAAGAAAAATATAAACTTCACTTTTATTAAGATCACTTTGGAGAGAGTATAGAAAATAAACTATAGAAGAAAGAGGCTATAATTGGGTGACCTATAAAATAAATGTTTAGAGTCAGGAGGAGCAAGAACTTGAAATAGATGACCTGAAATGGTCTCTTTTTGGAAAACCTTCATTTTTTTGTGTGTTTCCTCCTTCATGAGGTTTTATGTTGTATACAAGTCATTTCTATTTTGTTTGTTTGTGTTTATATCTCCTTGAGGGATATTGAAAGGAGAGCAAGCCTCTAGTTTCCTTATGAACTAAAAGGTGTACAAGAAAGCAGGAGTAGCAAGGTTGTTCTCATCACTGCTGACCTGACCACAAGAATGTTGTTTCTAGTGTTGCTAATGTAGTCTCCTTTGCAAGAGAAAACAGTTGAAGCAATATTAACTAGATCAGCTATTCTGAGTGAATGTAGGAACAAATTAGCCAATGAAAAACACTTCCCTTCTTTTTATGTAGCCATTTTTGGAGGAGGTAGATTAGTGAGCAGTGAGTCTTCTAGGGAGTAGGGGTTGGGAAGGGGACAGCCTGAGCCCTAGACACAGAAGGCACTTCCTATGTGTGTCCTGCTTTGTCCAGGTGATGGATTGAGCCTTGATTCTACCTTATGGGAAGATGAGAGTCAATAGCAATCAAAGTATGCCTTTTCTGCCACTTAGCGTAATATCCTCAACGTTTATCCATGTTGTGGCATGTGTCACAATTTTCTTTCTCAGGCTGAATAATATTTGATTGTATGCATATACCACATTTTGGTTACTCACGCATCCATTGGTAGACATAGCTTGCTTCTACACTTTAGCTATTGTGAATAATGCTGCTATGAATGTGGGTATACAGATGTCTCTTAGAGACCTCACTTTCAATTATTTGGGGGTATATACCCAGAAGTGGAATTACTGGATTGTAGGGTAATTCTATTTTTAATTTCTTGAGGAACTGCCATATAATTTTCCACAGTAGCTATCCCATTTTACATTCCTATCAACAGTGCCCAAGGGTTCTAATTCTCCACATTCTCATCAACATTTGTCATTTTCTGTTTTGTTTTGTTTTGTTTTGAAAGAAGAGCCATCCCAATGGGTGTGAGGTTGTATCTCATTGTGGTTTTGACTTGCATTCCCTAATGATTAGTGAAGTTGAGCATCTTTTCAAGTGCTTGTTGATCATTTGTATCTTCTTTGAAGAAATGTCTGTTCATATCCTCTGCTCATTTTTTAAATTGGATTTTGTTTTGCTGGATTTTAGGGATTACTATATATTCTGGATGTTAATCCTTTATCAACTGTATGATTTACAAATGTCTTCTTCTATTCTGTGGGTTGCCTTTTTACTCTGTTGATAGTGTCTTTTGATACACACAATTTTTTCATTTTCATAAAATCCAATTAGTCTATTTTTTCTTCCTTTGTTGTCATATTCAAGAAATCATTGCCAGATCTAATGTTGTGAATATATGCCTTTGTTTTCTTCTAAGATATAGTTTTAGTTCTCAGGTTTAGGATTTTGGTCTGTTTGAATTAGTTTTTGTATATGGTTTTAGGAAAAGTTCAACTTCATTCTATTGCATGTGGATATCCAGTCTTTCCAGTAAGACATCAACTATATATACATATATAGTTGTACATGTATATACATATATATTTTTAAAGATTTTATTTATTTATTTGAGAGAGAGAGAGAGAGCACATGTTCATGAGCAGGGGGAAGGGCAGAGGGAAATGTGGGACTCGATCTCATGACCTTGAGATTATGACCCAAGTTGCATTCAAGAGTCAGAAGCTCAGTGGACTGAACCACCCAGGCACCCCAACCTCAACTGTATTTTTTAAAATATCTTGCTCAGGGTGCCTGGGTGGCTGGCTCAGTTGGTTAAGCATCTGACTTGATTTCAGCTCAGGTCATGATCTTAGGATTATGAGATCAAGTCCCAAGTTGGGCTCCACATTGAGTGTGGAGCCTGCTTAAGATTCTCTCTTTCTGTCCCTCCCCCCCCAAAAAAAAGATAGAGAATTTTGTTCAACATAACTAGCACATAAATGGCTCAGATTAAGTTAATTTTAAATTCAATTTGAAAGTACAAGTAATTCCATACTCTATTATTGGAAAGAACATACTGAGTTTTGTCTTATTATTTTGTGGCATAGTTTATTTTTTTTAAAGATTTTATTTATTTGAGACAGAGAGAGAGCATAAGCAGGGGGAAAGAGAGAAGCATGCTTCCCGCTGAGCCAGGAGCCTGATATGGGGCTCTATCCTAGAACTCTGGAATCACGACCTAAACTGAAGGCAGATGCTTATCTGACTGAGCCCCCTAGGTGCCCTTTGTGTCATAGTTTAAAGAGATAATTCTCTTAGGAGTAGGTGTTGTTGGTTTTTTTTTTAAAAGGAAGCCAAGCTGTTTAGTATAATATCATCTTGTTGTCTTGTCTGTCTATTCATCTGTCCATCTTTGTGGTACCTGTGGGTAGTTGTAACCCAGTTTCAAAATTAAAATTATGAGGGGGTGCCTGACTGCCTCAGCATGTGAGTCTTGAGCTCCATGTTGGGTATAGAGATTACTTGAAAATATAAAATCTTAAAAAATAAAATAAAAATAAGAACAAGGACCTTTGTACAAAATATCTGGAAATCTAACAAGGAAGAAAAAAATATTTATAGGATAAAATAAACGTGCTGTACTTGAAGGTGACTGCAGAATTTTTCACCTTAAAACATATAGATTTCAAACATTCTGGGATAAATCTTGTCATTCAGAGAGTCATAGGACCAAATTCATATTTTTAAAATTTAATGCAAACTTACGAAAGCTGAGTTTTGTTTTGCTTTGTCTTTTGTTGTTGTTGTTGTTGTTGTTATTTTTGCTGTTTTTTCATTTTTTATTCATTGGGCTCCATGGTAAAGTAAAATACTAGTAGGACTGGGAGGTCAAGGAGCAAATTCTGTGATGTGTCAAGTTTCATCTCCAGGCACTGAAACTCTGTAGCATCTGGTACCACTCTGAAGTAGGCTGACAATTTCAGTTTAGCCATTAATGGGAAGAATATTCACTCCAGTGAAGTCATAAATATTTGACTTCCAAATTGCTTGTTATCTTTAAAGAAGATGATTTTTAAAAATCCCTAGAAATTCCCAGGTTCAGGGCCTTTTTCTTGCTGCCTTTTTGAGGAAAAAGAAATACACTGGAGAGTAAATTCTTAAAATGCTATATCAATATTGTACAGAATTTTTAATATTTCTGTATGTTTTAAAATTCTGGATTAAGACTATAATTAGTGGGGATCCTTGGGTGGCTCAACGGTTTAGCGCCTGCCTTTGGCCCAGGGCACAATCCTGGAGTCCCGGGATTGAGTCCCACGTCAGGCTCCCAGCATGGAGCCTGCCTGTGTCTCTGCCTCTCTCTCTCTCTTTCTGTTTATAATAAACAAACAAACAAACAAATAAATAAATCTTTAACAACAAAAAAAGACTATAATTAGTAAACTTTTATTTTAAAAACTCAGAGGTAAATGTCCATTAATTTTAAGATAGTTTATCAAAATATAGTTTAATACAATAATGTTAATTGGAGTTCACTGCTAGTGATTTTTCAGATGTAGAATAATTTTTTTCTTTGCTTTAGGTTTTAAATACCAGATTTTATCCCTCCAAGAAATTTTACAGTTAATTTGTAAATCCCTACCCCTCCCCAAAATGTCCCCAAAATGTAATTTAAATTGGAGCCACAGGCACAATTTACTCTTAAGCTTTAAACATAATGATGAATTTTAATAAGTTTGCTTTTGGAGCATCAGTGGTCTGTGAATTATACTCTGTGGGCCAAATCTAGTTTGCTGCTTGTCTTCATACACATAGCAAACTAAGAATGTTATTTTTACATTTTTAAATTATTGAAAAAATTTTTAAATAGTAGTTTGTGACACCTGAAATTTGTATAAATTGTATAAAAAACAAATTTCAGTGTTCATAAATAAAGTTTTATTGATACACAGCTACACTCACTTGTTTATGTATTGTCTGTGGCTATTTTTACCTTACATTGGCAGGGTTGAGTAGTTGCCACAGAATTGTGTGGCTCATGAAATCTAAAATATTTACTATCTGACTACTTATGGAAAAAGTTTGTCAACTCCTGGATTATCATCAAATCAGCTTGTATTGTAGCATGAATACACAAATTAAACAAATGTCACTAAGGAGTGCAGGACAAATTTTTACGATACATTAAGTCAGCTACTTAATGTGGGAGAAAAAAAGGACACAAATACTTTAGTGTTATTAATGACAACAGTTTAGATTTATGCCTACTACTTTCTAATGGTAGTTTCTTTTTCTTGACAGGAGAGCCTCAATTTATCCTCTTCATGTGAGAAAAACACAAAAGGCAGAGATGGAGGATATATGGCATGACTCCATATACTGAATATTAGTAATGTGACTATGGATGGACAGTACCTTGGGTTTTTATTGTTGACACCAGTGGGGAAAGGCCAGCAAATACTCAGTGCCTCTTTAAAGTGAAGGTAAATATTCACTGAGTCTTTTCTTACTGTGCTTGCATTGCTGGGAATTGTGCTAAAGCCAGTAAAATTACTTCAACATCCTTCAATAGTAATGATTGTTTCTTAACAGTTTTAAGTCCTATTTACATTGTTACACATACGTCCTAATACCTTCTCTCCTGCTAGCCACATGAAAAAAAAAATGGAGTAGCATATGTGTCTTAAAATTTGGAGAAAATTAAAGTAAGCGCCTGGGTGGCTCAGTCAGTTATGCGTTTGACTTCAACTCAGATCATAAATCCAGGGCCCTGGGATAGAGCTCCCTGCTCAGTGGGGAGTCTGCTTCTCCCATCTCTCTCTGCTCCCTCTTTTGTGTTCTCTCCTGTGTGCTCTCTTGCTCCTCCTCCCCCCAAATAAAGTCTTTAAAATAAGTTACATCATAAACTTTAAAAGTAATTTTTATGGCACCTCTTTGGAAACCTGGAAGTTCTTCAAAAAAGGGTAACAGTGATCTCAGAATATGCTGTAGGGAGCAAAAGAGGACCCCTTGCCTATTAGCCATAGCTGAAGATAGTGAGCAATATGTTGAGAAAGTGGCTGAGGGTGGTAACCAAATAATAAAAAAGAAGGAAAAAGAGAGGCTCAGGAATTAAAATGATTGATGACCTCTTACTTGTGACATATAAAGCATAATATCCCAAATAAACAGTAGTTTAAAGATTAAAATAAAAATCCTATTCTATTTTTAGATCCTAGAAGTAGATAACTGGTTACATAAAGACTCATTTTCTACATAGCAAAAATCACATCTCCATGATCTATGCTAGGCTCTAGTATCTCAATAATTCTGGTAAGATGTGGCACATCTGGAACTTGTCAAAATGAGTTAACTTTACAAGATAGTTCCTTATAGCAAGACCCCTGGCCAATGCCTTCTTTCCACCACATTTCCACTGCAGTTTACCCATGGATAATCACTATGAATATGAAAAATGAAGGATAAGTTTCCTAAACTTTACATTTTGCTTGAACAAAGTGAGCACTTTATTGCAGAATTGGTCTAAAAACCAGCATTCTAATTTTCATGCCTTTTTTTTTAAACTTGAGTAGGCAGTTATAAAAACTAATGTGTTTGTGGGATACACCCATTTCTCTCATTTTGTAGTTATCATTTTACATTTGCTCTTTTTTTTTTTAAGATTTTATTTATTCATGAGAGACACAGAAAGAGGCAGAGACATAGGCAGAGGGAGGAGAAGCCCACTCCATGCTGAAGCCTAATGTGGGACTCGATCCCAGGACTCCAGGATCACGCCTGAGCCAAAGGCAGAGGCTCAACTGCTGAGCCATCCAGGCGTCCCCATTTGCTCTTTTTTCAATATGAGATTAGGAAGTCTTAGAAATGAATAAAGTGCTAGAAATCAATAGAGAGACTAAACATTCTTCTTACCACACCTGAAAAGCATTGGTATTCTGTTAGGACCCGGAATCCCAGACTCTTTACACTAAGCAGCTTAGTCCCAAAACAATAACTCTTCACATATTCTGGATATTAACTTATGGGAAAATAACAATTGCTAAAGCCAAGACATGTAAGATACTCTCTTTGTCTGGGTTCTCCTAAGGCCAATAACATTTATTAAACAGTGTGATTCCAGGGAGCAGGCATACAAAGCAGGAGAGAGGAGAAGGCAAGGCAAGGATGTATTAAGGGGTTGGCTACCCCTATGGGTGATTGGTACATGATCCTGCAATGATCCTCTTTGAGAGCTTGTGGATATACATTATAGAACTTTCCACTGAGGTTAAAAGAGGAAGGAAGTTTATATCCACTGGTTTCTCTTCCCCATTGATTACCTTCCTTTTCTTTTCTGGATTGCACATCCCAGAGCACTGAAGGGGATCTTCTGGATGTTCTACACGGGGGTTTCGGAGGTTCCCTAGAGCAGTTTGTTTGGTTGGTTGGTTAAATTATACTTTCATTTTTCAGAAGCAAAAATGACAAGTGGCAACTTGCCTTTGGAAAAGACATTAAAGAATATTAGAGTAATAAATAGAGACAATACCCTAAGAAAGACTCTATTATACAGCTCGTAAAGAAACTCCTTTTATTTTTAAAAATTTTTATGTTTAAATAATCTCCACACCCTTTGTGGGATTTGAAGGCACAACCCTGAGCTCGAGTCAACTTACTGAGCCAGCCAGGCACCCCACAGAGATTTAAATAAATCTCAGAATATGCTTTTAACTAAAACAATAAAACACAAGGTTAAACACCAACAAAAAATTTGTATAGAATCCATAAAATGAAGAAGGAAAAAGGAAAATCTGGAAATCTACATACTGAGAGTTTTCTGAGAAAAGCAAACAGGCTCTCTTTCTGTATAATCTCAGAGAGAGAGAGAGAGAGAGAGAGAGAGAGAGAGAGAGACCACTTGCAGACTCAGCCCTCCCAGACAACTGAAAGTGCATTTTGATAGTATATTAGACTATCCCATCTGGGTCCAGATTATTCCAGGTGAACTGTAGTGATTTAAAATAAATTGCTTAAAGTATTTCTCTTTTTATTTAAAAATAATTATATTACCTTAGTAGCAGGAAGAATAATTTATATCCATATAGTATCTTTTTTGCAAAACCTGATACTAACATATTGCTAAGAGTGCAATGTTCAGAAATGAACATCTGGGGCAGCCCGGGTGGCTCAGCGGTTTAGTGCTGCCTTCAGCCCAGGGCCTGATCCTGGAGACCCGGGATTGAGTCCCACATCAGGCTCCCTGCATGGAGCCTGCTTCTCCCTCTGCCTGTGTCTCTCTCTTTCTCTCTCTCTCTCTCTCCTTGTGTCTCTCATGAGTAAATAAATAAAATCTTAAAAAAAAAAAAAAAGAAATGAACATCTTACTGGAACAAAATAATCTCTTTTATTGCGGGGGAACAAATAATCTTAAAGAAAGAAGCACAGAAAATAAAGACAGACTGTTATGCTGATGGGTCAATTTTCTATAATTCACTTATGTAAATTAAGTCTATTGAGTATAGTCTTGGTATGAAGCATAAAGAAAGATGGAAATGTCCTTTGTTTTTTCTTTACCCTAAATATAAGATTTTACATAGGAAAACTCAACATAGGGATCCCTGGATGGCTCAGCAGTTTAGTGCCTGCCTTTGGCCCAGGGCGTGGTCCTGGACTCCCGGAATCGACTCCCACGTCGGGCTCCCTGCATGGAGCCTGCTTCGCTCTGCATATGTCTCTGTCTCTTTTTCTGTGTCTCTCATGAATAAATAAATAAAATCTTTTTTTAAAAAAAGAAAACTCAACATAGGAAGTTTTTGGGGTTTTTTGAGAAAATATGTAAGTATAAGTTGTACACATTAGTAATACTTTATACAAAATTGTTCAAACTGGGATAATTTCGAGAGCAAAAGGAGGCGTCATTAATAATTATGATGGGACAACAGGTATAAACTGGCATTGTTCCTGGAAAACTAGAGCATGTGATCAAGGTACAGCTTATTGAAATTACCACTTCAATATTCTCATGTAAAGTAGGTAGGTAATTTTAAAACGCCTCACTGCTCTCCACAATACTTTAAAGCTACACAGTACTTTGTTTCAGTTTTTTAAATCTTTAGATAACCTCTAACTTAAATACACAGCACCAATAATGAGACAAAATGGTGTTAATTTCATTAAGTTACATTAACTAAAGCTGTTAACATTTAGCTTTGTGGCTGATCAAGATCGGACAATAATATTTTTTTTCACCACTAAAGTACTTAGACTTTGGGTAGATGAGTAAATAAATATATAATGGTGTTTTTTTTTGTTTTTGTTTTTGTTTTTGAGAGAGAGTGTGAGGTGGGGAGAGCACAGGAAGACAGAAAACCTTAAGCAAGCTTCACATGGGCCCAGCATGAAGTCCAACAAAGGGGCTTGATCTCACAACCCTGAGATGATGACCTGAGCTGAAATCAAGTCTTTTGCTTAACTGACTGAGCCACCCAGATGCCCCTAAACATGTTATCTGGAATGAATTTTTATTGAAATCGATTAATGATCATATAAATTATATTGTAATACATTTTAGAATAAACTTTAGGATACAAGTATATGATATTTAAAGTTTGGGGAAATCATCCTATGGAATACAAGTATGCATGTGAAATGAGGCTTTTAAAGTACAAGATAAGAGGTTAGTATAGTCTAATCCTGTGCTGCCCAGTATGGTAGCTCCCAGTCATTTATAGCTACTGAACACTCAAAATCTGGCTAGTCTGAGCGGAAGATATACTGTAAGAATAAAACACACACTTATTTTGAAGACATAGTTCCAGAAAAGTGAAAAGCCTCAATTTTTTACATTGAATACATGTTGCAATGATAATGTTTTTGATGTATTGGGTTAAACATATTACTAAAATAAATTGCACTTTTAAATTTTATTTTATTTTATTTTATTAGGGGGAGGGGAGGGACAGAGGGAGAGGGAGAGAGAGAATCATAATCAGGCTCCAGGCCCAGTTCAGAGCCTGAAGAGGGGATTGATTTCACAATTCCGAGATCATGACCTGAGCTGAAACTAAGTCAGGCACTTAATCCATTGAGCCATCCAGGTGCCCTTTTTACTTTTTAAAGCATAGCTTCTAGAACATTTAAAATTACATATGTGACCCACATTATATCTCTATTGAATTGTGCTGGTGTAGCCTGTTTTAAAAGATGGGAAAGAAGATGGAATATAAAACAATAGGGGTACAAATGATCATATAAGACAAATGAAATGTTTTCTAGTGATCTTAATGGAACCTGTGTTTTGCTAAGTCTTGTCCCATCTACCAATGTAGGTTCCTAGCTTCTAGAAACCCCCATCCTCACCCCATCCTGTTATTTCTGGGTATTCTCAGGGGTTCTCATGAACAAATTTTAGTTACTATGTGGCTTTTCTCCCTCCTACCTCATCCCCCTTCCTGTAGGCATCACCTTTCTGGCACCATGGCTGCTACTTCCATTGGGAATCACTGCATCTACTTGAAACTGCCACCTCTGTGACTTCAGGGGAACTTTCAAAGTGCCAAAATAACTCCTAACTGCAGTTAGGGGAGAATGCTGCTCTGACCTTTTTGTGTTTTACTATCAGAGAGAGAGAGCAGAGGTATGCCACCTGTGCCCAAATATCTTTCAGAAAGTTTTAAGTGCAACAGCTCCATACAATGATAAAGTGTCTACTCTTCATAATATAGACCTGAGTCCATGCTGAGGCTAAACTGAAAAATTCTGAGCGAGCAAGAATTAGGTCTCCTGTTTATTATTCAGGTTTTGCCACTAGGCCAGGTGCACCTGCCTGCCTTTTCCTTTTTGTACCAGCTGAACACTGGTGGGGTGGAATTCAGAGGCAGACTTGCTTTTGTTGGGAGAGCACAATATTGCTGTTTGAATGCTTGAAGGCAGAGAATGCATGCCCCAGTTCACCACAGTTCCCACTAGAACCCAACATGTTATGTTGTACACATCACACATCTCTGCTGGCTTGAACTTTGAGTTTGCACCCTGGTTTTATAGTCTTCCTAGTCAGTGTATGCTCCTCAACCAGCAGTATTAGCACTGCCTGGGAATTGGTGCGAAGGCAGGATCTCAAGCCCTACCTCAGACCTATTGAATTAGAATCTGCATTTTCATTTTTTTAAAAAAGATTTTATTTATTTATTTGAGAGAGAGAGCAATAGAGAGCATGAGGTGAGGGGCAGAGGGAAAGGGAGAAGCATGCTCCTTGCTGAGCTGGGAGCCCAATGAAGGGCTCGATCCCAGGACCCTGAGATCATGCCCTGAGCCATCTGAAGGCAAATGCTTAACCAACTGAGCCAACCAAGTGCCCCTCAGAATCTGCATTTTTAAATGATCCTACATGATTCCCATGTATATTGAAGTTTGAGAAACCCTGCCTTATATAGGATTTATTCTCTATCTGTAGACTCCATGGCTCACATTTGTTATAATTTGGCCTAAGCCATTTGCAGATGCAACCAGACAAACCTAGAGAAGGTCATTGTTTCAATAGTGTTCTCTGTTACTCCAATAAAAAACAACAAGAGGCAGGCCAGGTGGCTCAGTGATTTAGCTCTGCCTTCAGCCCAGGGCCTGATCCTGGAGACCTGGGATGGAGTCCCGCATCGGGCTCCCTGCATGGAGCCTGCTTCTCCCTCTGCCTGTGTCTCTGTATCTCTCATGAATAAATGAAATCTTAAAAAAAATTTTTAAAAGACCCAACAACATAACTTTATAATAGCATCAAACCTTGGAAATCAAAGGAATTCCTGTTTTGCATGGAAGTCACTATCTTTTTCTCATTTGCTTTCCTCTTTCCTAATATGGCTTATTCTCAGGAAGAATGTCCCATCTTTTTTTATTCTAGGGCACTCCCCCACCCTGTGTTTAAAGATAAAGCGAGGAGACTGATACTATATATGACTATATATGTGTATATATCTTAAGTTTACTTTTTTTTTTTTAGTAATCTCTACACCCAACATGGGGCTCCAATTCACAAACCCAGGATAGAGAGAGTTGCATGCTCTTCTGACTGAGCCAGCCAGGTGCCCTGATATTTTATATTTTTATTCACACAGAACTGTTTGGCTTATGCATTTGAAAGCATAAGGAGCCTAGAGAAACAGAGCATCTGGACTTTCTTTTGATTTAAGGTGGTTTGAGGCACTGGAGCACACTGGAACACACTCCTTTAAAAAACCATTCCCTGTTGGCTCTGCCAGATGCTCTGCTGTCCTGCCTTTCAGAAAACTTCAGTTGTAGGATGATATCAAACATATTTTGCAAACAATCTGGGGGCAAAGGTAGGATAGGAGGTTGTTTCTTAAAGGCCATGTAAGTCCCTCATTAATCACCTCCCAGGAATATTTTAAGAAAGGCAAATACCCATTTTTAAATAGTAGCTTTGTGGGGATGCCTGGGTGGCTCAGCGGTTGAGCATCTGCCTTCGGCTCAGGGCATGATCTCAGGGTCTTGGGATCAAGTCCTGAGTCCCGATCGGGCTCCCTGCACGGAGCCTGCTTCTCCCTTGCCTATGTCTCTGCTCCCCCGCCCCCTTTTTTCACATGAATAAATAAAATCTTTTAAAAAAATAGTAGCTTTGTGGAAAGCAATTTAGCGTGAGTTATCATCTTGGATATTTTCTCTACATCCAAGCTCTGCCCTTCTCATTCTGTTCTCTGCCCTGGGACCCTGATCCTTACTGACTGGGCCACATTACCTAGTGGAGTCCCGGTGAGGCTGGGTAACTGGGAGGCAGGAGAGAAGGAGCACCAAGAGAGAGGTTGAGGTTTTATTTATCCAGCTCCCTCCCTGCTGGGCCCCAGGTGGATGGGACTGTGTTCCCTACCCAAGGCCTACACCCCCACCCCCAGAGTTCCTCTTCCACAGGTTTTACTCTTACCACTTTCCAAGAACAGCTCTATATTCACCCTTCAGGTCTAGAAAACACAAAGGCTTCCCTAGCCCTCAGCCCACCCTTCTGTTGTTGGTCCCCAGTGGTTCCATCAGCCCCTAATTCTCACTCCTTTGAAAACTGTCCTTTACTAAACTCTCCTCAATTACCCCTTTGGTGTGCTGTTCTTTTCTTTTTACCTAGGACATTAAGTCTTAAAATTTCTCGTACCTTTCCCCCACACACAGTAACTCTACTTCTAAGATTCTTGTAAGAAAATCGTCAGAGCAGGGCACCTGGGTGGCTCAGTGGTTGAGCATCTGCCTTTGGCTCAGGTTGTGATCCTGGGATCCTAGAATGGAGTTCCTCTGCCTGTGTCTCTCTGTCTCTGTGTCTCTCATAAATAAATCAATAAAATCTTTAAAAATAAATAAATAAATATTAGGATTTTTTAAACCGAGTTTTGAGAGCTCTGTGTATTTTGTATACACAAGGCCTTTATTTGCAAATATCTTCTAATCTGTGACGTCTTTCATTTTTTTGATGTGAATCATAAGAACCAAACTCCTTTATTGTTTAAGTCAATTTGAGGCCTAAATTTACAATTTTACAGAAAATCTGGAAACAACTTGTATGTCCAACAGAATAAAGAATGAAACATCAAATGGGTGATTATACAAACTATATGAAAAATGAGAAAGAAAGAAGTGGCCCCTGATCTGAGAGCTAGCATGGTGCTATTGGCCAGGCATTACTGTTTCTCTGTTGAACATAAACAATTTCACAAAATAGCAACATCAGTCAAGTCTACTCTGCAACTGGGATGGATCAAGGCAAAAATGGGACCCCTCCATACTTAGGTCAGGACAAAATATGAACCTTGTCAAATCAGAAAAATAATCAAACATTCCTTGATCCTGGCTGATATGAGTGATTGCCCGAACTTCCCCCTCCCCTTCTCCCCCTAACCCTCCAGCTTCTACCATCACATCTTTTTTGACTGTGACTCTTCTGCCTCCCTCTTATAAAGAACCCTTGTGATTACATTGGATCCACCTGGATAATCCAGGCTAATTTCCCCATCTCAAAATCCTTAACTATGTCTCATCTGCATTAACAGATTCATGGGTTTTGGGGATTAGGGCATGGAGATCTTGGAGGGGCCATTATTCTGTCTATATCATGTAATAGGATTATTGTGGAGATTGAATAATAGAATACATGTAAAGCACTTAGTTTGATATAATATTATTATTAAGCTTAGATCTAGGCTTTTGAAACTCATAAACCAAGAATTATTATCTATGGCCTGCTGTGTCATCTTTTCTTTGAGGCGATGCATGCCTCATATTCTATCTGCCATTGAGTGAAGAGAAGGTTATGACCTATAAGGAAACAGGGTAAAAAAAAAAAAAAAAGTTAAATTGCAAAGATGCATTCCTGCCACACCTGTAAACATTTTCATTTTTCCTGAATTCGCCCCACATGCAAAGAAATTTAATCACCAGTGAACTAGTTGGTTTTGCGGTGCATTCCTCTAACACTTGGATCTTCAAATTTAGATCCTTTTTTCTGAGTAAGTATGAGCTGGTGTGGGATCCCTCGTGGTTTTTCTTTGCATTCTTTTTATGTCCCCATGTCTCTTCTCACCATAATCTCTGGGGAGTGTGTGTGTGGGGGGGGGGCTCAGGCAGTTGGGGTTGGGCATGGTTGGGACGGGCAAGCTAGAAGGGATGGCTCATTTGTGGTGGCCAGAGCCAACCCCATTCCTCAATGGGAAGTAAATATTGTATGGTACCCTATTAGCATTACAGAGCATGAGCATTTCCAGGTGCTAGTGAAAGGGGCTGGAAAATGAAACCGACATTTGGGGGAGTCTTGCGTGGCTCATCTGAGAAGAACCATCTGGTTCTCTCCCAGCACTCCCTAGCTGTGCTCGCTTGACTGTGCTTAGGCAAGGCTGCAACTCATCAACTCCCAAATGACAAGAAGCGGGCAGCATTCAGTTTTTTTAAAGCCAGGGCGGAAATTGTTTTCAAATGCTGGGAAAAATGTAAGAATGTATTCCCCAAAGCGAGGTCAAGAAGTCTCTAGAGGGGAGCTGTGTCTCATTTTGTGGAATGATCTCTAGAAATTAGACATGTGGACCTTGTGGGAACCAAGGATAGCACCAAGGATTAGAATGAACACCAAGGAAAGGAAGCAATAGCCAATAGCGTTAGGAAAGGAAGATGAGCCATTTATTTTGAGTTTGAGCAGCTGTGGTAGATCTAGAGCAGCACTGACATATAATTAGGAGACACTAATAAACCCTGGCGCTTACTACTGATAAAAAATTATAAGGATTACCAGTCATTGAGTTGCTCCTATGTTCAGGATCTGGTGCTTGGTACTTACTTGTGTTATCTTTAATTCTCAAACAATCCTGCAAGTATTTTGTTATTATTACATTCTATTCTTTTTTTTTTTTTAAGTAATCTCTATGTCCAACGTGGGGCTCAAATTCACAACCCTGAGACCAAGAGTCTCATGCTCCACCAACTGAGCCAGCCAGGTGCCCCTTGCATCCTATTCTGTATGCACTTCTTAGCTTTAGTTTAATTTATCTTTTTTTTTAAGATTTTATTTCTTTATGAGAGACACAGAGAAAGGCAGGCTCCCTGCAGGGAACCTGATGCAGGGCTTGATCTCAGGACCCCAGGACCCCAGGACCATGACCTGAGCCAAAGGCAGATGTTCAACCACTGAGCCACCCAGCTGCTCTGTTTACTTCATCTTTGAAACTGGAGTGATAACATCTATCTTATGCTTTGGCTGGGAAAATTGAATTTGAAAGTATGTGTCAAAGTGCCTGGCAATTAGCAGTTGCACAATTTATATTTGTGAAATTATTATTGAAAATACGCAGGAAAGTTGAGAATATGAAAGATATTTGGATCGATTACTTCACTTGGTAATTGTATTGGGTACCTACTACATTCTGACCCAATTCAAACAATAAAAATATAGACTTGATTTTAGTGCAGGGAGCAAACAAAATCACTGATCAGAGAAAAAAGTTACTGATTAGAATTTAATACTATATGTTTAGAATAGGATGCTAAAAAGGTGCTTCTAAAGGTGCACATAAGTGGATTCTTTAAAGGAACAAATAAAAACTGGGGTATGTGTGTGGGGAGGTGTCTTGTCCATTCATTTGGGGCAGGGAATAACTCACTAGTTTTATACTGGCAGGGAAACATGTCTATGGGATGGAATGGACAAGTAGGCAGGAGCTGAATCATTCAGCTCTTGTACATTTTTCAAAAAAGTTTAAATTTTATGCTAAAAGTGATGGGTAGATTGGAGCACTTGGGTGGCTCAATGGTTGAGCATCTGCTTTGGGCTTAGGTTTTGATCCTGGTGTCCTGGGATGGAGTCCCGCATCAGGCTTCCTGCAGGAAGCCTGCTTCTCCCTCTACCTATGTCTCTGCCTCTCTGTGTGTCTCTCATGGATAAATAAATAAAAATCTTTAAAAAAATAAATAGAGGTGATGGGTAGCCATTAAAAGATTTTATTTAATATATACTCAGTTCAGATTTATGGTTTGGAAAGATTACATGGGTAGTAGCATGGCGGGGAGAAACACAGATGCAGGGACAGTGAGGAAACAAAAGGGAGGGGTGTGGTGCAGTGCTTTAAACCTAGGCCCAGACTGCCTGGCTTCATCATTTTCTAGTTGTATAGCTAGGGATAATTTACTTCTTTGTGCCTCAGTTTTCTCATCTGTGAAATGGAGGTGAAGATGGTACCTACTTCATAAGATTGATGCAACAGTTAAAAGAAGTAATAGAGGTACAGCACACAGTACAATACCTGCCACATAATCAGACCTAAATAAATGTTAGCTTGTAGTTGTTGTTGTTATTAATATATTGGTGCAAAAGAGAAATGATGAGGGTTAAGGAGGTGGCCGTGGGAATAGAAAGAAGGGGATGATATCAAGGAAGTGGAATGTAAAAGTCATGCTAACAGAGTATATTAAGTGTATTAAAGTGGCTTTAAAAGGAGTGGAAGAAGGGTGCCTGGGTGGCTCAGTCACTTAAGCAACTGACCTTGGTTTCAGCTCAGGTCATGATATCCAGGTCCTGGGATGGAACCCTGTGTCTGGTTCCATGCCAGCGAGGAGTCTGCTTGAGGATTGTCTCTTTCCCTCTCCTTCTGCCCCTTTCCTTGCCTGTGGCTGTGTGTGTTCTCTCTCTGAAATAAATAAATAAATAAAATTTAAAAACAAAAGGAGTGAAGGGGCAGGGGAGCTATTTGAATTCACTGGGTGAGTAAAGGAGGTCTAGATTCAAACTTGTTCTGGTTTATATTCTTCTTCCATTGATCTTTTTGAGCAGATTGTGCTATGATTCTGTGATCTTGCATGTCCTTCCCTATAGGTAGTGGGTTCAAATCTCATCCACAAATACAGATATACAAGAAATATAAATGTCTTTGTCGCTAGCTCAATTTAAGTTCTGTTTTGAGTCTTCTCCTTGGATGGCAAAAATGTAATTTCAGTTAAATTGGGGTTTCTCCTCCCTTTTCCCAAGGTTGTACTTATGTTCTAGTTCTAGGGTGTGAGGTTGGGGTTAGACATTAGATCCTTGATGTCATCTGGCCAAACTGATATCCTTTGGGACTACCATCAGCTCCTTGGATCCTCAATCTGTGATCTATGCCAGCTATATGTTGATTTACTTCTCAAGCTCATTTTTAAAGCCCTTTGGATTTAGGTCCCTCCTCTAGGGCAGTAGCAATTATTCTGCTTCTCAGTGAGGTGCTCCCATGACCTGCTAAGCCATAGAAAGCTCTGTAAGTTGTTTGGGTCATTTGTCACTTCTGTGACCTCTTGAGCACATAGAAGGCATTCCATGATTTGCAGCACATTGTGGCATGTGGATGAGACTGTCCAAGGTCCTGGTTCCAGGGCCTTATCACCTGCAGGACTTCATCTGTTCTTGTCTCTCCAAAACCTCTCCAGAATTTCTGTAGATCTCCTCAGGTCTCAATCCAACCCAAAGGAGGAAGCGCAGATGCCAACCCAAGTGAGGAAATGCAGACGCCCTTTTCTCAAGGACCCCAAGCTTTTACACTCTTACTGCTGTCCTCTACAGAATCTCCTCTCTTCTACCTTCCAGAATTGAAGCCAGGTTCTTATTTTTGTTTCCTTTCTTCTTTTTCTTTTTTTCTGAAAAAATACCAGTCTGTTCAGTTTCCCTCAGGGCCTAGGTATGAAACTCAAAAACTAGGAAGAGGCTCTTTTAAAATCTGCTTTCTTTGTAACACCCCTTCCCTGAGGCAATGAAGGAGGGGAATGCTAAAAGATGAGAAAGTGTCAAAGAAAAATAATCTATTAATACTTCATAGATATTATGCCACGACATTTTAAACAGAGTCATCAGACGATAACCTACAATCTCTTTTGTCTTTAGTCTTTCAAAATCTTTTATCTTTTCTTTAGTTGACAGATATGTTGTATGTAATTTTGATACTTTTGATTTATTGATGCTGGACATACAGGCAGTTCTAAAGGTTACTGATGCAGAAATCTCTCAAAGAGAAGATGGAGCCAGCCTCTTTGAATTGGGGGGAAATTAGGATAAGGATGAAAACTGCACTTCTCCCTCAATACTACCTTAGTGTCATTTGGTGGGACAGGCTGAAATTGAGAAATGTCTATAGAAGATTGAATTGGAGAAGGGATTTGTCTCTAGCTCCACTAGAAGGAGCATACAGGTTGCCTGGAACATTTTAGTTTATACTTCATTTTCTAATGTGCCATCTGATTAGCACCCCTTTCTCAAAACTGTCATGGCTTAGACAATAAATTATGTGGTCATCCTCTTTCTAGCTTGTATAAACCTGTTAAAATATTCCCATTTGCAGCTAAGCTAGAGACACCAAAATACTTAGTTATCAAGACTTTTCCTGATGTAATGAAATCAACAAAATCTCCCAAGAGTCCAAGATCAAAAAGGATCTTTGCTTTTAATTCTAGGACTATGTAAGTCACCAGTTACTTTAATATAAAAAATCATAATTTCAATATAAATGAATAAGGGTATACTTTTTAGCCATTTCCTCTCTGTTTCATTATTCATACCTATCACTGTGGTTTCATAAATCTTTTTGCCCATTCAATTTATAGAGACAAAGAGAATCTCAAATCATCTGTATTTCATACCAACATTTTAAGAGTTTTTAATTATCCATCAATAAAATAAAAACATATGCTGCTGATAAGATGTTCTACTTTCAACTGTTAATGTGATCTTCCACTAACTAGGATAGTTTCTAGAGAAATTGTCAAATTTGCATATGTTATCTATAGATGGCATATATGTATATGCATATGAAGTTGATTAGATTCTGAAGACCAAAAATAAGAGACCTGAAGCCATGAGGATTTCCACTAAACACAAATTCCCTGCTATAGTTCATTTCCCTGATTCTCTGTAGTACCTCTTGGCTTCTTAGGAGATCAGGTTGTCAAGAGTGGTCAGAAAGTCAAGGAGGCATCCTAGAACCTGATGAACTAACTCTAATGTGTAGAAGAATCCCTTTTCTTCTTTCATTTTTGTGTACATGCATTATAGTTCCTCTTTCAAATATCTTACTCTACATTTACAGTATATTTAAAGATTGCTCTTTTAAATCATTTTATATTTCAATTCGATTTAATTAACATATACTGTATTATTAATTTAGAGGTAGAATTCAGTGATCCCTCACTTGCATACAACACCAAGGTCTTATTACTTCAAGTGCCCTCTTTAATGCCCATCACCCAGTTACCATACCTCACCACCTACCTTACCACCTTCCCCTCCAGCAACCCTCAGTTTGTTCCCTAAAGGTAAGAGTCTCTATGGTTTGCTTCCCTTTCTGTTTTCCTCTTATTTTATTTTTCCCTCCCTTCTCCTATGTTCATCTGTTTTGTTTCTTAAATTCCACATATGAATGAAATCATATGGTATTTGTCTTTGACCAACTTATTTCGCTTAGCATAATAACCTCTAGTTCCATTCACATCATTGCAAATGGTCAGATTTCATTTTTTGATGGCCAAGTAATAATCCATAATGTGTGTGTGTGTGTATATATATATATATATATATATATATATATATATACCACTTCTTCTTTATCCATTCATCTGTCAATGGACATCTGGGCTCTATCTGTATTTGGGCAATTGTGGAAATTGCTGCTACAAACATTAGGGTACACGTGCCCTTTTGAATCACTATGTTTGTATCCTTTGGATAAATACCTAGTAATGCAATTACTGAGTCATAGGGTAGCTTTATTTTTAACTTTTTGAGGAGCCTCCATACTGTTTTCTTTTTCTTTTTTTTTTATTTATTTCCATACTGTTTTCTAGAGTGGTTGCACCAATTTGCACTCCCACCAACTGTGTAAGAGGGTTGCCCTTTCTCTGCAACCTCACGAACATCTATTGTTTCCTGAGTTGTTAATTTTAGCCATTATGCCCATTTCTTGACTGGATGTTTTGTTTTTTGGAGTGTTGAGTTTGGTAAGTTCATTATAGACTTTGGACTAGCCCTTATCTGATAAGACATTTGCAAAAATCTTCTCCCGTTCCATAGGTTGCCTTTTAGTTTTGTTTATTGTTTCTTTGCTGTACAAAAGCTTTTTATCTTCAAGTCCTAACAATTCATTGTAGCTTTTGTTTCCCTTGCCTTTGAATACATCTCTAGCAAGAGGTTGGTGTGGCTGAGGTCGTAGAGGTTGCTGCCTGCATTCTCTTCTAGGAATTTGATGGATTCTTGTCTCACATTTAAGTCTTTCATCTATTTTGAGTTTATTTTTGTGTATGGTATAAGAAAATGGTCTGGTTTCATTCTTCTGCGTGTGGCTGCCCAATACCATTTGTTGAAGAGACTGTCTTTTTTTCCTTTGGCTATTCTTTCATGCTTTGTTGAAGATTAGTTGACTGTAGAGTTGAGGGTCCATTTCTGGGTTCTCTATTCTGTTCCATCGATCTATGTGTCTGTTTTTGTGCCAGTACCATACTGTCTTGATGACTACACCTTTGTAATACAGCTTGAAGTCTGGAATTGTGATGCCTCCAGCTTTGGTTTTCTTTTTCAACATTCCTTTAGCTTTTTGGAGTCTTTTCTGGTTCCATACACATTTTAGGATTCTTTGTTCCAGCTATGTGAAAAATGTTGGTGTTATTTTGATAGGAATTCCAATGAATATGTAGACTGCCTTGAGTAGCATAGAGATTTTTTTGTTTTGTATTGTTTTAAAGATTTTATTTATTTGAGAGAGAGCACAAACACGAGCATGAGTAGGGGAAGGGACAGATGGAGAAGCAGACTCAGAGAGCCTGCTGCAGGGCTCAATCCTAGGACACTAAGATCATGACCTGAGCCAAAAGCAGTTGCTTTAACCGACCGAGCTACCCAGGAGCCTGAGTACCATAGACATTTTAACAATATTTGTTCTTCCAATACATGAGCATGGAATGCTTTTCCATTTCTTTGTGTCTTCTTCAATTCCTTTCATAAGTGTTCTATAGTCTTCAGAGTACAGTTCCTTTACCACTTTGGTTAGGTTTATTCCTATGTATCTTACGGTTTTTGGTATAGTTGTAAATGGAATAAGTTCCTTGATTCCTCTTTTTTCTGCTTCATTGTCAGTGTCTAGAAATGCAATTGACTTCTGTGCATTGACTTTATATCCTATAAACTATCCTATTCAACTATCCTATTCAACTATCCTATAAACTATATCCTATTCAACTTTGTTGAATTCCTGTACCTGTTATAGCAATTTTTCGGTGGAATCTTTTTGGTTTTCTACATAACGATCACTTTTAAAAAAAAGATTTACTTATTTATTTGAGAGAGAGAGACAGAGATAGCGAGAGAGAGCATGAGCATAGAGGACAGGGAGAATCAGGCTCCCTGCTGAGCAGGGAACCCAACACAGGGCTCTATCCCATGACCCTGGATGATGACCCAAGCCAAAGGCAGATGCTTAACTCACTGAGCTACCCAGGTGCCCCTAAAGATCACTCTTGAAGGAAAAATATATTTATTCTATTTCTGTCAAATTTATGTAGGCCTAATATCCAAATAATTTTAAGAGATTCTGTAAGCATTATGAAATAAGTTATTCTTATAATTTACAACATTTCAAAAATAAAACATAATTGTTCTTTGCCTTGGGGAACTTGTAGAACATGGTCAAGTTGATAAGTATTTTAAAATTGTGAATAATATTTGTAGTGAAACTGGATGATATAATTTGTAATCAAACTGTTATCAGGACAAACATATAGAAATAATATGAGATTTTTAAAAAAGATTTTATTTATTTACTCATGAAAGATACACAGAGAGAAAGGCAGAGACACAGGCAAAGAGAGAAGCAGGCTCCGTGCAGGGAGCCTGATGTGGGACTCAATCCCGGGTCTCCGGCATCATGCTCTGGGCCAAAGGCAGACACTCAACCGCTGAGCCACCGAGGCATCCCAATATTTTTTAAGAAAAATGAAGCATGCTTCAGTAGTTTCTTATCTTTTGGTTGTTAAGTTATCACCAGAGGCCATTAGAGACAGGCATGAAAGAACTCAATTATTACTGCAGGTCATGTGTGGAGTAAATAAAATACTTTAGGGCAGCCTGGGTAGCTTAGCAGTTTAGCAACGCCTTCAGCTCAGGGCATGATCCTGGAGTCCTGAGATCGAGTCCCACATCAGGCTCCCTGCGTGGAGTCTGCTTCTCTCTCTGCCTCTCTCTCTGTGTCTCTCATGAATAAATAAATAAATAACCTTTAAAAATAAATAAATAAAATACTTTAATTTCTACTGAAGAGACAGGAAAAGTGAAGATCCAACTAGGCCCTCATTAAATGATTGCTGTCAGAGTTTCAAAGATTTGGGGGAAAGCCTCAGGAGATAGAAGATTCTGCCTGGAGGGAGAGGGATGAGATATTAGAATAGGTGGCATATTTTCTATTGCAAAAAAGACTGGGAGAGTTGTTTTATAGGCTAAGTGCAGTGAAGTTCTGTTGGACTTCTCTGATGCTTTGCAACATAGGAATCAGGGATAGGAGAGAGAATAAAGTAGAGAACAGATCGACAGGTATGCAACCTTTTGGTTGAATTATTTAGAATGAGGTAAACATTGGCAAAGAAATGGTAAAGCATAGTGCTTGTAAAAAGCTAGTAGAAGGAAGATTATGTGACAGTCTGTGTGATGATTGGCTCTAATCATAATGACAACATAATGGCAACAGCAATACAAGTCATCTTTTCTGAGTCCCTAATAAAGTGCCTATAAAATACCTACAAAGTGCCAAACACTCTGTAAGGTACTTTTCCAAGCATAATCTTGAATCCTCAAACTGTTCTTGATAATAAAACCCAAAGTTTTCTGGCTTCTTAGTCTTACCTGCTGATGTTCTTCAAAGCTCCCTCCCCCCTGTCCTTTTTATGGCCTAGTTTTGCCTATTACCTCTAAACAAACTTTTTTTTAACAGCATTCACTTAGCAAATATTTATTGGGCTCTTATTATATAGCAGACCTCATGCTAAGCAATAGAAACGCAAATTCATCAAGGATTTATCATCTAGCATGGAAAATATGTTAATCATTATCTATTGCACAGTACAATAGGTACTGTGAAAGGGCAGACATAGGGTATGGAGGGGGGCAATAAAAATCAGATTATAAAAGCTAAAAATTACAGAGAAGGGGCAAAGTAATGAACCTGGAAACTAAGGGAAAGTTAGAGATGGAGCCCTTCTACTGAGTCTTGAAGGAAAAGTTGGTGTTAGATAGGTAAAGGATGGGTTAGGGGAAAAGCAGAATGTTCTAAAGGGTGGGAACAATATTTATAAGATCACACAATACTGAAGCTATAGTACCTACTGCAGGAACTGCAAATGGTTCAGTAAATTAAGTATATGTGGAAAGAAATAATAGGGAATGATATGAGGGTATCCACAGGTCACAAATAAAAACAGTTGCAGCAGCTAAGGAGATGAGGTCAGTGGGTAAAACGGGCCCGTAAAATATAATTGGGAGAGTAGAGCCTGTGACAAACCAGAGTACAGTGTCCAAATGGGCAATTCTTCCTTACTGTAGCCTGATGATGCCACTGTGAAGACCCAAATGTTGTCAGATTTTTTTTTTGAGAGAGAAGGCTAACATATAGATTTTTATGTGAATTTTCCCAAATGTTTTAAAATAGTATGTTGCCAAACAAAATACATTTGCCTACAACATCTGGGCCAAGTTGTGCTAACCCTTGTATGTTAAGATAAAGAGATTAAAATTCCTCCTAAAAACATTTAGTGGGAAATTACTGAGTGTTTTGAAGTGGGAATTGACATAATAAGACTTGTGTTTTACAAAGATCATCAGTTCATTAATAGAAGTATGGTGAATGGATTGGAAAGGGGCAAGACTGGAAGATGGATAACTTTCCAAATGTCTATGGATAGGAACCCAAATGTAGCAATGAAAACAGAAGCAGTGGAGGTGGAGTAAAGGGAACAGATGCAAGACTTGGGATCTGCAGGGCTTGGTGACTGATTAGATATGAAAGACAAAGAGAGAGGAAGAGCCAGGATAATTTCCTTGCCCTATGGGCTAACAATTTTCCAGAAGCTCAGAAATCTTTCTTTTGCAAAAAGTTCTGTAGCTCCTATACTCCTATAGGGAACAGCAACATGTTCCAGAATCAAGGCTTGTGTGATGAAATGAAACCAAGGAGGGTGTTTATGAATGTGTTTTATGGACCCCACCAAGATATTTGTGATGCTGGGTCTGCACGATGTCTTTGGCATGACAGTTGGTTATAATTGGAGATTGGGTTATTTTCTACTACACCATTTTCCTTTCAGAATGCCTCTCTTTCTTATAGCAATCAATTTAGTTTACATCCTCAGGCCCTGGTTATTACAATAGTCACCAGGCTGGTCTTTCTGATTCTTGGTCTCTTTCCAGGTTGCACTCTTCTTGGCTCTCAAAGCACTGCACAGTTTGGTACCAACCCAGCTGAATTGCATTCCTAACTGGGGCCTGATTTGCACACTGCCCTCTGCAGCCTGGTCTCTTTAAAGCTCACTGATGCTTTCAAGCCTTGTCTTCACTTAGAGTGCCCTACCTCCTCAACTCATGCAATTGGGGAAGGGTGAAACCTCTGTCTATTTTGACCTCATTGCTTCTCATCTTTCTAAATTCCTAAAGCAGTTTGTATTCTCTGCTGGATGAGCCACTGGAGGGGTCCTTGAAGCCTTCAGATGCCTGTTACACGTGGAGAATGGCTAATTCTTTCCTATGTAAACTGCAATGATTCTAGCAGGATGCTTTCAGTGAGCCCAAATTGGTGTCCTAGCCATGGTGGCCTGGACTGGATAGGCACTGCATGTGCCAGAGGTTACTGTATGTGGTCTGGGTCATCTCTGAGGTGACTTGTTACAAAACTGACTCCGAAGGCATGTTTCATAGGGTAGTTATTCCTTTTTTGGGGGGAAAGACAAGATTTTAGATGAATAAAGGCATGTTCCTTCTTTCTCTCTTTTGTTCTTTCTTTCTTTTAGAGAAAGAGAGTGTGTGCATGGGGGCAAAGGGTGGAGAGGGGTGGAGGATGGGCAGAGGAAGAGGGAGAGAGAGAGAACCTTAAGCAGGCTCCATGCCCAGCCCGGGGCTCTATCTCATGATCCTGAGATCATGACCTGAGTAGAAATTAAGAGTTAGATGCTTAACTGACTGAGCTACCCAGGTCCCCCAACAAAGGCATTTATATTCAGGTTATTATTATGAGGAATAACACATTCTCAATTCTCTGGATAGCCACTATATTTTATAGTCTAGGAAGAACACCAGATCCAGGTGCTCTAAATGGCTGGTGAAGCAGCTCCCTTTGCTATCCCAGATTTCAGCATATTTTTGTAAATAATCCCCATCACTAAAGGAAGTCTGTGCATGTCTTATACTAAGTCAAGAAGTTTTGTATTTTTTTTCAACTAATGTTTCATGGGCTTTAGGCATCTTCCCAAGAAGACCTCAGAGACATGTCAAATGGAAAGCACATGGGTATCTCCAGGCAAGATCAATTGGCTACCTTTCAAGAGGCCCCACAGGATGGATTATCTTGGTGAATTTACCACAGCCTATGATCTGGCTCTCAGCCCTGTAGATTTAGAAACTGGATTTTATCAACACTTACAACATAGATCTATTTGTCATTAGTGGCTCACATTAATCAGCCCACAAAGGCTGATGGAGAAAGCCAGGACATCTCTATATTAAAACTGTCCCAAAGACTGAAATACTTGCTTAGAATATGAAATCTGAATAAGGATTAGAGTAAGGAGAGTTTCATATGTCATACATCTGTGAGAGGGAAATGGATGGAGTTGGTGTTAGTGCCAAGAACTGCACATAACATGCAGCTGGTATTATTGCTGGGCCAGCTGGCAGGAAATCACCATCACTGGAGGCAAGGAGGGATTTTTTTTTTTTTTTTGTCACAGATATGGTCTTCTTCAGCTCAGTGTTCGGTAATAGATGATCCATAAAGGAGGTATACCCATCCCAAGGATTAGGATGCTTGCATCTGTAGTCAGGGGTGCTCTCTCCATTGGATAATGACAATGGTATATCATATCTAATAAACTGATTGATTGGATGTGAGGCATGAGGGAAAGTAGGAGTCAAAGATGACCTGAGGTTTATGACTTGAGTAACTGGATGAATAACGGAGCCACATGCTGAGGGAAGGAACACTAGATCCTGAGTTCAGTCTTTGACATACTGGATGATTTGGGAATGCCCCTGAGACATTCAATTTGAAAGGTCTTGTAGGCAATGACCTATTCAGATCTGTTACTCAGAAGTGTGATCTGTGCCAGAGGTATAAATTTGGGATTTATCAGTGTATAGATAACTGAAGTCATGGGAATGGACGTTATTTTCTCAGGGAAAAGTAGAGAGAACAAAGAGTGGAGGACCTAGGACAGAATTCTGAGGAGCACCAACATTTAATTGTTGGGTAGAGGATGAGAAGCTGATGTAAGATACTAAGAAAGAATAGCCAAGAAAAGCTGAAAGAAAATCAGGAGTGTGCTCACATGGAAACCAAAACCAGAAACTATTTAAAGAAAAGCACGTAGGTGCTTTGAATGGTGATGTAAGTTCCATGTATAAAATGGCTCGGCATTGTTAAGTGTTTTGGATTTAGTGAGTTTCCACCTGGTATGGACATGGTCACTGACAGCAGCATGTCCTATTAGGGACTTTGAGGAGTCCTGGAAAAAACCTCTTCATCTATCCCCCATGGGTGGGTGGGAGGGAACACTTCATTTGGACTATATTTCTTTATCTTTTGCTATATAAATAAGGAGGGTGGGAAACTTAATTGGATTAACAACAAAAGAACTGAAAAGATATTGGAATTTAGCAATATAAAGTATTCTGGTGATCTTAAGCAGTTTCAGTGTAGTAATAGGGTTGGAATGAGAGCGAGCTGAGGAACCACAGGCATAATTACTCCCAGAAGAAAGAGGTTGAGAGAGAGAGTGAGTGTATGTGAAACACAAATCTGTGTAACTTAACATGTGGGGAAAACTGGATCAGAGTGTTGCAAAATACCATTTAAAAAGCTGTTGTGGTCTCAGACTTAGCTATAGTGAACAAACTCATGGTTACCAGAGAGGGGAGGTGGGTGAGGGGAAGGGTGAAATAGGTGATGGAGACTAAGGAGTAAACTTGTGATAAGAGCACCAGGTGTTTCACAGAAGTGTTGAATCACTAAACCATACACCTGAAACTAATGTTACACCATATGTTAACTAACTGGAATTTAAGTAAAAACTTAAAAAAAAAAAAGTTATTGCATTTCTCGGCTTTAGAGATTGTACTTTAGCATGTTACTATGGTCTTTCTTTCCAAGAGCCATCCGTGATGTCTTTAAAAAAATATTTGGAAATGCTAGACTGTTTCTGGGAATATTTGATGCCCAAGGAGTCTGACCTGAAATACTGACACAAGAGGAATGCTGGTGTCAGTGCTTAAAAGTGAGTAGCTACATATGGCCTGTCTAGATTAAACTAAGGTCAAAGTTCACAACTGAGAAATATTAAACATGCACTTAGAATGACATCTAACAACCTCAGTCTGTGGGATGGAACTTTAATAAAATTAAGGGACCATGCATTGCACTCACCCATATACCCAACTCCCACTGCTACCAGGAAGCATCCTTCTTGGCTTAAACCAGCAAACAGGAATATAAAAGCATGCTGTTTCTTTGCATTCCATTTGGGAACAAGTTAACTTTGAAAAATTCCCAGAGATGTCAGATTCAAGCAGGACCAGGTAAAGAGGAAAATCCAGATGCTTCCATGAGCAGTAGGGTCAGAGATCTTTTCTCCTCTCAGGGAGGAGAGGATCCCTTTATTTCTCCTTAAACAGTCATCCTCTCATCCTCACATACAATTTAAAGCAGCTCTCCATTTTCACATTCTCTTTCATCTTTTTTTTCTATAATTAAGGACAGCTGCTTTTAACCCATTTTCCAAAGGACAAGGGTCTGGCATACCAGGATATAGTAGCTACTGCAGTGTACTAACCCTAAAATGCAATAGCTACTAATTCATTTTCCTGTTGTACAGTTTCCATTTGTCTCTGAGTAAGCAGGCAAATACTAACCTGTCCTGAAGACCTGAAGGTACGCCAGAGGAAAGGTGTGCCTCAATGCTTTGCCTTTCTGAAATGCCCCCAAACGGTACTGTGTTACTCGTAGGAGGATCTCACCATAATGTTGCAGATTTGAAGACCAAAGGCTTTGTCATCAGACAAATCTGGTTTCAAATCCTGGTCCTGTCATTTGTTAGTTGTGATCTTGAGAACTTTGTTTCCCAATTCTTGTTTTTTAACCTGCATAATAGGAACAAATAGGGTGATTGTGAGGATTCAGTGAGATAATTTAAGTAAAAGCTCCAACATAGTATCTGATATTCAATCTAATTTTTTGTTGTTGTTGGGTTAAGATACCATTTATTTATAACCATGTCCCCTCTTCAATGCAAGCGTCTAGTGTGCTGCAGTCTGTCCATTCTACTTGGCCATGTCAATCAGGCTCTGCAGGGAGATGGGCACCCAGGTCTTCTTGCCCTGGACAAATACCATGCCCCTGGTCCATGTAGATGACGATAACACAAAGGTGTAGAGCTGCTTCCCTCTGTGTTGCTTCCCGATGACTGGAGTGAAAACTGTGTTGTGCTCCTTGGTCTTGGTCTCAATGAGGTCCTTAAAGTTCATGGGCACAGGGCTGGCAACCATGATGATGCCCCTCTGGGCCATGTTCTCAGCCTCCTGTTGCTCCTGCATGGCCTGATACTGGAAGTCCTTCCCCTACTCTGTGTGGGTGAGGTAGGTAGGCCAAGTTCTCTTGGGCTCCTGGCTGCATGTGTCTACATTGCCCTTTCAGTCTATTAGCAGGCTATTAGTATTAGCAGATATATTAAAAGAGCTCAAAAATGTATCATAAATTAAAAATAATTGGCAATATGATTTCTAATATTATAAGTGAAGTTATTGGAATCATAGCTTTCATGAATGAGCCTTATATGTAATAAAAAATTTCTAGAATTTAAAAAATTTTTTGAAGAGACTTTCATTATGATTTTTAAAAAAGCAAAGGTTGAGTGTTCCTTTAATAAAATGGGCTAAAAAACAAACCCAAGAAACCTTCATCCAAAAGTTATCACAGCATCAATTTTAGGAACTCAGGCTAAGACACCATGCCTACCTTGCCTCAATACCCCTTTGCACACAGGATTATCAAATTAAATACAATAATTTAAAGATCAACGTGCCATGATAAAAGGCATTTTAAAAATCCAGTACAGAAGCAGTAACTAGCATTTACATTTTTATGGTAATGTAAATGCTAAAAATTGTTAAGATCAAAATTTTTAAAATACAATTTTCATTTTTAAAGCAAAGAGGAGAAAGCTATGGAATGAAGAAAATAAAATGAATTTAGTTAACTCTATTAGATATTTTATTTTCTTTAGTTCCTTTAAAAATTAATTGACTCTTATTTAACTCCATTTTATGTAGCTGCCATTGGGGCACCTGGGTGGCTCAGTCAGTTAAGTGGCTGACTCTTGATTTTAACTCAGGTCATGATCTCAGGATCCTGGGATCGAGCCCCTACATGGGGCTCTGAGCTCATTGGGAAATTTGCTTGGGATTCTCTCCTTCCCTTTCCCTCTGCCCCTTCCCTCATTCTCTCTCTCTCAAATAAATAAATAAATCTTTAAAACAACAACAATGTAGCTTCCACTACCAGAAGTGCACAATTCTCTTATTTTATATTTTCATTCATTTATTCATTCATTTGACAAATATTTATTGATAGCCACACTAAAGCTTGGTTTATGTGGTGAGCCTAAACAGGCAGTCTGTTTAATAGTAAAACATCTCTTTGACAATATAGCATCTTCATACATTAACAAAAAATGTTAATACTTAAATCATTTTTTAGTGTTTGTGATTCACTAAGACCTCCAAAAGGCAGATTTTAGAGAGTGAAGGTCAAGGTATTTATATCTGTGACATAAAATAATGTGAGAATAGACTCTAAAGAATTTAACTTGAAGTGGTTGCTCTTATTGCATACAAAACAGGCTTTGTCTCATTTTACTTGGCTAAGGGTGATAAAAAGGATAAGCAACAGTATTGTCCAGAGGCCAAAAGATCCTAGGGGCAGAAAATTACAGATGGCTTCACAATACAGCTCAAGTTCCTGGCATTTAGTTAAGGACAGATTTAGGAATACAGTAAGTTTTTGTTTATCTTGGAATTCAAACAACTAGCATATGCAAATAGCTAGGATATTTTCCTTTCCTATTCTACACTCTATTTTTATGAAGAAAAAAAAAAGACAAATAGGAAATAAGAAGTTTGGTTTAAAAGTCAAACCGCCCCCCACCACCACCAAAAAAAAAAAAAAAAAAGGAAAAGAAAGAAAAGAAAAATGTCAAAACCAGTATATTTCATACTATCAGTACCAATTCAGTGTAATTTCTCACATCTCCCATATAGCTATATGCTAAAAACTATTCAGGACCAAAAAAGTCAAATTATACAAGACCAATATTCACTGCATTTATTCACATTGAGCCCCATGTGCCAGGTATACCATAGACTCACAATGCAATTCTGTGTAAGGCATTTAGGAAATGTGCATGGGTTAGAACCTTCATGTAAAGAAATAAGGAGAGAAAAGGTTGGGAAAGTAGTTTGGCACCTAACTCTGAAAGACTTTTGACTATCAGGCTAAATAATCATGGAAGAACTTTGGAGGCAAGGAATGATATGATCAAAGAAATGTTCTAGGAATATTATATTCATTTAGAAGCAGTAATAGGCTTGTGTTCTCTTTCTCCCTTACATCATGGGACCATTGCTGAAATGGGCAAAGGACCAGGGAGTGGTGTTCTGGATCATAACAGGACCCTTCATCTGAAGAGGTCAGTGGATTTTCGGGGTCAAAAGAATTAAGTCAAGTTACAAATCATAAAGAAAAGTTGAAGTTCAATGCACCAAGTAAGTGGTCATGGGGCACAAAATCAGGAACAGACCAGGAGCAGAAATAAAAACTGAGGTATGAACCAAGAAGTTAAAACAAGAGAGGTGAAAGTAAATGAAAGAAGTCAGAGGTGGAAAAGATAGAATAGGAAAGTATTGGGGATCAGTGAATGGGCAGGTCTACTATCTTGAACGTGCAGGAACGGTGGCAATGATAATGGAAAATAAGGGGGAAATGGGAAATATACTATGTAGAAGACACCATTCAGGGTATCTGATGACACATCTCTTTTCTGAGAACATAAAAGTGGACCTTGGATTGCTATATTTGCATTACATGAGTCTGTTTCTTGTCTATAGCTGATGGCACCAAGGTGGACACTTGACCTTAACTGGGCCAATCATATCCTTTCCTGGGAATTTGCAATTTGCATTGAGACATCTGGTAAGTTTGAAATCTTCCCATGAACAAAGATGGTATTCATTTGAAAACTCTGTTGCCTACATAAAAATAAATACAAGGCAGCACTTTTGGAACCCACCTAAGGATGGGGCCTCGTTGCCAGGAGAACTAACAATGTGATTAGAGGGTTAGAACTTTCATTTCCTCCTCCTCCCACCTACAAGGAGGGGTGGGGGCTAGTGATTGAATCAGGCCCCAATGGCCACTGATTTAATCAGTCATGTCTATGAAATGAAGCCTCCATAAAACTCAAAAGAATAGGTTTCAGAGAGCTCCCAGGTTGGTGAACATGTGGAGTTTCAGAGAGAATGGTGCCCTCAGAGAGGTCATGGAAGTTCTGTGCCCCCTGTTATACTTTGTCCTATATATCTCAGCCATCTGGCTCTTCTAAATTATATCCTGAAGTCCTTTCATAATGTTGCACTTATAAGTAACCCTTACCAGCAAAAGGGTTTATTTAGGAAGAGCAGAGGAATTTCAGTTCTGACACACAAGCTCTGTCAAACCATTGTCAAGTCCAATAATCAAAGTGAGGAATGATACTTTGCAGAGAAAAGGAGGAAATTAGGAGAAGCTGCTTTGAAAGTCTATTGTGGGAAAGTGAGAGTTCAGGGTGGTAACAGTTTCCTCACTGGCCGAGTTGTACCATTTTCTTATAGGCAGAGCTTATAGACAAACAAGGAGAATTTATTCCCTCTTCCTGATGGAGCTGCAAAGTAGCCTTTTTCGTGTTGGGAATGCAAAGTACTCTCCTCCCTGTTTGAGCCTGCAATTGATCACAAGTGATGGGGCATGAGAGCTCCCCCTTCTGGCCTTCTGACTCCATCTTAAAAGAGTTACTCAGTTTCACACTACAACAGATGATCTAGTAAGTCAACTGTTTCTCCTAGTTCTGTGAGCCATTCTAACAAATTAATTGAAACCAAGAAAAGTGGGGCACTCTACCCTTCAATCTACAGCCAGTTGTTCAGAAGCACAAGTGATAATCAGGGCTTGTGACTGGCCTCTGAAGGGTGGTGGAGGGGGATAGTCCTGTCGGACTGACCCCTTAACCTGTAGGATCTGAGGCTATCTTCAGGTTGGATGGTGTCAGAAATGAATTGAATGGTAGGACCACCCAGTTGCTATGAGGGAACTGCTAGGTGGTGTGGGGACTCCCCACTTCCACACTGGAATTGGGAGTCAGAATCATTACCAATAAATTCTTTTGCAGAAGCTAGTTTGAAATATGTCTGCTACTTTCATAAGAATCAGTAAAGTTGAATTTCCAGAATTTCCTCAGCCATCAGCCTCCCACAGGGGTGAAAGTGGCAGATTGGGTATCTTTGCTTAGATTCCAGAAGTTGTGTCCTGAAGGGATGCCAAGGTTAGAGCTAGGGTAAATGACCAAAGTCATGGGGATAATGGAAGGTGTGGAATCAAGATATGAAAGGGACCTAAAAAGACACAGAAGGTCAAGAGAGGGCAGATTAAGTTTTATAGAAATTCTAAGGGGCTTTGTATGGGGCCATTTCATGCTAGCTTATATAGGACTGTTGGGTGCATTCAGAGCTGTAGTGGGTAATGGTAACTGGCTGGATGTGGGAGCCAAGGACCCTCAGATACTGCCTGGTTCTGAGATACTTTCTAAATTATCTAATAATAATAAAAATTTGTTGGTAGGTACTGTAAATGACTGCATAATGAAGATTATTGTCTTACTGACTATATTTTATTATATTTAATTTAATGACAATAGCAATTGTTTTTTGAGCATCTATTAATGTACTAGGTTTTGTGTTAAGTACATTATTCACATTTGTAATCCTTTAATAATAATAACATCCTCTAATAACTCTGGAAAGCAATTGCTATTATCTTACATATTTTGTGGTTCATAGATTAATTGGAAATATTTCAGTAAGTCTGAACTTTACTTTTTGAATGCAGCCATGGTAGCCTTAACTTTCCATGGTAAAGTATCCCCAGGGCATTACTATCCCCAGGGATTAGAACCCTGATCTTGGTCATCTGTCTTAGCTCTAACGTTGGCATCCCTTCAGGGCTCAATTTCTGGAATCTCAGCAAAGCTAAGAAATACTCGATCTGCACATGAATATACAATAAAGTGGAGTTTTCATAGAAACACGTATATTGTCTGTGTGGTGCCAGGTGGTGCCACCTTTCTGGGCTTACAAAATGGCATGGTTATGGAAAGCACCAAAGGTGAGGCATTTTTAATCATGCTCACAAATATGAATGGAGGAAAATTCCAAGAACCTGGACAAGAGATCTTATATTCCTACCTTTTAAAAGCTGGACTTGTCTCAGCCTTGCTATGCCTGTGGGGCTTGGTACAGAAAGCTGTGCCTGACACATCTCATCTTTAATTCTTTTCTATCTATTTCCTTTCTAAATAAAGGACATGAGTTATTGCAGCCCCAGTCATTTATATTCCAGGAGTGCATTTCGAAAAGAGCAGAGCTTTTGTTTTCCTTGTCCATCCTATGGTCGAGGTACTAATGAGCAGGGAAATAACCTAAAGGCAACTTGTACCTAAGAGGGGAACAGGGATTTGAGGTCTTCAAATTAGCTACAGACTTAATGCTCAGTCCCGAATAATTGCAAGTTCTATGAATGTAAAAGGAGATAAAATTATATCTGAAGTATTTATTTATTAAAGAATTTTAATGCTTTATTAACTCCAAAGGATTTTTATGGAAGAGCAATGGACTTTTTATTTTTTATAACTGTGAAGCTTCCTTCCTCCCCCCCGCCACCCCCCATGAAATGCTTCAAAGACAAATGAAAGACATCATCTTTCTGATGATGAAACTATAATTATGTGGTTTGGAAAAATGTGTGATAATGGGAATTAGTTTATTCCTAATGATTACCATAGCAAGATATTCCGAGAATTTTAAATGGCAATAGGAAAAAAATGGCATGGGAAAAAGATGAAATGGAGAGTTATTAATTAAAATATATTAGTAGAAGTGGGAATAATCTTTTAAAGAATATCAAGAAAAGTCAACTAAAGCTTATTTATTACAATAAAAATATGTCAGTCTCATACACTTGAACTTAGTTCTCTTTCCTTACAAGGCAATTAGTGTCAGAATCTCCAATATTAAATTGCTCTTATTCTTTTTTTGAGAGGACCAGGCCATCTAGTGGTAAGGAGACTACCTATCACACGGGACAGTGTAAATTCACTGGGGTTAACATTTGATGTTAAATGAGGGTGGGGGTTATTTTGGGTGGGTCACTTATCTTTCTACAGCAAAGAACTATCATACAGATATCACCCTAGCCCCAGACAAGATTTTGTAAAGCCATCTTGTTTTTCCTAATGTAGAGAAAGGGAGAAATTCATAACAAATATTGAAAACAACACAAAAGTAATATTCAATTTGATACTAGAAAGAAAATTTTAAAATAATTGCTTTTATATTCAAGAATCAGTTTCATATGATTGAGTTCCTTTGATCAAAATAAATGGTGGAGCATCCAGGTGGCTGCCTAATGGCTAAGATTTAGTCCTGACATTTTTATTTGCATTATTTACTTATATCATCTAAAAATTATAATTACAAATAACCAGGGTTTATTAATTTTTTTTCCAGGGGTTTATTAATTAATTAGCAAATAGTTCTTATGTGCTGGGGGTAAAAATGTAACCAATTTATCTAGCAGTTTGCAGTCATTGGGAAATAAACATGAAGTGGTTTTTTTTCTCTAATCATTGCTCTCTCAACAGAAATTTAGGTAAATACAGTTAAACTTCAGTTAAAAACTCTATTCTTATCTCCCTCCAATCACCCTTGGCTTGATTGTGCCTCAGGGGACAAGGACAGGGGGATAAGAACTTCCTTTTTACTGCTCTTCCTTTCTTCTCCCTTTTCAAGCTCTTTTGGGCTTGAGGGCACAGAAAAGTGATAAAGGCCATCAGTCTTTTTATTTAGTTGAACCCATTACTAAGATTGTGGTACATCACTGCTTCTCTAGTTAATGTTGACTGGGCATTTGTGCCCTCTGTCTGACAGATGTCCATCGGCTGGTTCCAGTAGGGGCCCTTGTGGTATCCTTCAGAGGAACTACTTTCTTGACACCCTTGAGAATGGTGTACACCTTTGCCTCTTGCTGCTGGGGTCACTTCAATCAGCAGAATTCCCATCTAGCTGGGGTACAAGTAAGATGGTTAAAGTCCCAGGATGCCTGGATGTCTCAGTAGGTGAGTGTCTGCCTTGGGCTTAGGGTGTGATCCTGGGTCCTGGGATCGAGTTCTGAACTGGGCTCCCTGCAGGAAGTCTGCTTCTCCCTCTGCTTATGTCTCTGCCTCTGTGTGTGTGTGTGTGTGTGTGTGTGTGTGTGTGTGTGTGTGATGAATAGATGAGTAAAATCTTAAAAAAAAAAAAAAGAAAGATAGTTAAAGTCCTACTCTCCTGATATATGTGTGATCTATGGGTAACTCATGCATTATTGCTATGCCTACTTCCCCAAACCCCTTTTTCTCTATACCCCTCAAATTATTTTTTTTCCTGCCCATGCAGGATCATGTACAATCAAAAAGACTACTGCCAAAAAAAAAAAAAAAAAAAAAAGACTACTGCCTAGGGAGATGCCCACTTGGAGAACAAGATTCCAGTCTTTTTGTATATCATGAGCACCCTAGTCTCTCTAAGTTTTTAAGTTCATAAGGTTGCTAACTTCAAAAGTTATTATAATTATAGTTATAATAATAATTATTATTGATCCATTAATGGCTTAGTATGTATGGTATACTCAGAGAATTTCCAGGTGACAGCACAGGAAGGGGGAACTCAGATGGATTATGGAGGAATTTCTGAGTTGAGAAGGTAGGTAGAACCCAAGGCAGCTAGAGTTCACAGGAAAGAGTATTAAAGAGAAGACAGATAACATAGAGAACCCCAGAGACCTACAGAGGGTCTTCTCAAGAAGTCAGTTGTGTACTCATAAGCACAGCCACGAAAGGAGAAAATTTTACCTTTGGCTAGGAAGCATGTGCCTTTGGCCTGGGAAGAATCACCCAAATGGATTCAAAGTAACAGGGTTAGGAATAATACCCATGTCCTACCAATCAGACAGGAAATCCTCAAGGCTTAAAGGGGACTAGAGAGTAAAGTATATAAAAGCTATTTGCCTCAATAGTGGCTCATAATTAGCCCTAAACTCAGGGCTACTCTGCTTCTGTCTACCAATCTTATAAGCAGGACACAAAAAAGATTAAATTGTTTCCAAGTAACTTAGCCTGTGTCCTAGAACAATATTATGGAAGTACAAAAATATCTAACATCCAAAAAGTTAAAATTTACGATACTCCCAATCCATTATTGCTAGCTATATAGAGAAGCAGGAAGATATAAACTATAATAGGGAGAAAAGTAACCAATTGAAACTGACCCAGACCTGACAAAATTACAATTAGGAGACAAAGACACTAGAACAATTGTTTTAATTGTATTCCACATCACCAAAAAGTGAAATAGGGACATTGCAGATGCAAAAAAGACCCAACTCTAACTTCTAGAGATGAAACAATATGTAAAATAAAAATATACTGGATGGACTTACAGAAGATTAGGCAGGCATTGCTGAAGAAAAAATTAGTGAACTCAAAGATAGTAATAGAAACCATCCTAAATGGAATAAAGAGAAAAGAGAATTTTTTAAAAAGAGTCAATCAAGCAGTCTAATATTCATGTAATTGAAATCTCTGAAGGAGAAGAGAATGAGAAACAGAAAAAATATTTGAAGAAACAACAGCCAAGAAATTTTCAAATTTGATGAAAAATATAAACCAACGGAGTGAAGAAGCTCAATAAAGCCAAGTGCAAGAAAAAGAAAGTTACACAGAGGAACATCATATTCAAACTGCTTAACCCCAGTGATGAAAAGAAAAGTAAAAAAAAAGGAGCCAAAGGAGAAAGAAAAAAGATATCTTAAGTCCAAAGAAACAAAAATTATAGCAGATTTCTCACTGGAAACAGTACAAAAGAGAACATTCTGGAGCAACATCTTTAAACGAGAAAAAGACTATGGTCCAGAATTCTATACCCAGTGAAAATATCTTTCAAAAACAAAGGCAAAATAAATATTTTTTTAGACATACCAAAGCTGGAAGAATTCATCACCAGCAGACCTTCACTGCAAAAATGCTAACTAAAGGAAGTTTTTCAGGCAAAAGGACAATGATACGACTGGGAAATATGGATCAGCACATAAGAATGTACAGCAGGCAGAAATGATATCTCTCCTGGAAAATACATGTTTTTTTCCTTATTGTTTTATCTCTTTAAGAGGTTATTGTTATACAAACATAATAATATATTATGGTGACTATAAAATAAGTAGCAGTAAAATGATGGCAGCAAAAGCACAAAGGCTATGAAGGGAGAGGTGGAAATATATCCTAAATTTCTTACACTATATGTGAAATGCCAAAATATTGCTTGAAGGCAGACTGTGACATGTTAATACACTATAAACCCTAAAGCAACCCTAAAAATAATAAGACAAAAGACAGCTAATAAGCTAAAAAAAAAAAAAGGAGAGAGATAAATTATAATAATAGATCATGTTCAGTTAATACAAAAGAAGGCAGAAGAGGAGGATAAAAGGAACAAAAAAAATAAATGGAAACATAGAAAACAAATAGCAAGATGATACATTTTACCTTATATTAATAATTAAGTTGTAATTTCTTACTTGTTATGACAAAAATTTTAAATACTACAGTTATTTTCTGCTGTGTGTCCTGCAAGGAAAAAATCAGGAAGGATTGAATTAAGCCAGCCTATCTAAGTGAGGGAGAAAATTAAGGGAGATTTTAGCAATGATAAGCTGGGTTGGTGTTAGACAAAGAGCTCTAGAGAAAACATGGCAAAAGTTAAAAGCAAGGCAGCTGCAGAATGGTACAAGTAAAAGGGAAGACGTGAAGATTAAGTCTTTTCTAAGAAAGATGATTTGGGATGGACTAAGTTTCATTACAAGTACGAAAGAAGTAGCCAAGAGTCAGTATATTAAAATTTCTAGATAATATTATAAGGGTAAGTGGAGATAGTGTTTATCATTGAAACGTATATCTTAGGAAGATTTTTTTTTTAACTTTGCTTTACTCTGATTTTTTAGTCTTGTTAGGCTGATTCATTTCATTTAATTATCAAATTTATAGAATATCATTAAAATAGTATTAAAAAGTGTGATATGACCTTCATTTGGCTCTTTCCAATGGATAACTTATTACCTGTGGTGACAGCAAAATGTATTACAGGGTAAAATTTAAAAGCCAGAAGAAAAATTAAACTATTGTTTAACCTAGAACCTTAGAAGGACTGAATAGATATTACATAAAGCCTCAGGAATTTTTTTTTTTTCATTTCCTCTCCCATGGCTAGTCCTGGTTCCATAAACATGTGAATATACAATAAATTATTTTTGATAATTTAATGTTGAAATCTAATGCTTCAGTATATTCTATAGAAAATGACAGGTTTGCATGTTCTTCATATCATATGTATAAAGTGCTTAGCATGCTTACAGAAGACATACATTTATAAATACATTAACACATAAATCTTTTGTTTTTCTCCTATGACACTTCAGACACTGGATACTAATGGCAACAATAACAATGCTCAGTTACTGAGCTTTCATATTGCAAGTCATTGAAACAAGTTCTCTACGTACATAATTTCATTTCCTCACTGACATTTTTAGAGTGGGTATTATTTGTTCCATTTTGTAGGTGAGGAGACAGAGGCCCAGAGAAGTGCAGTGATTTATCTGGGTGTGCTCCACTCCAACACAGGTCTAGATAATTGCCAAAGCCTGTGTTCCTAGTCACACCCCATGCTCCCCTCTGCCCCTCTCCCTAAAAGAAATACAATGATGAGTTTGAAAGTCCAATTTCATAGTATAGTAAGTAAAGAAATCAGACGCTCATTAAGCAGGGTTATTTCAGTTCTGCAAGAGTTTCAAGGATGACTTTGGCATAATAATTCCGTGGAAAAAAAAATAATAGTTCTGTGGGTAGAAGAAGGAAGAACCTCCTGATGGCCTCAAAAGGAAGTAATGAATGCAAATCTGGTAAGCACCTACTATGCTCAAACTTTAGAAAACACGATTTTAAGTTATACTTTTTCTACAACATAGCTGAGTCTATTTAACTTTAATTTGTAAGAAACCAAAAACTATGAACTTTTCAGTCACAAGGATTATGGATTTTCAAAGCTTTTCTATTGTACTGCTTAGGCCAAAACTAAGCTATAATAAGGTTTCTGCTTATTTTTCATTCACTTTCAATAAGAAAAAAAGGTTGAGGATTTATAAGAAAATTATTTTAAAACCCAAGATAGAACAAAGAAGCACATTCAGAGAAAATCTGCTTTACCCCTAAATCCAACAGCTTGTCAGAAGTATACAGAAATCTCAGCAGGCAAATGTGAAATGTTTTTGCCATACCCAGCAGACCATGTGCTGAAACCCTGAGACATAAAGTAACTCATCAAAGCAAGAATCATCTAGAGAGAGGAAAATAACCAGTATATCACTTAAGGCATTGGGTTTAAAATATTAAAGATGAGGCAATACTTTAGAAAGGACTCTGTGGCTATTGTTAAAATGGAATTTGCTCGGGGACTATGGTTTAGTGTTCCAAAGTAGCTAGTTCCCTGAAGCTGTTCGAGTCTATCCCCACTCTTCTTCTTCTATTCCAGGAGCACTATGATTAAAGGGCTATGGAATCACAGAAAACTTTGGACCCTATTTATTTCTCTTAACCCTTGAAATTCTATTGCCAGTGAGCATCACGGTATAGCATGGCCAGGCAAAATGAAACAAAACAAAACAAAACAAAACAACCTTTTGCAGCATTAATGTCAATTTTGGTGGTTTTTAATTTTGGATTGAATAAACAAGTGTTATTAGAGAATTCTTCATTATACTAAATAATGATAGTAATTTACCAATACATTGTTATGAAACATTTAGTTGGTTGATATGATGTGGTATGTTTTTCTTTTCTATTATTTGGCATTGGAATTATATTTATTCCTTTTTTCCTTAATGATGATAAGATTTCATATTAATTTCAGATTATAAAAATTACAAAAAAGATATATATACTTTTCATATTTAAAGAAGTTATTGTCTTCTACCAGGAATTAATAAACATATTTTTGGAAAGGTATTGTATTCTTTCCTCCATCACTGGTAAGTCTTATAGTATAATATATGCTGTGGCTCTGGGTCTGGCCAGAAGTAGCAGGAAGCTCGGAACTCAGTGTTCAGTTTCATCTTCAAACGGGTCTTCAGAGCACAGGACCCAAGACATCAGTGATGGCTCAGAATAAGTAGTTGAATATACAGCATGACTCAGAACTTCCAAGAGATTGTCAATCATTTTTTAAAAGTGGGTGAGAGAAAGAGAGAGATCTTTGTAAAAAGTCCTAAAAGTTAGGAAGGTGTCCAAAAATCTTTCCCCCTCTTAAAAACCAGAACCAAAAAGTTTTAAACAATTTCTTATTCAGAACCTGACCAAATATTTGTTACTATTGAACAGTGTCTCTCAAATGGTGGGCAGAGATTCTATATCTGCATTCAGGAAAGGGTAATAAATAATGCCTAGCTGTTAACTCACCTACCATGGAAAAAACAGGACCAACTTAACTTGATATTTTTACTAAAATGAAGGGTACTAAATATTGGTTAAAAGAAATTACAATTTCCTCCCATGAGGAAACCAGTATTTGCTATCCAGGCAATTAGATGTGAATGGTGTCACTGATCAGGGCAGCAAACTGGTAAGAATATAAATATAGCATTTAAATGAGTTTTCATGGAACCTCTAAGACTCCAAGGAATCCCCCTACCTTTGAGTAATCCTCTAGCTCATGAGAAGAGACATACAGAAAAGCCAAGCAGTCTAGGCGGCTGGAGTCCTGGGTCTGGCAATTGCTTCTGCTTTAGCCTTAGGCAGAGCCACTCTGTTTACTGCTTGCTAAGTATGTTGGGCTTTTACACAAGATTATCTTTGAAAACAGATTAGTATCACTTTTTGAAAAAGCTTGGAAGCTATTGATCTTGAAAACCTGCTATGTGCTGAACAAAAATAAAATGTAAGAAATCTGCTCAGTTTTACTCACATTCCCAATCAAGGGCAAAGTTCATGTGAAGCTGAAATTACAATTCATACCGTTACTGACTTTCAGTGCCCCTCATTCTTATCTGTATTTGCACCTTACTTTCATCTTCTTTCTCCCATATCAATAATACAAATTTAAAAAATCAGTATATACCGATTTCTTTGCAAACGTTTTCTATGACTTTTTTTAAGGTTTTATTTATTTATTTGAGAGAGAGCGCTGAGGGGTGGGTACGGGGGAGGGGCAGAGAGCAGGATAAGCAGACACACCCCTGGGCATGGAGTTGCATGGAGCCAAAAGTGGGGCTCAATCATAGGACCCCAGGATCATGACCTGAGTCGAAGGCAGGCAGACTGAACCACCCAGGCACACCTTTTCTATGACATTTCCATTTTATCATTAGGATTCTCTCACCAATTTTTCAAACAGAATTTTTGAACTTGATTTATTTCTAGAAATCAGTAGTCAGATTTATTATGTGTTTGATCCTGTCATTTCTCGTCTTTTACCATTTTAAGGTAGTTGAGTCAATTTTATTGATCCTTCCCTAATACTTCCCATATACTATTTTATTGGTGAAATAATGAATATTAGTTGAGATATTAAACATACAGTTCATAGTAATAATCTTTTCCAGACATCCTCATTTCCTTTCCACTGTTTTGAGCAAAAGGGATGTCAAATCTTTCTGCAAACTTACCAATTCAAAATACTGATTGTTCCTTGTTTAAAACTAAAATGTAGCCTTTTATCTGTGATATGATTGTTTTGATTTCTTCTGACATGTTTGCTAACCTTTCGAATATTCTTTGTTATTTTTCAAACTTTTACCAATTTCAGTATTCTGTCTTCAATCTTCAAATGATATACCAGTCTTTTAAAAATATTTAAATTTAAATTTCAGCATTTCACCTATGATGTAATTTTTAAATTACATTTGAGTTCCTTTGCATTATTTTGAACATCATTTTTACTTTTCTAGTCTTAGGATATTGTAGTTAATCTTATATCTAACTCATTGGCATACCAGTTTGTATTAGATGATAGATAGGTTCAGCGCCTAGATCAAGACCCAAATCAACAATGGCTTAACCAAGGCAGACATTTGTTTCTTCATTTATTCTTATGAAACAGTCTTGCCATTGGTGTTCTAGGGCTAGAAGGGTAGTTTTGCTCTATGAGGTTGTCCAAAAATCTAGACTTCTGTCCTATTGCCACAAGGTATTTCTCATGTACATATTGTCTCAAATTATATAGTGTAAGTATCACTTCTGCATTCCAGTTGGCATAAAAGTGTATGGAGGGCATAAACAAATAAACAAAGGGGTTTGTTTATTACTACTCCAATTCCATGGGCCAGAAGTCAGTAGTGTGACTATACCTAGCTGCCTGTCAGACAGGGAAATGTAGCTTTTATCATGAGCAGCTAAAATTCAAAAATTTCAATACAAAGTGAAGAAGGGGAGAATGGATACTGGATAACAAGTCTCTACCTCACAGCCTTAATTGCATGTTTCTAGGTATTGGTAACCAAAATATTTCCATTCATGTTGATGAAGTTGTTCTGGATTATTTCTAAGCAATTTCACCTTTAGGGTGAAAATAATAAGATTTGGGGCTCTCGGTTGTGTTTAGGGAAAAGGGAAAATGATTTGGCTATTGTTCATGTTTTAGCAAAAGCCCAGTTTCTAAGGGACATGGAATCTGGGCATGATGTGGCATTACGGAAACACAAGTGACCATTGAAGCATATCCTGGTATTCTGCTATTCTTACCTGCTCAAATCCTGATGAAATTGGGAAAATGGTTTAATAAGAACAGTCATTGTTTTCAATAGTCTTATAAAGATCTCTTCCTCCACTCCACTCCCCTTTTTTCTCCTTTCTCCTTCTTCTTTGCATACTAACTGTTATCACTAGAGATGTGAGTTATCCTGCCTTGACAATCTTTAATAGAAGCTCAAGAGCATTTTGATTGAATTGGCTTAGACATAGTTGATTTAGTAAAATATGAAGAGGGCCAGTATGGAATACAATAAAAGACTTCCTATTTAAGTTCTGGAGATGGTGGCAACAGGGAAACTTTACCTCAAGAGGAGTTCAGACTACAGCTAAATGTTTATCTAATGAAAACAAGATATTCATTTTTAGAGAGATAGGACTCCTTCATAGGTAAGAGTCAAAAATAAAACAGGGTCAGAGGTCAGAATTCTTTAATAGTGAAAGATTATTTTAAAAATATCTTTTTTTAAAAATATTTATTTATTTTAGAGAGAGAGAGAGAGAGAGAGAGAGAGAGAGAGAGAGTGGGGGGGGGGTGGTAGGGAAAGGGAGAAGCTCAAGCAAACTTGCTGCTGGGCATGGAGCCTGACATGGGGCTCCATCTCACGAGACCGTGACCTGAGGCGAAATCAAGAGTCGCATGCTAAACCAAGCACCCTTAAAAGAAAACTTTCAATTGAATATGCCCCTCTGACTGTATTTGATAGTTTTGGAGAAAGAAGTATTGTCCCAGAAGAAAACAGCCATATTATCATCAAATATTACTTTAGAAGCGTCCAGATGTGTACATATCAATGTCTAAAATACAAAATAGAGTTATGTTCAACAGAATTGGATCTTACCTTCTAGGAATTTAAATGTTGACAGTGGTATTATTGACTGAAACTAACAAGTAAATATAAAAAAGAGTATTCTAAACATTATCAGAATAAATAGCTAAATATTTATAGTTTACATAAATTCAGCGACCAAATTTGAGTCTTTATGGTATGGTAATAAGCCACAATTTTCTGATTCCCACGCTGGAGTTAAGACTTCTAGAGCACCTTTTCACAGGGAATTAGCTAGTATTTTTAAGACAATGATGTCTAAAAGCTTTAAAAAATAGCTGCAGTTGTATAACCTTAACTCCAGGTCTTCTGAGTATTTTAAACTATAGTATGCTGCATTAGACAAGAAAATAGGACTAACAGAATTTTTTTTCCCTGAGAAAACTCTTGAAAGGAATCTATATATGGGCACTGAAGGGGGCACTTGACGGGATGAGCACTAGGTGTTATGCTATATGTTGGCAAATCGAACTCCAATATAAAAATATATACAAAAAAAAAAAGAGAAAGGAATCTATATATAAGTTGAACAAAGCATACTTGTTGAAAGTTGCTCTTGATTTTAGGAAATGCAGTGTCTATTACTTACAAAAGTATGACAAAATTGTGAACATGTTTCTAATATGCAAATAAATAGAAGGCTAATATGTTTATGAGAAGGAAAAGATCCTTATAATCATGCTGATTAAATTTATAAATCAAGCTAATTAAATAAGCTACATAACCATACTCTCATTTCACTGAAATGAAACAGAAGACAGTAATCTAAAAGAAAAGGAATTGAAACACATACATGCACATTCACACTCTTAGTAACGTTCATAATAAATTTTCAATGAATCAAAGTTTGGAGTTTTAGTTCTTTGACTTACATGAGTGATTCTTAACTTTAGAAATGGAGGCCAGAGTTCTTCTGTGAAACCAAGAGTAATAGAATTAAGAAATGTTGGCTGAAACTTTACAAATAATGTGACTCTTCTACAGATGTCTCCCAATAAAGAGGTCTATGAAATATATTCTAGAATAAAAGAGACATCCAGATTGCAAGTTTTAAAAAGGAATGTGCTTCCAAAAGACTGAAAGTTTGAAGTACAAGGTAGATGACATTTGTTATATTTTAGATTGACTAGTGATTGCTTTGATAATGGTTTTCTTATATGAAAACTATAAGTAATATTATTTTTTCTGTTTCTGTGAAATTATAGTAAAGAGTCAATCAATTCATTTACTCCTCTCTGAGCCAGGTACTATACTATGAAATGACACAATTCCTCCAAGGGACAGATACGTAAGCAAATATGTAAGTACAATATGGGGTGGTACAAGCTAGCATAGAAGTATGTGCAGGCTGCTAGGGAAAGAGAAGGAAGGGAAAGCCCCTTAACTCAAGAAGGTAGAATCGTGGGAGGCATTGCAGGGGAAGCTTCCCAGAAGTGGTGAAGAATATTAAAGAGGAAAGAATATCGAGGAGAAATTATTTACCAAAAATTGGGAGAGCAAGGGGCATTTAGCCAGAGGATTCAGTAAATGTAAGAGTTTGGGACCTTAGCTCTCAAAGCGAGTGTGAAGAATAGGTGATGGGTATGGCTAGAGTATAGAAGATCTATAGTAAGAGGTTGGTGATTGATTCCATTTTGTCCTCATCTTCCATATCTACATGTATCAACAAGTCTCCTAGTTCATACCTCAAAAATTTCTCTGGAATATAGTTAACATTTCTAATTCTGTCTCTACTGTTCCAGCTCAATCCAAGCCACTATCATCTCCAACCTGGACTGTTATAGTAGCTTCCTTAACATATGTTTCTGCTACAACTTTAACTCCCCCCAAGAATAATCTTTAAAAAAATCAGATGGAATTACTTATTATGTGGAATCTGTTAAGTGTGGCTTCTGATGGTCTACTGTTTGTGTTCTTCTTAACATAGATCTTAATTATCTTAATTGATTAAATTTTCTTTTTCAGTTTTTCTGACTAGATTTAAGAAAAAGCCATGCTTATTTATATGTACAGTGTTTAGCACAGAGAAGAAACAAACAAATAAATAAGGAAAGAAGGAAGGAAAAGGAAAAGAAAGGGAAAGAGATAAGAACAAGAGAGAGGGTAACCAAATGTAATGTGGTACCCTGAGTGAGATGCTGGGACAGATAATTGGTAAAAACAGGATATCTAAATAAAGAATGGGCCTCAGTTGATAATAATGTATCAGGGCACCTGGGTGGCTCAATTGGTTAAGCAGCAACTCTTGATTTTGGCTTAGGTCATGATCGCAGGGTTGTGAGATCAAGCCCTGAGGTGGGCTCACTACTCAGTAGGGAATCTGCTTGAGATTCTCTTCCTCTCCCTCTGCCCCTCCTCCTGCCTACACACACAATCTCTCTCTCTCTCTCTCTCTCTCTCAAATAAATAAATAAATCTTTAAAAAAATAACGTATCAATATTGATTTGTGAACACTGACAACAGTACCATATTAATGTAAAATGCCAGTAAGTAAGAGAATAAGTTTTTACTGGGATCAGAGTATGTGGGAACCCACTATACTACTATCTTTGCAATTATTCTGTAAATCTAAAAATATTGTAAAACTAAAAGTTTATTTTTTTAAGATTTTTATTTGTTCATGAGAGACAGAGAGAGAGAGAGAGAGAGAAAGGCAGAGACAGAGGCAGAGGGAGAAGCAGGTTCCATGCAGGGAACCCGATGTGAGACTGGATCCTGGGACTGTGGGACCCAACCTGAATACAGACGCTCAACCTCTGAGCCACCCAGGCATCCCTAAAAGTTTATTTTTAAAACTGGAGGAGGAAAGAAAGAGGAAAAGTAGACAATATACAGCTAGGGAAGTAGGCAGGGTAGTTAAGAAGTACCTTGTGTATTATGTTACAAGATTTGCACAGAAAAGTTCTAAAATGTTAAAAGATTTTACCACACAGCCAGAAGTACAATGTATGTGATATTTTGAAGTCAGAGAAAACAATAGTTAGCCAGTTGGTTTATTTCTTAGAAGGAATGAAATAGCACTAGGAAGGATGTCCATTCCCATTAAACACTGGGTAGTATAAATAGTACCCCCTATTTTGCAAAGAGGGAGATGATTGTAGACCACCTGGCTGGCTCTGTTGGTGCAGTGTGAGATTTTTGATCTTGAGGTTGTGAATTTGAGCCCCACATTGGGTATAGAGATTACTTAAAAATAAAATATTAAAAAAAAGAATTGGATGATTGAGGTTATCAATTATAGTTAATGTGTATATATCCATTTATAGTTCACGAAGTTCTGACATGATACATCATGTCATTTGATTTTCACATTTCTGAGGTGGGATAGCAGGTATTATTATTATACCTGAAGAGAAAAGTTAAATGATATTTTCAATATCACACAGACAGCAACTTTTGATTTCCTGATTCAAAATTCCCTAAATCTTGGGCTATTTCCTTTTCACTGTCTCTGAAGTTGGATCAGAGATCTGTGACAGTGTGTGGCCCTTGCTGGGGTGGTCAGCATGACCAGAAAGATAAAGATGAGATTAATGAGGTTCTTAATTAGGCAGCCAGGGTGGCCTTCCAGCAGTCCTTGGAGGGCAGAGGGCCAAAGAGAAAATATGGCCTTGAGAGCAAAAGCAGAACACAGCATGGGCAGAGATGATAGGAGTAGCTGGACCCAGAGCAGTCTGAAGAAAACTGTGGAGCGCAAAGAGATAAAGCAGTCATGTCATGAATGTGGTCCAAGGAAGTGGGCGCCAAACTCATCAGTGCAAAAGTTACTTGCAGAGTTTGTTAGCAATGCAGCTTTTCCAGTTCCAATTTAGGAGTCCTCTGATTCAGCCAGTCTGGGATGGGAGGCCATGAAGGATGCCCCCTCCCCCAACTCCAGAAAGTCTGGTGGAGAATGTCCACCAAATAATCCAGAAGATAGAAGCAGCAGAAAATATCTGGAGAGATTTTTGGTTTTAGGGTAGCAAAGTGTTGGCAATAGAATAACTCTATTTTTAAGAAACAGAAGAGACTGCCTAGGCCTCTTTCAGAAAATAATGTAATAATATTTTGTTGCTGGTCCAGGCCAGGTATTGGGGGAATAGAAGTAAGTATGAAATGTTTGGTCCTTGTCCCCACAGAGTTTGCACTCTAAATGGGAGACTGATATAAAATAATATGTAGTATTGCATAGTAATTAGTATTATTGTATAACAGTAAGTAGTTAAGTGCTAAGAAACAAGTACGGTTTCTGTAACTGGGGGATCAGAGAAGGTTCCCTTGAGAAAATGGCAGATAATTTCAAATCTAAAGGATAAGTTTAATTGACCAAGAAATTGGAGAGAGGAGGATATCAAAGACATTCTTAGTAGAACATTAATTAGCTACTTCAAAAAAATATTTATTGAGAACCTACAGCGTGCCATGTATTCTTCTAGGATCTGGGATATGGCAGTAAGCAAAGTAGACAAAGCTTCTGCCCTCACAGAGTTTATATTTCAGTTTATGAGACAAAGAGCATTTAAAAATAAGCAGAAATCATCTGAGAGTAACAATATTATGGGGTGCCTCACTGGCTCAGTCAGGTAAACGTCTGACTTTGGCTTAGGTTGTGATCCTGGGGTCCTGGGGTGGAGCCCAGGGTCAGCCCCTCTGCTCAGTGAGGAGTCTGCTTGTCCCTCTCCCTCTCCCTTTGCCTCTCCCCCTGCTCGTGCTCTCTCTGACTGCCTGTCTCATAAATAAATGAATAAAATCTTTAAAAAATAACAGTATTATAAGATTTCAGTTCTCTCCATATCAATCTATGGATTCAATGCAAATGCCAATCAAACTCCCAACAGATTTTTTTTTTTTTTTTGGTAGAATTTGACTAGTCTATTCTAAAATTTATATGGAAATACATATAAAAGGAAAAATTTTTTATTTATTTTTATTTTTTAAAGATTTTATTCATTTATTCATGAGAGATACAGAGAGAGAGGTAGAGACATAGGTAGAGGGAGAAGCAAGCTCCTTGCAGGGAGCTGGATGCGGGAGGTGATCCCAGGACATCGGGATCATGCCCGGAGCCAAGGACAGACGCTCAACTGCTGAACCACCTAGGCGTCCCAGAAAGTCTTTAAAAAAAAAAAATCTCTACACCCAATGTGGGGCTTGAACTCACAACCCTGAGATCAAGAGTCACATACTCAATTGAGCCAGCCAGGTTCCCCTAAAAGGAAAATCTTAAAACAGAATAAAGTTGGGAAACTTTCACTACTGAATACCAAGACATAAAATGATAATGAAACAGTATAGTATTGTCACAATGATGGGCAAATAGACTAATAGAACAGAACAGAATTTAGAAATACTCTCATATGGAGCATGTGGCAAAGGTGCCACTGCAGAGCAATAGGGAACAACATACTCTTTGCAGTAAAGAGAGCCAGGTCAATTGAATATCCATATTAAAAATCAATACACAAAAATCAGTTCTTGTGCAAACCAAAGCAATAACACTCCTAGAAAACAACATAGGAGAATGTCTTTATGAACTTGGACTAGGTCAAGATTTCTTAGATACTAAACAAGAGGGAGAATATTGATAAACTGAACATCGTTAAAGAACTTCTGCTTATCAAGAGGTACCATTGAGGGGGTAAATAGGTGAGTCATAGAGTGGGAGAAAATATTTGCAATATATGTAACTGACAAGAGACTCATGTCCGGGTGGCTCTCTCTGGTGGAGAGTATCAAGCAGACTCTGCATTGAGCATGGAGCCGACCCAGGATTCAATCTCAACACCCTGAGATCATGACCTGAACCAAAAATAAAAGTCGGTCACTTAACTGACTGAACCAGGCAGGTGCCCCCTAGATTTGGTGCATTCTTAAAATGGAATACTAGATAGCAATAAAAGTATATGCAACAACATGGATGAATCTCATAGACCTAATATTGGGCAAAAGAAGTCAGTCACATAAGAATGCATATTATGTGATTCAATTTATGTGAAGTTTGGATACAGGCAACACTAGTCTTCAGAAGTTACATTTGAAGGGAGATAATTTATCTTTATCAGGGGTTGGTTATACAGTTGTTTGCTTTGTAAAAAAACAAAAACAAACAGGAAGCTGTATACTTAGGAGTTTTGTTTTTTTTCTATATATATGTACATATGTTATAGTTCAATTAAAACATTTACTTAAAGAATTGAAAACATCCTAATCTCTTCTCTTTATTGAGAAAATATTGGTGGTTACAATCTGCACAGCAACCTACCAAGAAAAATTAATAGAAGAAATTACTAAAGTTAAATATTTCATAAAAAGTGCTTAAAATTTGTGTGGTTTAGCTATTTTTACATAATTACTTTGATTTTAAAGTTTTGATTAGGGGATATTCGGGTATAACTGAGGGAAAAATGACTTGCTGAGTGTGTTAGAATAGGCTCTGCTATGATATAATTAATAACAATGTTCCTCTCCCTCCCAAGTTCCCAAATCTGGGTGGCTTGAAATAACAAGTTTGTTTCTTGCTCCATGAGTCTAATTAGATGTTTGGTAAGTGATATTTCAGAGACCCAGGCCCCTTCTGTCTACTGGCTCTGCTTTCCTCTAGGATCTTGAATTCCTCCTGGACACTTTCCATCTGGCCAGCCAAGGAGCAAAGACAAAGACTGCAGAGAAGGCATACTTTCTTTTTAACTGTCTTGGCCCTGAGATTCCCTCTAATAACATAGTGAGAATTAGTCACTTGGTCCTATAAAATACAGTGGGACTGGGAAATGTAGGATGCTCTGTGCTAAGGAAGAAGAAACTGTTTTAGTTATACTGCAGCCATTTCTGGAGCCCCAGACAGACTATAAGGTCACCATAGAAATGGTCAGAAAGGACCTGCTGGGGAATGGGACTTCTAATAGGAAGAGTTACAAAGTAGCATCTTAATCAGGAATCCTATTTTACTCAAAGATATAAAAAATTGGAAGAAGAAATATCCTTTCATTATCTGAGAGAAAGAGAAAGGTTGTTGTAAGAGAGGTATCAATTAGAGGAAAAAATAAAATGGAAACACTATTGTATGGGAGGAAGGTATCAAAGTTAAGTATTTGTTTTTTTTTGTTTGTTTGTTTTTGTTTTTTTTTTAAAGTTAAGTATTTGAAAAAGACTCTGGGAGTTTAGTCAGTTCCTAAGATACTGTACAGGTCACTGGATCATTAAGATGAGACAGACAACACAGAGACAAAGCAGGCAGGACTATGGAATATTTTGCATTCTTTCGTTCTCAAGAGTAAGCTAATCCAAGAACATGGTACAAATTCAATCAAGAAGAGTTCAATTCTCACAAGGAAAGCTGAAACTTACAGCCATCTCCTAACGTCCCAGGCATTGGGGCCTGAACTCCATGGTAATAACATTATAATAGGGGAAAAGCACTTGTAGGAAACAGTAATTAGGTTCTGATGTGAAAGGCAGCATCTGGGGTTGTTGAAAACGGTGCTCCTGAGCCTCTTAGATTTACTTTGGGAGAAATCTGGGGGGAGGTTGCACAGGTTCCTGCCAGAGACAAAGAATGAGGTCAGGAGGGGAAGAATGTGAGTTATTTTTAAGATGGTTAATTTTAGCTCTCTTATTTAAGAGAGCTTCTGGGAATGAAGCATGTCTGTTATTTCTTATGTTGACCTTGGTCAAGTTTCTGTAGACAGTAACTTCTGGCTACATTGTTCTACTGCCTAATCAGCTGACAAAGCTGCCTGGAAGGAGTCTCACACTTAGAATAACAGGTGCTTTTTATCCTGGTGCCTTGTGTAAAAGGGTGCAATTGTAGAACCTGCTGCTTAGAATAGAATAGAATCTGTTCTCCCTACCTATACTACTATCTAGAATATTTGAAACCAAACCCAGGGCGTATTAATTAGGGAAAGGCTGATCTATTGAAACAAAGACACCTAACATTAATTCATTTTCTTAAAGAAGGTAAACATTCACTCCTCTGTTATATAACAGTGTGCTGTGAGTGTTCCAGGTTGGCAGACGGCCTTCTAGTTGTGATCATTTAGGGCCTCATGTTCTACCCACCATGTTGTGCTAACATCCCGAGGCACTGTTGGCATCTGCATGGTCAAAACTGGGTCACTGCAGGTTCTGACTGATGGGAAAGAGAATGTATCTTAAGCTCTGAGTCAGAAGTGACGTACTTCTCTTGCATTACATTTCATTGGCAGGACCTCAGTCATGTGGCCATGTGGCTACACTTAACCGCAAGTGGGAGTCAGCAATTTTGTCCCTAGCTAGATAAGCCCAGTTATAATTTTGTTTGTATGGAAGATAGAAAAAATAGATCTTGGTAGGCATGAAGCAGTATATCCATCCAGGGAGAGTAGAGTAAAACAGAACCAATTAAATTATTTTACATGTATTATTAAAACAACATACATATGAACTTTGTATCAGAGGTATGCATACCATTTGTCGTAAAATATCCTCAAATTCTGAAAATAACAATTGTTTGAAACTACCAATGTGTGCTAAAATATCAGTTTTATTCCAATTTCTGACTGATTTTTACATAGATAAGATTTCTAAATCTGTATCTTTAAAGTTTTGTTGTCCCTTCCTTTCCAAATTCAAATTGTTAATGATAAATAAGCAAACATGTTGAATGTTAGGAGAGGTGTAGTAATTATTAAAAGAATGAAGGTAGAACTTCCTTTTTAGAATAACTCTCTAATGCCATCATCCTGAAAATTTTGTTTTGAAAGTTCATATTAACATACCAAGAGCCTAAGAGTGTTAGTACAGAATGTGAGATTTTTGTGATTTAGTGTACAAAGAGTAACTACAAAAAAAAATCTTATTGGTTTTGGGCTGTCACTAACTATATCTTAATAAAGTTTTATTCAAATCTTAGTGTGTGCAAGGAAATCAAATATTTGGGCCCAATATTTTAGTCATATGCAAGCTTTAAAATGGTAAGTCCTGGTTTGCTTCTGCTACAGAGAAGTTGAGTATCTAGCGAACCAATTCTCTCACGAATAACAGTGTAAAAAACTTGGACCATGCAGCTAGAACAAACTTTTCATTCATTCATTCATTCATTCAACCATTCATTCATTCTCAGCTTCATTGAGATAGAATTTACATATAACATTGCATAAGTTTAAGGTGTATGACATGTTGATTTGAAACATTTATATATCACAAAGTGATTACCACCATGGTATTAGCTAATACTCCATCCTGTCACTTGATTATCATTTCTTTTTTGTGGTGAGAATATTTAAGATCTACTTTTTAAGCAACATTTAATTATGCAATATACTATTATTAGCTTTAATCATCAGAATATGTTAATTTTATAATTGGGATAAACATCTCCATGTTTTTAATGGTTTATTCCAAGGCCCATATAGTACAGTGGAGGCAGGTGGTATACAGGTGGCTAAAACTTCCTTGGAAAATCCACCATCTCTGGCTAGAGAATTAAGGGCAGGGATCCTGAGGCAACTAGTGTTATAGTAGAGAAAGGAAATGTCATAGTCAGGAGAATGTGTTTCACAGACAAATTGCTAACTTCTTGCATCCCCTACCATCTCTACTGCAGATATAAGGAGGTTCTTAGGGGATCCCTGGGTGGCTCAGCAGTTTAGTGCCTGCCTTCGGCCCAGGGCATGATCCTGGAGGCCCAGGGCGTGATCCTGGAGACCCAAGATCGAGTCCCACATCGGGCTCCCTGCATGAAGCCTGCTTCTCCCTCTGCCTGTGTCTCTGCCTCTCTCTCTCTCTCTCTCTGTCTCTCTCTCTCTCTCTCTCTCATGAATAAACAAATAAAATCTAAAAAAAAAATAAGGAGGTTCTTATTAGATATAGAATTGCAAGCTTCTAGTTCTTTTCTTTCAGCACCTAAAAAAATTTATGACCCTGATTTTTGGCCTCCATGTGTTTTGATGAGAAATCTGCTGTCATTCAAATTGTTTTCCATCTGTTGATTATATGATGTTCCTCTCTGGCTGCCTTCAAGATTTTTTTCTTTGTCTTTAGTTTTCAGAGGTTCAATTATAATGTGTCTTGGAGGAGACTTATCCTATTTCCTCAGCTTCTGGAATATGTGGGTTTATGTCTTTTGCTAAATATGAGAATATTTCAGCCAGTATTTCTTTGACTGCTTTTTCATCTCTGCCTACTTTCACCTCTCTTTCTGGTACTCTGATGACCTAAATACTATAAATATTTTATAGTTTCCCAGGTTCCTCAGCCCTCCCCCCCTTTTTAGTATATTTTCTTTCTGTTCTGATTGCTTAATTACTCTTGTTCTATCTTCCAGTTTCATAGATCCTTTCTCTTTTCCATTCATTTTGCTGTTTAGACCATCCATTGAGTTTTTTATTTTAGTTATTGTATTTTTCAGCTCTAAAATTTCTATTTGTTTCTTCTTTATCTTATATTTCCTTGATGAGAATTATTTCTATTTTTTCAGTTTGCCTTCCTTTACCTTTTGTTCTATTTGGGCCTCCAGTGGATTGAATGATACTTGACCATATTGGTGGGGGTGGCTTTTCTTTACTCAGACTATTGAATTAAATGCTAATTTCTTCCATAAACACTCTCACAGACTCTAAAATAAGTTTTACCAGTTATCTGAGCATCACTTAGCCCAGTCAAGTTGACACATAAAATTAACCACTACCACAGATATATCAGAATGGAGATGACAGAAAAATTAGTAAACTAGAAGATAAGTCAAAAGAAATGATTAAATCTGAAGAAGAGAAAGAGGGAAAAAAAGACTGAAAAAGATTGAACAGAATCTTAGGGACCTTAGGAACAAAAACAAAAGTTCTGATATATATTAATTGGAGTCCAGAAATAGAGAAGTTAAGTAATGAGGCAGAAAAATATATTGGAAGATATAGAGAAAACTGCTCAAATGTGAAGAAAGGCATGAATTTATAGATTCAAGGAGCTTTGTGAACTCTACAAAGGATGAATTTGAAGAAACCTAAGTCTAAGCACATCATGATCAAACTGCAGAATATCAAAATAAGGGGAAAATCTTAGGCCAGAGAAAAATGACATGTTACATGCAAAAGAATGATGATTCAAATGATTACAAACTTACCATCAGACATGGTGGTGGTCATATTTAATGCAATCACATCTACACAGTGCTGAAATAAAAACTTGCAAACCCAGAATTCTATAGCCACTGAAAATATTCTTGAAATATAAAGGCAAAACAAAGGTATTTTCAGGTAAAGAAACCTAAGAGGATTTGTCCCCAATATACCCATAATGCAAGAAATGCTAAAAGAGTTTCCTCAAGTTGAAAGAAAATGATACCAGAGAGAAATTTGACTCTTTGGGAAGAAATAAGGACCATGAGAAAAACCTTAATATCAAGTAAATTAGAAAACTATTTTTATGTTAATTTTTAAAAATTATATATGACTTTAGGGGCACCTGGGTAGCTCATTTGGTTATTTGTCCAACTCTTGATTTCAGCTCAGGTTACAATCTCAGGATTGTGAGATTCATCCCTGCATTGCTCCATGCTGAGCATGGAGCCTGCTTAAGATTCTCTCCCTCCCTCTCTCTCTCTGCCCACATGCCCTGCTTGCCTGTGCATTCTCTCTCTCTTAAAAAAAAGCACCTATTAAAAATAATTTAAAAAGAAAACTATATGTGACTTTTACAAGCAAAAATTAGGGGCACCTGGGTGGCTCAGTCAGTTAAACATCCAGCTCTTGGTTTTGGCTCAGGGAATTATCTCAGAGTCATAAGATGGAGCCCTGCATGGCGTGCCACACTCATCAGTCTGCTTGAGATTCTCTCTCTCACTCCTTGTCTGCTCTCCCCTACTTGCATGCTCACTCTCTTAAATAAATAAATAAATAAATAAATAAATAAATAAATAGGAAATAAAATCTTTTTAAAAATAAAAATAGAAGGAAAAATTAGAACATTGTCTTGAAGGGTTTATTTTTTTATATTTTTAAAAAATATTTTATTTATTTATTCATGAGAGACACAGAGAGAGAGGCAGAGACACAGGCAGAGGGAGAAGCAGGCTCCCTGCAGGAAGCCCAACGTGGGACTAGATCCCAGGACTCCAGGATCACGCCTTGGGCCGAAGGCAGGCGCTAAACTGCCGAGCCACCCAGGGATCCCCAAAGAGTTTAAAAATATATGTATAAGGGATCCCTGGGTGGCTCAGCAGTTTAGCGCTGCCTTCAGCCCTGGTGTGATCCTGGAGTCCCGGGATCAAGTCCCGCGTCTGGCTCCCTGCATGGAGCCTGCTTCTCCATCTCTCTGCTTCTGTGTGTGTGTGTGTGTGTGTGTGTGTGTGTGTGATGAATAAATAAATAAAATCTTTAAAAATATATATGTATAAGTAATACACAAAATAATCATAACATAAAGAATGGTAGGGACAGGTGGAAACGGACTTATGTTGCTGCAGGGTATTATATTAACTGTAAGTGGACTGTGAAAAGTTTAATGTATATAGTAATACCTAAAGCAACCACTAAAAATTTAAGAGGTATAGTTAAAAAGCCAAGAGACCAGTTAAACTGAACATCTACCAAACATTCAAATAATCTGAAAGAAGGCAGCAAAAGAAGCAAAGAGAAACAAAAAATTGAGATGACAACAGACTATAAATAAAATAGTAGACCTAAATCCAACTATAACAATAATTACATTAAAAGTAAATTGACTAAACACTCCCATGAAGAAACAAAGATTGTCAGAATGGCTTAAAAGGCAGACCTAACCATCTGCTAACTACAAGAGATGTACTTTATTTTTTTTTTTTTAAAGATTTTATTTATTCATGAGAGACACACAGAGAGAGGCAGAGACATAGGCAGAGGGAGAAGCAGGCTCCATGCAGGGAGCCCGATGTGGGAGCCCTGGACCTCTGGATCAGGCCCTGAGTCTTTAAGTCTTAGGCTTTTTAACCTGTTTTCCCATTTTGAACAAAGTTTAGTTTGTCAACTTACCTAATAAGATGAATCATCCAAAACTGAACGCAACACTCTGTGTAATCTGTTGTCTTGTTCAAGGGAGATAGTATGCTTTGTGGAAAAATTGAGGACCAGGATAGGGAAATACAAGTTCTCTGGTTCTGCCAGAAAATGACTAGCATTTTGATCTTAAGTGAATCAGTCATTGTAGATTTCTCAGTATAATCAGGAGCTGAAATTATTTGACCTATGATTTTTATTCATTTTTAGCATCAATAAATGAAAGTACAGGTAAGAATCTCTGAGAAATCTTCTCAATTAGGAAATATAAATGAACTGAGACATTCTGCTTACAAATGACTGAGGCTTAAAGAAATGTTTTGTGACTTGAAAAGAATTGTTTAGTTTTGTATCAGATTTGTGTTTGGAGGTTTGTACATTTTTCCATTTGCGTGTGGATCAATGACCCTTAACTTCTGATGTTAGAGATTTTCCGGTCATGTGCTTTAGATCATGCAAGTTTGTGACTTGCTATGTAATCTCTGTGAGTTGGAAAAATGCAAAACATATGGCAACTCAGATGTTAGGTTGGGAGGAATTAAAAATTTAAAAATTTCAGAGCTGTTTAGAAGATGCATTGCTATAAAAACATATTTTATGTGATTTGTGTATCTCAATATGTTGAGAAAGATGCCATTTGGGAGTTAAGTCTAGGGAAATATATATCTTTTTATACTTTAAGTCTGCTCTATATAACAACAGATGTTGCAAATAAAATGAGAATTTGTTCAAAGCCAGAGATTTTTTAAAAAGTACATTTTCTAATTATAACATTTAAACAACAACATCAACAAAAAATCAGCAACAACTGCCTTTTAGAAGAAGTAGTATGGTTTGTAGAAAGAGCCAGGGGCCAGGTATAGGAAGATCCAGGCAAAATTACTTCACCATGTTAGATATCAAATACTAATTTCTAAGATATTTCCTGATTTGGGGAAATTTTCAGCTAAATTATGTAAACAGTATTTTTATCTAGAAAAAAATGGTTTCTAATTCTTCAATATTATAGGTCATGGCCTACAAAATAACTTTAGTTAAAACTTCCCCAAGTGACTTGTGATACAAAGCATCTTGCTGGAAAAAGAAATTTCCTACTGGTTACTTGCCCATTCCTCCACATGTGGATGGAATACAAAGTGTGAACACAGACTGTGGGGTTTGGCAGGACTTCTTTTTAGAGTTAATTCTGTAATTTTTTCCCCCTAGAGAGTATGTTTAAAGTATTCTGTTATCAGGAAATACATAAAATGGGTGAATAAAGTTCCTAATGTTCAATGAGAACTTACAGTTTGACAGCTCTTTTATTCTACAGGTATCTGAAAAAGTTCTAACAGTATACATCAGCTATTTCACTTTCAAATTTATCACTCTCTTACTTGGTGTTTCCTAGACTAAGGGTTTTAATTTCCTTCCCAGTCTCCATGTATTTTTCTTTCTTTCTTTCTTTCTTTCTTTCTTTCTTTCTTTCTTTCTTTCTTTCTTTCTTTCTTTCTTTCTTCTTCTTCTTTCTTTCTTTCTTTTTCTCTTTCTTTCTTCTTTCTTTCTTTCTTTCTTTCTTTCTTTCTTTCTTTCTTTCTTTCTTTCTTTCTTTCTTTCTTTCTTTCCATGTATTTTCTTAAATCCACAGCCTTCACCTTTTGTGGTGTGTTTCTGGCCAGAATGGTTTCACTTGGACTTATTTCAACCCACATGCCTCTATTTACTAGGGTAAGGATAATATTCCTTCCACTTAAGTGTATAATTTTTTTCCCATCTACTTGGTTCCACTTTCCTCCCCATAATACACACATGCAATGTATCTCCTCTCTTACACATTCACTCAGGCATGCACACACACCATTTGTATGAATTCTTAGACATTTTCCTCCATCAATTAAATAAATAGGTGTTTATAAACATCTGTAAACTGTAGAGTATGTATGTAAATTTTGTTGTGACACTGGTGTTTTCACAGGTCACTAATCTGAATCAGATAAAGCAGGGTAACAATGTATGTAACTCTCCCCCCACCAAAGGCAACAGAACACATTACTCTGAAACTATGTCCCCTAATTATTGGAATCCAGCTTCTCTGACAATCCCCACCCAACAGTCTCCAGATGAAAATGGGAAAGAAGGGTTTTATAAACTCTCCTGGCTTTTGCAATCAGTCTTAACCCTCATAAATCACATATACTTTATTTCATAAGCCGGGCTCACTTTCCTGGCCGATTTCAAAACTCCTACTTTAGAGCATCCACTGGAGCTCTGGTCAGTTTTGCTGCCCATGTCACTGCCTCTGTCTGGGCAATGTGTTGTTCTGAGGCCAGCAGATCTCGCCCAAGGCAGGACCTTTCACTCTGGAAGGCTTAATGGGGGCCAGACCCAGCATTGCTTAGCTGCCTCTCCTCCACAGCCTAGTCCCTTTGGCTACTCTTGCTGCTTCTTGCTGAGTCTGTGTTCCCTCGATGGAATGTGTGTTCCTTAGGGTGGCCAGCTGTGGGGCTGAGGGGGCACCTAACCTCAGCACTGAGCTACTTTTTTTTTCTTCCACTTTTTATTTATTTTGACATATTGGTATTTTCATAAACTTGCAAGTAGAAGATAAGCTCTTCAATAAAAGCCATTTTATATATACAACATACAGAAATTATTTTACTTTATTTTTTTAAAGATTTATCTATTTATTCGCAAGAGACACAGAGAAAGAGAGGCAGAGACAAAGGCAGAAGGAGAAGCAGGCTCCCTGCAGGGAACCCAACGTGGGACTCGATCCTGGATTCTGGATCCTGGGATCATGCTCTGAGCCAAAGGCAGACACTCAACTGCTAAGCCACCAGGCAACCCCAGAAATTATTTTAAAAGTCTGTTCACATAATGAATTCTTTTGGTACTGACAAAAAAATAAGATACAAATAATTGACTAGAAATGAAACTATCACTAAACTAAGATACACAGGAACTGGTAAATAATCTGAAAACTATGTTAACTTGTGTCTTCAACTTGATTTGTCTGTTTAATTGAGAAGGATTATAAGAGTAACTGTTGCATTTTCTGGTCTACTATCTTTAAAATTCCCCCTGAGTTTCTTTATGTTTACAAGGACAGAATTGAATTTTTCCTCATCAAAACGAGCTTTTTTCACAAATAAATTTTCAGGTTAAACTTGTACTAACGTCTGCTCTTTTTTTGTACACTCGATGGACAGACTTTGAGATCAGTTTTTAAAATAAATACAGTTCTGATACAGTTTCAACATTCCCTTTGTATACCTGTCTTAGCACTGAGCTACTTTTGTTCCTTGTGCACTTCAACAGGGCGACTCTTCCTCCAGAAATCTATCCTGTGTTCCTAGAACTGGCAGGGGCCATGAACAGCCAGAATTTCTAGAGAATATTTTTAGGTTTACTTTCTTTCCTTCTCTGGTGATTATTAATGGTGGTAGCTGTTGTGAGAAAATGGATTCATCCATTTCCCTTTGCAGTGGCTTCAAATTCTGGGTAAACATGGATACAGCACTCTCAACTTTGTTCCAGGGATCATCCAAAATGTTAAAATATATGCTATTATGTGCACTGTGCTTTCTCAATGCTTTGACATATTTAAACATGAGATTAACCCAGGCTTCAATGCATCAAAACTTGACATATATCACAAATAAATAATTATGTAACACTTGCTATAGCATCTCTTACTAATTCCCCTGTCACACTCCCTTTTTGGAAGGGATTCTCGATAGATGTATTATTCCTGTTTCTTCATGGTGTATCTTATTTCTATAATTCTGTCCATACCCCATTCTGTCCAGTATCTTAATAAATCTCTTTAATAACTACAAAATTATATCGCCTCTAGAAAGTACCTTATTTCTAAACAACATGTAAACAATATTATATAATCTTTGATCACATTACTGCAAAATCCTGCCAATCTGTGTGTGTGTGTGTGTGTGTGTGTGTGTGTGTTTAGATAAAAAAACAAAATGAAGAGGGTTGCCTGGATGACTCAATCAGAAGAGCATGCAACTCTTGATTTTGGGGTTGTGAGTCTGAGCCCCACGTTGGGCATAGAGATTACTTCAAATAAAACCTTAAAAAACAGGGATCCCTGGGTGGCGCAGTGGTTTGGCGCCTGCCTTTGGCCCAGGGTGTGATCCTGGAGACCCGGGATCGAATCCCACATCAGGCTCCTGGTGCATGGAGCCTGCTTCTCCCTCTGCCTGTGTCTCTGCCTCTCTCTCTCTCTCTCTCTCTCTCTCTCTCTGTGTGTGTGTGTGTGTGACTATCATAAATAAATAAAAATTAAAAAAAAAAACCTTAAAAAACAAAGAAAAACAAAGAATACCTGTTCTTAAAATCTGTTTTATACTCTGATTCCTGACATTTAAATATATTTTAAAAAGTTACAGTAGCTTTTAAAAATTCCTTCAAATAACCTTTTTGCAGGTATAATATATCCCCATGTTTCATTAAGATAATACAAGATTCTGGATGCCAGAACCTTGATTATAATAGTCAGGTAAAGTCTACCACATTCAGATACTAACCTCTTGAAAGAATGTGTTAATTCCTATTTACCTGGGGACTTTATAATATGGCAAATTAAGCCTCATACATATTGCAAGAAAAAGTATGTACAATTTATTATATAAATCTAAATAGAACTACTCAGAGATTATCTACTGGTTATCAATTTGCTTTTACTCCCCCTGAAGGAACTGGTATTAATTTTTGATTAGGAAATAATTCTATCCCAGTGTGGACTACTGCTTGTTGTCCCAAAGATTCTGTGCTGGGATGTTTGCTTCTTACTTCAGGGATTATGTTACCATACTTTAGACACTACAATGCAATTATATAAAGAACAACTGTTGAATATTGAATCTTTATCAACTGATTTCTATGGAAGGCTTAGATTCTTTGTATTAATACTCTCTGGCTAGCCGAGTCAGTGGGATGTTTTGGTTCAGGGTCAAACTGGAGCATCTTGCCTGACAATCTCATTAGAATTAACATTCTTGGCTTGGGAGAACAGAAGATATTCTAAATTCATTTTTGCTGCAGAAGTCAATTTCTGCCTGAAAAACAAACAAGTCTGAAATACAGGTACTAGGGTCATGTACATCATTACACATACTCCTTTAGCAGCTGGAACTCAAGGAATTACTCTCTAATCAATTTATGTTTACTATTTTCTTGGTTACACTGGGACTTAATAAATCTTTACCTAAAGAACAATTATCCATTGATTTGGTCTTCATCCATTTATCCTTTTGTTAGTTATGCACCTACTAAAATGCATAGATAGTATTGGACTCTCCTACACAGAATTGTGCATGACTGTCTAAAGTTTTCTTTCCTTCCAGGGTCCCATCCTACCAGACTACATTTGTTTCCTTTCTTTCCTGTCCCTTCCCTACCTTCCCTTCCTTTTTCTTTTCTTTTCCTTCTTTTTTGCTCAGGCATTAATTCTACAATTTTCAGATTCTTCCAAATGATCTCTTTACCTTTTCTTTTCCAAGTATGAAAATAGTATTTGCACATTTCTGGCAGTTACCCAGAGAAAAACAGTCCTGAGGCATTTCTTGGTTCCGCCTGCTCTAGAGCCATCAGCACTAACCTTTCAAAATCAACTCCTTTTTAAAAAATCTTTTAAAAATATTTTATTTATTCATAAGAAACAGAGAGACAGAGAGGTAGAGACACAGGTAATCAGAGTTTAAATAGAGTGGAGGTTACAAAGTAGGGAAAATCTTGGTTATGTAGATTTTTTGAACCTGAACCCATGGCATCAATTGTGTTAGGAAAAATATATGTTGTTCTTGTGTCATGAGCACCTATTATTTGTCTATCAAGCTCTTCTAGTCTTTTTGAAAACTATGTTCCCCTAAACTCTTTTATTTGAAATGGGTCCCTTTATTTACTCTAATCCACATAAATAAGACTTATTGGTCCATCAGACCAAAATGGATCAAAGAGCTAAACTTAAGAGCTAAACCTATAAAACTCTTAGAAGAAAACGTTGCAGAAAATCTTTATGGTATTGGATTTGGCAATGACTTCATGGATATAACACCAAAAGCCCAGGCAGCAAAAGACAAAAAAAAAAAAAAAAGGTAAGAATTTTTGTGCATCAAAGGATACTATCAAGAAAACAAAACAAAAAAAACCAACCTACTATATGGGAGAAAATATTTGCAAATCTTATCTCTGATAAGGGATAAATATCCATAATATGTTTTTAAGACTCCTACAATTCAATAATTAAAAAGATACATCACAAAAATTGGCACAGGACTTGAATAGATATTTCTCCAAGAAGATATTCGAAATGTCCATTAAGCATATTAAAAGATGCTCAGTATCATTAGTCTTTAGGGAAATGAAAACCCAAACCACAATTAGATATTACTTCACATCTAATAGGATGACTATAATTTTTTTAAAAAATGGACAATAATGTGCTGGCAAGGATGTAGAGAAATTTGGGCCCTCTTGCATTATTGGTGGAAGTGCAAAGTGATAACAGCAGCTGTGAAAAACTGGTGGTTTTTTCAAAAGGTTTAATTTAGCATTACCATATGACTCAGCAATGGCACTCCTACATGTATAGCTAAACAACTGAAAGCAGGGACCCAATCAGGTATCCCTACCCTAATGTTTATAACACCATAGCCCAAAGGTGGAAACTAAGCAAATGTCTACCCACAGATGAAGGGATAAATAAAATGTGGCGCACACACACACACACACACACACACGCACACACAGTGGGATATTCGACTTTAAAGAAGAATGACAGAGACGACATGAGAGACTCCTAAGTCTGGGAAACGAAGAGGGGGTGGTGGAAAGGGAGGTGGGAGGTGGGCGGGGGGTGGGGGTGACCGGGTGACGGGCACTGAGGGGGGCACTTGGTGGGATGAGCACTGGGCGTTTTGCTGTATCTTGGCAAATTGAACTCCAATTAAAAAAAAAAGAAAAAGAAAAACAATAAAAATAAAAAAGAATGACAGGCAGCCCGGGTGGCTCAGCGGTTGGGCGCCGCCCTGGGCCCAGGGCGTGATCCTGGAGACCGAGGATCGAGTCCCACATCGGGCTCCCTGCATGGAGCCTGCTTCTCCCTCTGCCTGTGTCTCTGCCTCTCTCTCTCTCTGTGTGTGTCTCTCATGAATAAATAAATAAGATCTTTAAAAAAAAATAAGAAAAAAGAATGACGTTCAGATCTGTGCTACAAATGATGAACTTAAAGACGCGCGGAATGAAATAAGCCAGATACAGGGCACACGTTGGATTCCGCTCACATGAGGTACCTGGAATAGGCAAATTCCTAGAGGAGTAAAGCTTATCGGGTACTGGGGGAAGGACCAGGATTTTTTTTTTTTAAATTTAAGATTTTATTTATTCATCCGTGAGAGACAGAGAGAGGCAGAGACACAGGCAGAGGGAGAAGCAGGCTCCATGCAGGGAGCCCGACGCGGGACTTGATTTCGGGACCCCAGGATCCCGCCCTGAGCCGAAGGCGGCGCTCAACCGCTGAGCCACCCGGGGATCCCCGGATCTCTATTTAACGAGGACAGGCCACAGCTTATCGACAGAGCAATATTCTCAAAGCTAATTAGCAACTTTTGTTGGAAGAAAAGGGGACGCGGGAAGGGAGAGCTCCCAGGCCCCGCCGACCCATCGCTGGGAGCTCGCCTCGCCAGGCTGGGGGGCCTCGCGGGGCCGGCGGATAGGCCTCCTCTCCGCGAGCTAGGAGCCCCGAGGTCTCGCGGGGGGACGCTGGCCCGCGAGAACGGGATCCCACGGAGCCGTGGGGCCCAGTCCGTCCGTGCGTGCCGGCGGTGCCCCACCTTCGGCGTCGAGCTGCGGTGAGGGAGCAGAGCCCGCCCCGGCCCGCGCCGCGCGGGGCCTCCCGGAGGTCCGGCCGGGAGCCGGGCGAGGCCCGAGGCGCTCGAGGCGGGGCGGCCGCTCGCGTGGGCGGGGCTGGCGGGAGGACGGCCCTCCCGCGGGGTGACGGAGCCGCCGCTCCGGGCCCCTGGGGTTACGTGAGGGCGGACGCGGCCCCCTCAGCGGCTGGAGGTGCGGCCTGCGGGGGCGCTGTAGCCGCCGGGCTCTCCCGCGGTGGGAGCCGGAGAGCGCTCGCGGCGCGGCCCACACGCGCGGCCCGGAAGGCTTCCTCGTGGCGCCCGGGAGGGAGGGCGTGGAGTCGGGGCGGGCCCCGGCAGTCCCGAGGGGGTTTCTGCCTCAGGCCGGGACCGGGCTCCCGGCTTGTCCTCTGGGGACCCGTCCCCGGCGGGGACGCGGAGACCGCGGGTCTTCTGTTTCCTCCCCGTGACGGCCGCTCGTTCGAGGGAGTGTCGGGCTCGGCCTCGCTGACTGCCGATTTCTGGCCAGTCTGTTCCGAGCTTCTGCGCTTTTGAAATGGGTTTTATTTATTTCTGAGAGTACAAATCCTGAGGAACGACTAAGAGATGACAGGAATTCGTATAAGAGGCATTATAGAAGATAAGAAAATGCTGAATTGTCACTGAGGTAATTAGGTAAAGGGCAGGTCACCTCAACAGACAACCGATTATGTAGCCATAGAGTTGAAATATTTTAAGAGTGATTGGAGCAGAAGCAAACACCTAAAAAAATAATAGGATTTTATATCACATGCTGAAACTAAAACTTTGTGGAGAATGATCAAACATGCATACTTAGAAAATCTGACTCTAGACCTCCAACTTTAATTAGTTTAAAAATCTAGCATCTTTACGATTATAAATTCATATTAAAACATAGCAAAGTACGTCCTAAGTCCTGTGTTTTAGAGAATATTTATTTATGTAATGAAAGTGCCAAATTAATGATCTTTTAGTACTTTGAAGAATTTATTGCATGAATCTGAACTAGAAAATATTCCACATTTTTAAATTGAACATTAAAAATTTGGCATAAGGGACGCCTGGGTGGCTCAGCGGGTGAGCGCCTGCCTTTGGCTCAGGGCGTGATCCCGGGATCCTGGAATTGAGCCCCACATTGGGAGCCTGCTTCTCCCTCTGCCTGTGTCTCTGCCTCTCTCTGTGTGTCTCTGATGAATAAATTTTGGCATAAAATTCTAGGTTTCAGGGTTGATGGAAGATAATTTTAAATAAAAATTTTATTTAAAATTACTTTTATAAATTGCTAATGTGTTTATTCCACAATGAATTCTTATGGCTCATTTACCAGGCGCTGTCTGGGTTATTAGAATACATTAGTGAGCAAAAAGTTACTGCTCACTCTAGAGGAAGATAAAGAACCTAAACATATCGTATGCCAGTTAGCTCTTCGTGCTACGAAGAAAAATAATGTACCATACACAAACATTTATTTATTTTCTTAAAGAATTTATTTATTAATGAGAGACACAGACAGAGGCCGAGAGAGAAGCAGGCTCCAGGCAGGAAGCTGGATGCGGGACTCAGACTCCATCGCGAGTCTCCAGGATCACGCCCTGGGCTAAAGGCAGGCGCTTAACTGCTGAGCCACCCAGGGATCCCAACGGAGACTTTTATTATTATTTTTTAAGATTTTTTAAAAATTATTATTCATGAAATACACAGGGAGAGAGAGAGGGGCAGAGACACAGACAGAGGAAGAAGCAGGCTCCATGCAGGGAGCCCCACGTGGGACTTTATCTCCGGTCTCCAGGATCACACCCGGGGCTGAAGGCAGTGCTAAACCGCTGAGCCACCCGGGCTGCCCCCAACGAAGACTTTTAGATTAAAGTTGTTTTATTTCATAGAGGCTCATCAGAACGAAAAATATATAGATGTTTTTATTCTGAACTGAAGCAAGTTATATTTTCTTTTTTTTTTTTTTACCAGAACTAGAAATTGAATCAGAAATTCTTTTGAATATATTTGTTATTTATTTGGGAGGTTTTTGAATTAGTTTATGAAATAATTTTTTTCCCCAAACAAGTATTTTTAATTTATAGGTTCATTTTGTTTGGAGTTTCCTTTAGAATAAAGGATTGAAACACATACATGTAAGCCTTAGGATTTCCTACTTAAATTTTGAGGTATTGAAGCCATATAAAAGTGGTCCAGTGACTTTCAATATTGAAAACTTTTTTTGTTACTTAAAATTATAGTTTTCCTAAAATGAGAAAGGGGATATTTTGTTACTCTTTTTAAAAAAAGATTTATTTATTTATTTTGAGAGAGAGAGAGAGAGAGAGAGAGAGAGAGAGGTGAGGGGTGGGACAAGAGGGAGAGAGAATCTCAAGCTGACTCCTTCCTGAGTATGGAGCAGTCAGGACCCTGAGATCATGAGTTGAAATCCGGAGTTGGAGGTTTAACCCACTGAGCCACCCAGGTTCCCCTATTTGTTACTTTTTGGATACTATAACAACATGATTAGCATTTTCATTCATACTTTATCAGGTATTATTTTCAAGTTCTGAAATCGTTTACTTAGATAAAGATGTTAAAGACTCCATTAGCAGATTTTGGAATGACTCCCTTCTGTCTCTTCTCCCTGTTATCTTAGGTTTTTATTGTTAATACATCGTTTTAGACATTTGTAGAACCATGCTAATTTGTTTCAATTTAACTGTTTCTTTTTGTTGGTGACTGATTAATAAATTAAAAAAAAATGAAGAGGGCAATTAAACAACTGGGAAGGGAGAAAAAACTCAGTAACTAAAACATGAAAAATCCTACAACATTCTGAATAAGAACAGTCCTAACATACACATAGATTTAGCCTCTTATCAGTAGTATTTTGTTAAGGGTGCATGTGGAAACATTCCTGTCGCCTCTACATACTCCCTACATCAGGGAGGACCCAAAACTGAAGGAATATGATCTCACTTGGTAGTATGGATTTCTCCACAAGATGGCACTCATATAGTTCCTTTGATTTTAGCTTCTATCCTAAGAAAAGAATTGCAATATATTAACTATCATAGTAAATAGAAATATGATTTATGTTTTATGGTTTGTGCATCTATTTCATGTTTTGTCATATAGAATTTTCTATCATGTTTCAGAATTTAGAAAAAAATTGAGGTGTAGTGTTGATGTGCAGGGGAAAAGAATGGCAAGGTGAATGGAACAATGTCTGTGTCTGTAGAAATGGTTCTTCAGTTTCCTGTTAAGTTTGAGACTTTGTACAGCCCTAGAATTTTATTATATCCTCAGGTGGCCAGTACTGAATGTTTTTATCCTTTATATTTAGATACTATCTATTAAGGTAAAAATTGTCTTTTTAGAAAGGAATGTAAACATTTCTATATATACCTTACGTAATGTGAATGTAAACAGATATATATACATTAAACTTGCACATTTTTTTATTTTGGAAAAGTTCAAACATATACAAAATTGACAGAACATTATACTGAACTCCATGTACCTATTATTTAGCGGTAGCAGTTATCAACTCATTACCAATATTCTTTCATCAATACCCCTTTATCTCTCCCCATTTATTTTGAAGCAAACCTCTACATATGTATTTGGCATATTGTTAGAGACACATTCGTGATAAAATGTATTATCCTAAATCAATAATAATGGTGTGAACAAAGTATTAAGAGCCCAAAAGGAGTGATTAATTCTGTCTTGGAGAACAAGACAAACTCAGAGAAGCCTTTGAAAAAGAAATGTCGTTTGACCAATACATGAAGGATGAGTAAGGATCTGGAAGTAAGGAAATGGAAGAAAACACATTCTAAGCATTGGTGCAGTATGAAGAGAAGGGTGCAAATGTGAATATGCATGAATGAGTGGAGAACAGAAAATAATGTATTTGAATATTGAGGCACTTCGGAGGAAGCTGCAGAAGATACAGCTGGAAAGATAGTCTGTGGTTATCCTGGGAAATTAATAATTATAGTTCATGTATTCAGAAATATTTTAGTACAGATCTGTAAAACTAAGAACAGATCTGCAAAACTAAGTTCTAAATAACTAAGATATAAACTAAATATTAATATTAATAACAAAAATATAAACTACTTTTTCTATATTTTGGTAGATTTGTGACACAGTCCAGTTTTAACAATGCTGAAATCAAATGACTCCTTGTTTTCTTTGGATACTTTGTTTTTTGAAAAACCAGATGAAGCTAAAAAGTAAGTCTGCCTTTAAAGGATAACATAGTATATTGTTTTAGAGCTACTTGATTTTTGAGGAGTTTTAATTTTCTTTCTGGAAATATACAAATAAATGAGGGATCAATAGAATGATATTTCAGGTATATTTTTGGTAAACATGGAATTCAGATATAAGGGAGTAACTGAAGTTTAACATCTTAAATATTGTAACTTAAGAAATAGAGTAGATTCTTGTCTATTTTGCTTTCATTTGTTTGCATTTCTGGTTTGTTCCAATTATTTTTGGCAAAGGTAAAGACTTGAAGTAATGGTCAAACAGTAGCCCTGGACAAATAGTGATGGCAACTTTTGAAAACAGAATGGGCAGTGTGCCAAAAGCCAAATATGATGGGCAAATTCATTGTAGGCAGGAAATAGGGGTGGAAATAAAGGTGTGGCGCCGAAGGAAATAAGAACAGAGAATAGTCTGTAAAATACAGGTTTTTATGGATTTTCACATGTAAATTGTTCTCACTTCTAAGTTTTCTATGTATTCTATTGTATTATCTTTTTTTTTTTTAAGATTTTATTTTTGAATAATCTCTATACCAGTGTGGGGCTAGAACTCACAGGATTAAGAGTTGCATGTTTCACTGACTGAGCCAGCCATGCAACCCTGTGTTATCTTTTTTTGTTTTAAATAAGGAAGCATTGAGTATTTATTGCTTCATTAATTTTTTTCATTTATTCAAATATTAACTCAAATATTGATTGAATGCTAAAAGGGATATAAGAAGGATGAGACAGACTTGTACTTCAAAAGAACTTAAAATCTATTTGAGGAGATTAAGCATACATATGGATATGTCATCAATAAATAACATGACTATAATTCATTCAGATTTGGATGCTTTGAGACTGAAAGAGTGCATCCAATTTGCACAACAGGTGTTAATCAGGCCTGGCCTGGGCAAAATGCAAAATATATTTGTCTTTCTAACAACACAGAGTCAAAAAAGGTGCGAAGGAAATATCAGCCTATATTCACACAATGAAATTTCAGATTTGGAGGGAGTACAGACTGATTGGGTTAGGCTCTATGGTAATGGGGAGAGACTTTGCAAGACCTTGAAGGATTTTGTAATTCTAAAAAAGCAGAGAAGAGGAGGCCACTTGAAGGCAGAATTTAACAGCAAGAAAGAAGAATGGAGGTGGGACAATTTGCAATACCTTTAGGAGAGAGTGTATAGAGAAGTTTTCTGGAATAGAAGGTTCATAAAGGAGAAACAATTAGACATAAAGTTAGAAAAATAACCTGAGGATAGGTTGTGGTGGATGTTAAGGGCCAGAATAAGGATCTTGGACATGACTTTGTATGTGCTAAAAGCCATGGAACTAAATCAATAAACATTTATTGACTAATATGCCTAATTATGTAAATACTTGCTAAGTATTATAGATGTGAATGGATCTAGAAATAAACCCTTAAGTGTTTATGATCTAGGAGTGGTATCAGACTGATCTATCATTAATCTTTCTATATGCCTATATATCTATATTAGACCTACATACAGATACACATAATATAAGAGAACTGTGATAAATATTATAGGTTCAAATAGTACTTAAGATGACGGAAGGATTTAAGCTTGATTTTGAATGAATGTAAGCTCTAGGGCCTTGAACAGTGGCTGGAACTTAGTACTCAGTAAATAGCTATTGAATAGATTAATGAAAGAATGAAAGAGTTGAACTTCTATAGATAGATATGGGATAGGGTCATGTCCAGTGACAAGCAGAGTAAAGGAAATATTTTTGAACAAAGATGAGGGATAGAATGCATTATCTATTTGGTATACAAGTAGTTCACTTTGGCCTGGACTGTAAGTTCCCTAGTGTAGGAGAGTTAAAATTGTAAGGTAGCCTAAGGCCATTTGGACGTTTGGCATTCTTTGGAAACCACTGAAGTATTTTGAATGGAATCTAATTATAATGAAAACAATTCTAAATTAATGTGATAGGAGTGTGTAAAATATATTAGTGAAATCTGGAGGCAATGAAGCCAGTTAGGACACTTGTTCTTAACCATACATAAATTGATTAGAGCTTTGATTGGAATAGTGACAGTGGAAGTACAAGGAAATAACAAATTCAAGAAGCATAAAGAAGATGCAGTAAGACCTGGCATATGTCTGGATATAGTAGGTAAAAGATTATGCTATAATTTGGATTCTGGATGGGTAAGGGAATGATGACACCTCTAGAAAATAGGAAAATTATAAGGCAGATTTGATTTTATGGGGAGGCTGGATAGTAGAATTAGATGTGTGCTTTTTGTATATTGTTAATACCTTTCTTAGATTTTCTAGAATTTAGGTATATACCAGACACGGGATGCCCAGTGATTGGTCTGCAATAAAAACCCTGGGCCCTGAGTATCTAATGAGCCCCCTCATTGGCAACACTTCATACATGTTGTTACAGCTTTTTCCTGAGGGAATTAAAGATGTCCTGTGTTACTGTACTGGGAGAGGGCCTTTGGAAGCTTGTTCTTGGTTTCCCCTGACCTTTGCCTCATAATCATGAGTCGCATGATATGTTGAGTCCTTTGAATTAGTTCGGGGAATCATTGGCTCTGGGGTAATCTTGGGGCCTCTCTGACAGTCCTAAATTTCAGATGCTTTGGCCTATTATCAGTCTGTCAGGACATTGTTAGATAACGTATTGTAGATTTTTTATTTGGAAAACATAGCTAAAGTAGCTATGCATTATTTGCTATGAAAGGCAGTAAAGTAAAAGACTGGCTCTCACTTTTAAGAGCTTAAAATCCTAAATGAAGAGAGTAAAAAACAAATCATAAAATCCTTGCTGCGTGGCATAAACAGTGTATGTGGTGCTCTTCTCAAATATATTTCCTGTCACTTAATATTTATCTTTTTGTTCTAATGAAGGGCAAATCAATGTTTTTTGAAAAGGAAACATTAAAACATTATATGTTAATAGGATCACAGCTGAAGGATAAGGAGAGGTAGTAGTTCACAATGCCAACAAGGTGCCAAAAATCTCAACAACTATAGGTTTACAAAGTGATTGTCAGTTTCAACTGGTTTCTTGGATTTTCTGTGGTTTATAGGTGGTTCTGGATCAAGACTTTTTGGGTTAGCACAGTAATTTGTAATGTTTTAGGAATACTCTAGAATACCAGTAGTAGTGTCATTTATACACTGATGACCCATGATTAGTTGTGAGGTGTGTCATAAGTAACTTGTTACTTGTGATAGGATACTAACGTTTCAGAATGATTTACTATTTTTTTTTAATATGGAGTAGATTTAAGATTCTTGTCACAAGTGTTTGAATTGGAGAAAAAGAGATGGAGTTATAGTCAATATTTAGATAGCATATCTCACATAGCAGTGTTATTAATCCTATGACACACAAGGGAAAAGATTGAGAACACTGCTGTGTATAGAGATACATCAAATTCACCATAGAAAATTAATTTATAGGATGTTTATCTAGGAGTCTGTAATTGAGTAATGTTTAATTAATAATTTCTGATGTAACTTTATTAACGTATCTTCATACCTTTATATTTTGTATAGCTATCCAGACAATGAAAAATCATTGGATTGGTTTCTCCCACCTGTTCCATTGATTTCAGAAATTCCAGATACTCAGGCATTAGAGGAGGAAATAGAAAGTCATAAACTGTTAGGTAAGCCATCACATATTTGTTATGAAGTTATTAAACCCATGCAACTTATGTCAATGTAAAAAATCTAGTAACACATTAAAGTATTAATTCCTTTATTTTAATGGAATAAAATGATAGAGACTTATTTTGTTCAAAATAGTGCTCACCGAATCTAAAAATCTAAAACATTTTCCTTTCTATACATATATACACATATATATGCATATTAAATGTATACAGTACACTATCACACACATGTTCTATTGTATGAATTTGTTTCCTCTTATTATTAAAATTGTTGGTCCCATTTAGTTTTTGTCTTGCCTTTTACTAAAGGTAGGATCCTCTCTAGCTTAGGAAAACCACATTCCTGAAAAAAACAAGATGTGGAATATTATATATAGTTTGGTACCATTTTTATAAAGTTAAAGACAAGCAAGCACATTCAAACAATATATGTGATCTTATGTGGTATTATTATTTTTTAAATATTTTATTTATTTGTTCATGAGAAACACACACAGAGAGAGAGAGAGAGAGAGAGAGAGGCAGAGACACAGGCAAAGGGAGAAGCAGGCTCCATGCAGGGAGCCTGACGTGGGACTTGATCCTGGGTCTCCAGGATCACACCCTGGGCTGAAGACGGCGCTAAACCGCTGAGCCACCCGGGCTGCCCTTATTATGTGGTATTATTGACAACATTTTGATTTTTAAATTTGGTGGTAGTTCATTTATGTATATCTTAAACTTTGTAATTTGTATATATTATATACATGAAAATATACATTATTTATATTCCTATATGTACCAAATAATATATAGGTTACACAAGCTATATATACCATATACATAGATGATAAAGCAAATTTAAGCCCTAATAAGGCCTCCAGATTCCTCCCAACCTTTGAAAGATGCTTGTAAAGTCTCTGTAAAGAAACGTTAAAAATTTTGCCACCCTGATGAAATCATACCTTTATCTTGATTTTAGAAGCAGTATTACAAAATTAAAAGCATTGTATCATGTATTTTAATACTTAAATTCAGTAACATTTTGTATGATTGGTCATTGTATTTTTTTTTTTTTTTGGTCATTGTATTTCTGTGTGTAGATTGGCTATATAAATTTTCAGATCCTCAAAAAAAAAATTTTCAGATCCTCATAATTGTATAATTATATGTCATTTTTAGTAGATAAAATACTTAAAGGTATAATTATGGTTATTTCTGAGGGTCAGAAATTAAACCTATTTTATAAATTAGGTTTTATATAAATTTCAAATTTCAATAATCCTTGATTGAGTGCCCTTCAGTGATATGTTCAGTAGCAGTACCAATCATCTGTAGTTCAAAACCATATGTGATATTACAGATTCTCTTGTTATTGTATGAATAACTTTCATGTTTACCTCGTCAATTGTTTTGAAAATTTTTATTAAATTTTTTCATGGTCATTTTGAAAGTTTATTTTCGTGGAGAACATATATTAATTAATATATTCCATTTTTGTAGGTCAGGAAGAAAGGCCAAAAATGTTACCATCAAATTTAAAGATGACTAATGTAAACACAAATTATATTTCACCAACACAAAAATTCCAATTTGCCTTTTCCTCAAATAAATGTGAAACAGGTGATCTGAATTTAACAGAAGCAGGTAACCATAACTTAACACGTGTTCCTGGGAAGCTGACCTATGGTTCTCAGAAATACAAAAATCACATTGGCACCAAGATAGCACCTGAGAAAAATGTTTCAGGTAATACAAAATTAGTAAATTTTGCAGAAGATAAAGGAGAGAGCACATCAGCCTTCCGAAAAAGGTAATTAATTAAATGAAACACCGAAGACTCAGTAATAAAGGTGGATATTTATGATATGTCCAAATGTATGAAGTATAATAGAATCTAAATGAGAAAAACAGTAACAACAAATAGGGTTTACTATATACCAGATGCTTTGTTAAACCTGGGATTCTAGTCATAGGTTCTTGCCTTTAGAGAGCTACAACTTAATGGGGGAAAGACGGTAAATAATGAAAAATAATTGATTACTTAATACTACAATAATTATTTTGATGAGGTATATGGTTATAACAAAGGTTCTTAAACTTTTTATTGTTGGGACCCTTTACACTTAAAAATTATTGAGGATTCCCAACAGTTTTTGTGTATGTGGTTATGTCTATCAATATTTAACTATATTAGAAATCAAAATTGAAAAAATTTTAAAAGTACATGATGCTTTAATAATATTAGAAAATTGTTTTGATACTATGAACTCTTTGAAAGGGTCTCAACCATTCTTTGAGAATCGCTGTTACAGCTCTGAAGCATCAGGGAAGGCTTTCCCGAAGAAATAGTATTTAAACTTAGCCTTAAGGAAGAATAGGTTTAAACTAAGGGCAAATAAAAGAGAATATTCCAGGCAGAAGGAATAGTATGTGCAAAAGATATAAGGTAGGACAGAGCTTGACCTATTCTTAGAAAATTTCCTTTTGGGTAAAATCAGAATTCAGAGAGGTAAGGTTTAGAGGGAGCAAGTCATTCAGAGTCACATAGCCTGTGATAAACTTTGTGCTTTTTCTTAAGGCATTGTTTCTTCAACTGTGGCCTGTGGGCCCACTCTATCAGAATCACCTGGAGTGCTTGTTAGAAATTTGGATTCCTGGGTCCTACCTTAGGCCTGTTGAATCACAGTCTAGCTGAAGGTGGGGAAGGGACCCAGGAATTGTCAACAGTTTTTCTGCATGATTGTTATGCACACTAAAGTTTGAAAGCAAGTGTTTTAAGGTCCTGCATTTTAACCAGAAGAATAAAATTAGTTTTTATTTTTTAATTTAAAGTCCACTTTGGCATTAGTATGATGAATCAGAAGGGAGCTAGAATATGTTGTGAAAGGTTACTTTAAGAAGGTTTATTTATTTATTTATTTAAGAAGGTTTATTTATTTATTTATTTATTTATTTATTTATTTATTATTATATATTAATCTAGGTGAGAGAGAATGGGAGCCTGATGTTGACTGTGGTAGCAAGGATGAGAGAGTTCAGAGTGATTTAGGAGATAGAATCCCATAGGACCTAAATGATTATTAGATATGACCCCTGACTCCAAGTTATCTGACTTGAGCCAGAACAGTGAAGGATGGTAGTGCTCTTTCATAATATAGAAAACTATTAAAGAAGAACAGGTTTTGGGGATGGTGATGAGTACAGATTTGGACATGTTGAGTTTGAGGATCTATAAATTGTCCAAATAGAGAATTCGATGCATGGGTTTAAAGATTCAGAAGAGCTCTAGTTGATAGGTTTTGTTTTCTCTGTGACATAAGAAATGAGATCATTTGTGGAGTTGGAGGAAAAAAGTGGGAGTATTGAGCACGTATGAAAAGAGTGGAGGAGATTATGGAAAATGGGAAAGCAATCCAGTTTGAATAATGGTAGGATTGTTGGGCATTCTAAAGAGCCCAGTTGCTGTTGATGTCTATGAATTTTTTTTTGTAACATCTCTATTAAGATATAACTTGGGGCACGTGGGTGGCTCAGATAGTTAAGCATCTAACTCTTGGTTTTGGCTCTGGTCATGATCTCAGGGTTGTGAGACAGAGCCCTGCATGGGGCTGCTTGCACAGCAGGGAGTCCGCTTGAGATTCTCTCCCTCTCCCTCCCCACTCTGTTCTTCCCCCTGCTCATACTCTCTCAAACAAATAAAATCTTAAAGAGATATAACTCACGTGAAAATTCACTCTTCTGAAGTATACAGTTCATTGGTTTTTAGAATATTCACTGAGTTGGGTAATCATCACTACTATCTAATTTTAAAACATTTTCATCCCCCTCAAAGAAACTGTATTCATTATTGATCACTCCCCTTTCTAACTCCTCATTCTCCTCCTCCTCCCCAGCCCCTGGCAACCACTAATCTTTCTGTTTTTATGCATTTACATATTCTAGACTTTCATGTAAGTAGAATTATCCAATGTCTGACCTTTTGTGTCTGGCTTCTTTCACTTAGCATAATGTTTTCAAGGTTTATCCATATTATGTCATGTATCAATACTTCATTCTTTTTATGGTCAAATAATATTCCATTGAGTGGACAATACAACATTTTGTTTATCCATCTATCAATTCTTGGGGATCTGGATTGCTTTTACTTTTTGGCTATTACTAATAATGTTGCTCTGAACATTCATGTACAAGTTTCTGTATGAATTTATTTTTTTAATTCTTTTGGATTTATACCTAGAACTGAAATTGCTGGGTCATATGGTAACTATATACTGAGCTTTTTTGAGAAACTGCTAAATTATTTTCCAAAGTAACTGCATCAATTCACAACCCTACAAACAACATGTAAGGGTTTCAATTTCTCTACATCCTTGTCAGCAGTTATTATGGTTTTTTTTTTTTTTTTATTGTAGCCATTCCACTGGGTATGAAGTGACATCTCATTGATTAGCATTTCCCTAATGACTTATGGTATTGGGCATCTTTTCATGTGATTATTGGCTTTGTGTATTATTACCTTTGTAGTAATGTCTATTCAGATTCTTTGTCTGCTTTTTAAGTTGGGGTTTCCGTCTTTTTATTGTTGAGGTGTAAGAGTTCTTTATATATTCTGGATAAAATTCTTTTATCAGTTGTATGATTTGGTAATATTTTTCCTATTCTTTGTGTTGGTTTTCTTTCACTTTTTTGATCATGCCCTTAGCACTCCAAAAGTTTTAAATTTTGATGAGTCCAACTTATCTAATTTTTCTTTTGTTGCTTGGGCTTTTGGTGTCATATCCAAGAAACCATTGCTTAATCCAAGGTTGTATAAAGATTTACTACTACATTTTCTTTTAAGATTTTTATAGTTTTAGCTCTTACATTTAGGTCTGTAATCTTTTATTTATTTATTTATTTTTAAGATTTTATTTTTTCATGAGAGACAGAGAGAGAGAGAGAGAGGCAGAGACACAGACAGAGGAGAAGCAGGCTCCATGCAGGAAGCCTGATGTGGGACTTGATCCCAGGACTCCAGGATCATGCCCTGGGCCAAAGGCAGGCACCAAACCACTGAGCCACCCAGGGATCCCCCATGTAATCTATTTTTTAAAAAGACTTTTTATATTGATTTATTTTAGAGAGAGAGAGGGAGAGAGAGAACATGAGCAGGGGGGAGGAGCAGAGGGAGAGGTATAAGCAGACTCAGTGCTGAACACAGAGCCTGACATGGGGCTTGATCCCAGGAGTATGAGATCATGACTTGAGCTGAAATCAAGTCAGATGCTCAACTTACTGAGCTACTCAGGACTATTTTAGAGCTTACTGAGCCCCTAGGTCTATTTTGAGTTAATTTTCAATGTGGTACAAGGTAGAAATCCAGCTTCATATTTTTTGCACGTAGATATTCTGTTGTTCTGGCACCATTTGTTGAAAAAACTATTCTTCCCCCATTGAATGTCATAGCACCTTAACTGAAAATCAGTTGACTGGGATCCCTTGGTGGCGCAGCGGTTTGGCGCCTGCCTTTGGCCCAGGGCGCAATCCTGGAGACCCGGGATCGAATCCCACGTCGGGCTCCCGGTGCATGGAGCCTGCTTCTCCCTCTGCCTGTGTCTCTGCCTCTCTCTCTCTCTCTCTCTGTGACTATCATAAAAAAAAAAAAAAAATTAGTTGACTGCAAATATAGGGTCTAGGGGAGGGTTTTCTGACCCCAATCAATTCTCTGCATCTCTTATACTGATGGGTGTTCAACAATTCAATTCTGTATTCATACTACCTCCCGGAATTAGCATCACATCTTACAGGCTAAGGGCTCAATTCCATAAGACTGCCCCACTTCAGATGTCATCCATAGACAGGGTTCCAGGCTACCCAAATTTCTGCCTTGCAGAATACAAATTTAGGGGTTCCCATAACCCCCACATTAGGTTTAATAATTTTCTAGAATGACTTATATAACTGAGGAAAACACTATACTTATGTTTACCAAATCATTATAAAGGATACAATCCAAGAACAGCCAAATGGGAGAGATGCATAGAGCAAGTTATGGAGAAGGAGGGTGTGTAGAGTTTCAATGCCTCTTCAAGTATATCACCTTATGAGCACCTTAGTGTGTTTACAACCTTTAAAAAAAAAAAGATTTATTTATTTTAGGGAGAGAGCTCATGAGTGTACATGTGGGCTAGAGGGCGAGAAGTAGACTCCACACTGAGTGAGGCTGTATAAAGGTTTACTACTACGTTTTCTTCTAAGATTTTTATAATTTTAGTCCTTACATTTATTTTTTTTAAGCTTGTATTTATTTTAGAGAGAAAGCAGGAGCAGGGGAAGGAGCAGAGGAAGAGGGACAAGCAGACTGCACTTAGCGTGGAGCTCAACTAGGGCTGGATCCCACAACCCTGACATTATGAACTGAGTCGAAATCAAGAGTTAGATGCTCTACTGCCTGAGCCATCCAGGCGCCTCTGTTTACTACCTTTGATGCTCTCTGAACCTCCCGTCATTTAGGGGTTTTTCTTTTATAGTAGTTTCATTAGGTAGGCACGATTGATTAAATCATTGGCCATTGGTGGGTGATTGAACCCAATCTCCATTCCTCTTTCTTCCTTGGATGTCACAGATGAGGCTGAAAGTTTAACCTTTTATAACTAGGGTTTATTTTTTTCTGGCAATTAACCCCCATCCTGAAGCTATGCAGGGGTCCTACAGGAGTAACTTCATTAGCATAAACTCGGGTATAGTTGAAAGGAGTTTGTCATGAATAACAAAATATGCTTTTTATCACTTCTATCACATGAAATTCCAAGGGTTTTAGGAACTCCGTGCCAGGAACTAGAACAAGACCAAATGTATGTTTCCTATTATGCCAGTGAGGAAACTATCTACTAAATAAAGGTTTATTTCTGAACTCTCAATTCTATTCCATTGACTGATATGTCTTTCCTTATGCTTTACATAAGGACCTATCCCACAATGTCTTGATTGCTGCTGTAGCTTTTGTTGTGAAGTTTCAAATTGGAATGTGTGAATCCTCCAATTTTGTTCCTTTTTTCAAGATTTTCTTGGCTTTTCTGGGTTATTTGCATTTTCATATGAATGTTACAATAAACTGGTCAATTTCTGCAAAGAAGCCAGCTGGGATTTTGATGGGGAACATGTTGATTCTGTAGATCAACTTGAGCTTTACCATCTTAATAACATTAAGTCTCCTGGTTTGTGAACATGGAATATCATTACATTTGTTTAAATTTTCTTTAATTTCTTTCAGTAATGTTGTGAGATTTTCAGTGGACAAGTCATACTTATTTTGTTAAGTTTATTCCTAAATACTTTATTCTTTTTGATGCTTTTATAAATGGACTTAATTTTTTTTTCAGATTGTACATTGCAAGTGTATAGACATCAATAGTTGATTTTGGTATATTGATTTTATATCTGCAGTCTTGCTGCTGCTGCTGACTCTCAATTTTAATGTTCAGAGTGTTGAATCATCTACCAAACTGCTTTTTCCAGTAATATTCCCCTGCCTGGCTGCAATTATTTTAAAGATTTTTAAATTTATTTTTTATGAGAGGGAGAGAGCACAAGCAGGGGGAGCTGTAGAGGGAGAGGGAGGAACAGGCTCCCCCCCCCCCCCGCCTCTCGGCAGGGAGCCTGATGCAATGCAGGGCTTGATACCTGGACACCAGGATAATGACCTGAGCAGAAGGTAGATGCTCAACTGACAGCCACCCAGGCACCCTGCAGTTATTTTAAAAAGTAGATAGATTCATCTAGGATTTGAGGTTTTGCAAGATAAGTATGTTAAAAGGATAAAAGAGAATTGGAATTTAAAATATTAGTAAAAGAGTGGTAAAAAAGATAGGCCATGGAATCTAAGTCCATTAAAGGTAGATGAGAAAAGAGAAGGGAAGATAGTTTGGGAGAAAATAAAGAGGTTCATTACAATAAGTTTGCTTTTTGACCTCATTGATACCTTGTGCAAACAAGCTAAAAAGATAAGAGGGTGTGGTCAGAGAATGATAGAATGATTGATTTGAGAGAAGGAGCAGTTCTGGATAATGACAGTATTTAAGATCAGAGAATAACAGGTGAATGAGATTGTTTGAAGGAGAAAGCCACTGGAGATGAGTGCCTAAGAAATGGAGAGGAGAGGATTTTGAATGTTTCATCTATGTGAATTTTTTTTCATCTCTATGAATATTGAAATAACATAGATGGTGACAGAATTTGGAAGTGAGAGGAAAAGATTGTAGAGTGTCCAGATGTTGATATATGATATATGCCATGGGTTACAAGGTGCTATAACTAGTTAGCACAGATACTTTTGTAAGAGAATGGAAGAATAATGTTGTAGATTTGGGATGGAGAAGGCACAGAGTCTCATCCCTCAAGTGCACTTGGATATGGAAAAAATGAGCAGTTTCTACTTCAGTTTTTTAAGAAGCAAGAGTTATTTTTAGGGCGATGCAATATTTTTGTTAAGACCAGGAAGAAACTGTAACAATCAGTGAAGAAGTCGAGGACATAGGGGAGTTACTGGAGTGGGAGTTCCAGAGGAACTAGGAAGAATCTGAGGTCCAGAGAATTTAGGTAACTAGCACATGGATGATGTCTTTATAGGTCACAAAACTTATTTCAAATCCTAAAGTCACACAGCTAGAAAGTAGAAGAGCTCTGGATTTAAACCCAGTTTTGTCTGTTTCCGAAATCCATGCTTTTAACTGACATGACAGCTTATAACAAGGAGTCATCCTGTGGCATAAGTTGTTTTTCTTGTCCTCAATACCATTTTTTTCCTCAATACCATTTTGTAATCAAATTCTACTATATTATCCAAAACTAACCATCTGCTTTTGATTTTTCAATCTTCAAAGATAGAACTGCTGGCATTGGAGGATGCAGCCCTACAGTTTGTTCTGAAGTGTATTTCTCATTCTATAGTGTTTTTAAAGATTCCTTCTTTCTTATATGGAAACATGTTGAAATTGATAGTAAAAATTATTCAGAAAGTCTTTTGTATTTGCACAATACTTGTTTGGATGTCATTTCTTATAGAATTCTGTAAGATTAATATCTTCTGTCATGTCCTACTTATTTTGTAAGTAATATTTTGTAATACAACAAGTATTGTATTAGGAGCTCTTTTTAAAAAAAATTATTTTTTGAGATAGAGAGAAAGCCCATATGTGCACAAGAGGGGGTGGGAAAGAGCAGAGAGAGGGAGAGATAATCTTTTTTTTTTTTAAGATTTTATTTATTTATTCATGAGAGACACAGATAGAGAGAAAGGCAGAGACACAGGCAGAGGGAGAAGCAGGCTCCATGCAGGGAGCCTGATGTGGGACTCAATCCCGGGACTCCAGGATCAGGCCTTTGGCCGAAGGCAGGTGCCAAACCGCTGAGCCACGCAGGGATCCCGGAGAGAGACATTCTTAACCAAGTTCCATACCCTATGTGGGACTTGATCCCAGAAGCCTCAGATCATGACCTGAGCTAAAATCAAGAGTTGGATGCTTAACCCACTGGGCCACCCAGGCACCCCTGTATTAGGAACTTTAATGGTCACTTCCTTAGGGCTATGGTGAATAAATAAGTTTGATGGGTTGTCTTTTGATCAGTTGAATATAATAAATTGCAATCTTAAAGATGGCCCATGTTTTGCAAAGAAAATACTTCTTTGCAAAGTATTCTTCTTGATGCCTATACTTATTTAGTATTTTTTAAATTAAAATGATTAGTGGATAATGTTTGGGAAGTTGATGCTATTACTGACAAGAAGCCACAATACCTGTCTACATGGGCCTCTCCACATGGTTGCCTGTGTATTCTTATGATGTAGTGGCTAGTTCTTCCGAGTGTGAATGATCCAAGAGAGTATGCACAAGTGTCAGTATCTTTTGTGACCTTCCCTTGGTAGTCACGCACTTGTACTTCTGCAATACTCTGCTAGTCATGTGATTCTGACCTGACATGAAGTCCTAATTTGAAAAGGGTCTGAATAGCAGGAGACAGATATCCTTGGAGCTGTCTCAGGGGTTCTTCTGTAAGGGATTTGAATTTCTGAAAAGTGACACAATTCAGTGGTAAATTTAGCAAGTCATATTTTAGGAGAAAGATTACATTTTATGTTTGAATAAACCATAATTTATGGGGCATTTTTAAAGGGGTCAATAGTTTTTCCCATTTCTAAGCAGCTGTTACAAGTACAAACATGTTTTGTTTTGTTTTTTTGTTTTGCAGATTATTTAAAATATCTGACAATATACGTGAGGCTGTTTATTCTAATGACAGTACAAACTTGGAGTCTTCTGTTGGCTCAGTGAAAATTGTCCCAACAGAAATGAACAAAGGGGAATCATGGAAATGTAGCAATAGTAAGCAGAAACATCAATATTCAGACATTAATATGTTTGCAGCAAGCAATGCTGTTTCAGCTTCTGAAATCAGAGAAGACATATTCAAAGGACCAACTTTTTCAGTTGCATCCCAACCTCATGAAGTTCAAGGTAATTCCTTGCTTTTTCAGTTGGTTTTATAATGGTATAATCTGGTCTGAATTTTTCAGCATTAAGGAAGAATAAAAAAATAATAAATTTGAGTAGGTTATCTGTGTAAAATTTCTGCATTTCTTGATCATATTGCATTTTACAACTATGATCTAGGGTGCCTGATCTAGGGTCAGTTGGTAGAGCAGGGTCATGAGTTCAAGCTCTGTGTTGGGTATGGGGCCTACTTAAAAAAAATACAAAATGAAATAACTATGATCTAAAATTTAACTGTGCTCTTAATAAAAAAGTTATACTAGTTTTATTGAACCAGTTTGCATGGGAGAGATTAAAAAATACCTGTATAAATTTGTTGAATTTTTTTTAGGGGCAACAGAAAATGATTTAGATTCTTTGAAGGCTGTCACAGAAATCCGTATCCTTTAAATTATTTTACTACAGCAGCTTTATGTTTGAAATAAAAATTTGTAAGCATATTATTCCATTGTGTCTTTTTTTTTTTTTCTGGTTGACAAAGAAAAAGAAGGAAAAGTGAATCTTTTGAATCACGTAAGAGATCCAGTGTGTGTGATTGTCAGTGCTATTCAATGTGTGGTCTGCAGACTGGTACCAGTTTGTGAATTGCTTGTTACCAGTTTGTGATAAGTACAGAAATAAGATTTGAAATATTGGCTGAATTCTGAGCATATTTACTTACAAACAGATACAGATAATTTCTTACACTTTGGGTAAGGATAGCATATTTGGATAAACATGGGTAGTGGAAATAAATGAGAATGGGACATTATGTGGATTGGGAATTGTTTTTTAAGATTTTTATTTATTTATTCATTAGAGACATAGAGAGAGAGAGGCACAGAGGCAGAGGGAGAAGCAGGCTCCATGCAAGGAAGCCTGACATGGGACTCGATTCCAGGTTTCCAGGATCACGCCCTGGGCCGAGGATGGTGCTAAACCGCTGAGCCACCCGGGATGCCCAGATTGGGAATATTTTTACAAATCTAGGAATTTTTAAAAGAAATTTGCAGTTTATGCCTATAATCTGATTTACATGTCTGGGCATTCCAATATAAATATTTTGAGTATGTATGTGTGTTTTGGAGGTAACATCCTCTTTGCTTTTTTGATGCCCTGTGTATGTCTATAACATAGTGTACTTACTGTTTTTTATTATAATCCAGCAGCTATGACTATTATGTGACCATTTCCCTGTGACCTATGAACTCCTTGAAGGGAAGGACCACTCCTTATTTATCTTCCTATCTCTGAAGACACTGAAAGGCAGGTAAAGGAAGCTGTTCTGGAAAAAGAGTAGCCATGAAAAAAAAAAGAGTAGCCATGAGTCAACCTGGGGGTAAAATAGTGTGGAATATGTTAGAAAGAACCAGCATCCCAGTTTGGCTGAAATAAGAGCTATGATTACAGGGGTAGTAGGAAATAATGTTTGATGATCCTAAGATTGGTATCTTAGGATCAGGCTATTTAATGCCATGGATTCCAAAGTCTGGAGGTTTTTTTAATTTATTAAGCAATGAGGAGAAATCATGCAGTATTTTTGAGCAGATCCAAGTTATATCATCAAAACCATGCTTTAGGAATGTAGAATTAATGACTCAAAGCTGGGGAAAGCTCTAGGCTCCACCAAAGTTATTGTCTAGTTGGCAAAACAGAAAATAAATTCCAGATATTGGGTAGCTGAGCTGGAGGAATCTAGGGAAGAGTGATTCTAATCCTGTGTACTCAGGGGACTGAGATAATTCTGAGGTATGGTTAGAAGATATTTGCCTGACCAATCATGAAAATTTGCCTCCAATGCAGATAACTGAACTAAGTTAGAATGGAAGGAGAGAACAATAAAGGGCTATAGATGATGATATCATAACTTCAGATATAGTCAGCTTTTAGTGCTTCTCTTCAGCATGGTGTCTCAATTTTGCTGTATTTTCTTCTCTCTGGTAATCTAAATACAGTTGGAACATAGGAAATAGGTTAGCCTTAACCAGTTAAAAGTTAGTTTCATTATCTGTGTGATGAGAAAGGCTTCTTATCCCTTACTGGAACTTGCCGTAATATGACAGTAACTTTTGAAGAGTTTTAAATATTTTCATGCTATATTAGCACAGCTGAAATGGTTCTATTGTTTAGGTCTCTGTTAGTTAAGACTATTGCCTACTTTTGTGTGCATTGATTTATTGTCCAAAATGTTCATTTGCTGTCAAACTCACAGAACTGCTGCTCTTTTATTATTTCTAAGTCTGTATTTAAAGTGGAAGACTAGGAGCGCCTGGGTGGCTCAATTGGTTAAGCATCCTTTTGGGTCATGATCTTAGGTCCTGAGGTCTAGTCATCACTTAGGACTCCCTGCTCAGCGGGGAGTCTGCTTCTCCCTCTGCCCCTCCCTGTTGCTTATGCTCTCTCTCAAATAAAAAAATAAAAATTTAAAAAAGAAGTAAATAAAGTGGAAGATTAAATACTTTTCATGATAATTTGAGAGTTTTGGAATTACTTGGACACAACATATATTCTGATTCTTTTATGGTATTTTACTATATTTGAATCCTCAGGATACTAGAAACTTGGTCAGTTTGATTTTGCTATAGTAGTCTTGTCATTTTCAATTCTACAGACATTTTCCTACCTGTTATAACATATAATTGCAGTGACACTGCTGAGAGTTTGTTGAATGAAAGGAAAAACTTGATATCAAGTGTTTATAGTGATGATAAATGATGTTAGTAGTTGAGTTTTCTCATGAGCTGGAAAACTAATTCTACATCTACTCTGAATCAAAGATTCATTTTTGTGAATGTAAATTGATGTGGAACTACCTAATGAGACAAAAACCAGCATGATGGCTCACTTGTGGGCTTGTTACAAATAAATATTTTATAGGAAGAGACATATTTTGAAGGAAAAATGGGATTCTTTCAAAAGCTTGATGGATTGACAAACTCAAAATTACACTTTTGTTTTGGCACAAATATTCTGATACTCTGTACAACTGAAAGTAAAATGAAGATTTGTATATTATCTACTTGATTTAATAAATGCAAACATATTAATTGAGTGCTTACTGTGTGCTAGGCACTGTTCTAGGTACTTGGGATATGTCAGTTAAGGAAACAGACAATGAATCCTTGCCCTTGAGGAGTTAACATTCTTGGGTTAGGTATGGGGAAGAAGATAGATCTAAACAATTGTAACAGTGTATAAATAAGTCATATAGTATGTTAGAAGGCAATGAATAATATGGAAAATAAAGTGGAGCAGAAGTAAGGGATATTAAATTGGGGATGCTATAATTGGGGGCTCAGGTTTAGAATTAAGTAGAGTAATTTGGGTAGGTCTTCTTGAAAAGAGATGTAAGCAATTGAAGGAAGTGAAGGAAATGAGGGAAGCAGTCTAGGCAGAGGGAAGGCTTTACAGCAGGAACATGGCCAGTGTTTTTGAAGAACAGAAAAGAGGCCGATATAGCTAGAGGATATTAGTCAGAGGCAAGATTAGTAGGACCTGAGGTCAGAATCACAAAAATGTAGGGGGAGAGGCAAGATCATGTAGGTCCTTGTAGCCATATGCTTTGAGACAAAGCAGGGAATTGTTCTCATTTAATTTTTTAACAAGATCACTTACTACAGTCCATCAGTCTTTGTATATGTTCATACAAATGTAATTGCTTAAACAATTATGTATTTGAATTCTCAGATATATTGTTTTATGTTTCCTAATAGAATAAAATAACTTCCATTGTAAGAACTCATCTTCTTCTTTACAGCTTCCCATAGCTTTCCAAATCCAGTAATGTATTTTGTATATAGTGTTTAATAACTGTGGTTGATAATTGTGACTCAGACTAAGAAGAATACCATGTAAGTACAAATATTTCCTGAACTAACAATGGACTCTCAGCTTGGAGAGGGGACAACTTATTCTTCATATATATTAATATTTTTGAGCTTTCTTATAGAGGAAGGACAGTTTAAGGTCTTATATTGCAATATGCTTATATTGCAATATGCTGATAATTGCTGATAATTGCACCACTTAGTACAACTAAATTATTGAAAACAAAGCATTTCAGGATTAGGTGACCAGAAACACACATCAGCTAATGAAACACAATCAACAGTTAAAATGTGAAATTTGGAACTTTAAAAAAGATATAAAAATCAAATGGCCTACTCAACATGAATAAAAAAACACCACTCTTCAAAAGATAAATCATACACTTAGTTTTGAAATACTGGCACATATGCAAGTTTCTACACCTTTTCCGTCAGATTTATTTGTTTATTTTAAACATTTTATTTATTCATGAGAGACAGAGAGAGAGAGAGAGGGAGAGAGAGAGAGGCAGAGACACAGGTAGAGGGAGAAGCAGGCTTCATGCAGGGAGCCCGACGTGGGACTCGATCCTAGGTCTCCAGGATCACGCCCCGGGCAGGCTCCATGCAGGGAACCCAATGTGGAACTTGATCCTAGAACTTCAGGATCATGCCCTGGGCCAAAGGCAGGCACTAAAACACTGAGCCACCCAGGGACCTACTCCATCAGATTTAATTGTCAAATTATAAGCCTTGTATAAACCTTCTTTCCACATAGGGATTTTACAAATTTTTTCAGAATATGGAGTGTTACTGGGGACTGTGATAATTTCTGTTCATTTCTCTCCCCTCCTGGCTTTATTGAGGTATAATTGACAAATAAAATTTGAATGTACTATATCAGATGTACAACATGATAATTTGATGTACATATGCATTGCAATAAGTTGCCACCATTAAATTAGTTTCAACTCTCCATCACCTCTCTTTCTCTTTCTAATTGATTTTGCATAATGCCCTTCAGGTTCATCCAATTTGTCAAAAAAAAAAAAAAAAAGAAAAGAAAAGAAAGGCAGAATTCCCTTCCATTTTTAAGGCAGAATAATATTTCAGTGTGTGTGTGTGTGTGTATTTCACATTTCCTTTATCCGTTTGTCTCTTGACAGGCACTTAAGATTGTTTCCATACCTTGGTTATTGTGAATAATGCTTCAGTGAAAAAAGGATTATAGTTATTGAGATACTGATTTTGTTTCCTATGAGTATCCTAGGAGCACCTGGATGGCTCAGCCCATTTAGTAACTGACTCCTTATCTCGGCTCAGATCTTGATCTCAGGGTTGTGAATTCAAGCCCCACATTGAATATGTACGCAGAAGTGTAATTGCTAGATCATAACCTCCAGCTGTTTTCCATAATTGCTGTACCCCTTTACATTCCTACCAACAGTGTCTAAGGGTTCCCTTTTCACCACATCCTCACCATATTTATCTTTTTTTTTTTATAAATTCATATCCTACCAGATGTGAGGTAATATCTCATTGTGGTTTTAATTTGCATTTCTCAGATGATTAGTAACATTGAGCATCTTTTCATGTACTGTAGGCCATTTGTGTTTTCTTTGGAAAAATGTCTATTCAGGTCCTTTGCCCATTTTTAAATTGGATTATTTTGGACCACATATCTAGAGCCCCAACCTTTAAAGCTCCCACCCAGGGGATAAACCCCCCCAAACACCCAACTCCATAAGCCAACAGGACTCAGATTTATGAGACCCAAAGGACTATAGCAAACAAACAGTTCTTACATGGGCACAGGAACAACCCCTCTTCCTCTGCAGGTATACATTGAGGCTCAATGCAGAGGGAGCAGCATGCCCAGACATGTAAATCAGATTATAGGTATAAACTGCAAATTTCTTTTAAAAAAATACTAGATTTGTAAAAATATTCCACAGAGTGTCCCATAATTGGATTATTTGGGGGGTTTTTTGGTTATTGAGTTGTATGAGTTCCTTGGATATTTTGGATATTAAAGTGTGATGCCTCTGGATTTGTTGTTCTTAAGATTGCTTTGGCTATTTGGGGTCTTCTGTAGCTACATATGAATTTTAGGATTGTTTTTCATATTTCTCTGAAAAATGCAGTTGGAATTTTGATAAGGATTACATTGAATCTGTAAATTTCTTTGGCAGTTTACAATTTAGCGGTATTGATTCTTGAATCCTTAAACACGGGATATCTTTCCATTTTTTTGTGTCTTCAATTTCTTTTGCCAGTGTCTTATAGTTATTGGTTAAATTTACTTGTTAGCATTTTATTTTTAATGCTACATTGGATGGTTAACTTTATTCCTTGGTATTTTATTTTTTGATGCTATTGTAAATGAGATGGTTTTCTTCATTTCTTTTTTGGTATTTTGTTGTTAGTGTATGGAAATGCAGCTGATTTTTGTATATTAATTTTGTGTCCTGCAACTTTACTGAATTTGCGTATTAGTTCTAACAGTTTTTTTGGTGAAGTATTAGGATTTTCTATATATAATATGTCGTCTGTGGATAGAGACTTTTATTTCTTCTTTTTCAGTTTGGGTACCTTTTATATCTCTTTCTAGCCTAATTGCTGTGGTTAGAATTTCCACTAATAGTTGAATAAAAGTGGTGAAAGTGGACATACTTGTTCCTAATCTTAGACAGAAATGTTCAGCTTTTTGCCATTGAATATGATGTAAGCTATGAACTTGTCATATATGGCCTTTATTATATTGAGGTACATTCCTTTTTAACCCAGTTTCTGGAAGTTTTTATCATGAAAAGATATTGTATTTGTCAAATGCTTTTTCTGCATCTAATGAGATGATCATATGGTTTTTATCTTTAACCTTTTTTTTTTTAAATAAGCTCTATGCCCATTGTGGGGCTTGAACTCATGACCCTAATATCAGGAGTCACATACTCTACTGACTGAGCAAGCCAGGCACCCCTAATCTTTAACTTTTTAACGTGAGAGTATCATGCTGATTGATTTGTGGATGTTGAACCATCTTTATATTCCAGAAATAAATTCCATTTGATCATGAGTGTATGACTGTTTTAATGTACTGTTGAGTTTAGTTTGCTAATATTTTGTAGAGCATTTTTGCGTCTGTGTTCATTAGTGATAGTGGCCTGTAATCTTCTTTTCTTGTAGTATTCTTATCTGGCTTTGGTATTAGTATAAAATAAATCCCTTAAGTCATCTTCATTTTTTTAAAATTCTTTTTTCATTTTGTTCCTCTGACTGGATTAAGTCCATTGCCCTATCTTTAAGTTCAGTGGTCCTTTCTTCTGTTTGATTTGTCTGATGTTGAATCCCTCTATTGAGTTTTTCAGTTCATTTATTATAGTCATTAGCTCTATGATTTCTGTTTGGTACATTTTTATAACTTGTATGACTTTGTTGAAATTCTTACTTTGTTTATGCATTGCTTTCCTGACCTTAAGGAGCATCTTTATGCATTATTTAAAAATATTTGGTAAATTAAATCACTTACTTCTAGTAAGTGATTAGTTAGTTTGGTTTCTGGAGATTTATCCTGTTTTTTGTTTGAAACATATTCCCATTTCTTAATTTTTTTTAACCCTCTGTTCTGGTTCCAGACATTCGATAAAACATCCACCTCTCCCAGTCTTGACAGACTGGTCTTGTATAGGAGATGAGCCTCATCAGTTAACCTAGCCCAAGATCCTAGTTTTCTTTAAAACCTTTCTGACTGCCTAACTCACTGTCTTAGTTCTTAGTTGCTTCTAATAGTTGTGCCAAAACTTATCAATGTCCAAAAGGACAGGGTTGTAATCAGCACCTAGGTGCAGGCTGATTAGAAGCCAGAACCTGAGATAGCAGCTGAGAAATATGAAGTGAAATCCTTTCCAGGTAGAAACTGGAGATGAACATTTTTTGCTGCTCCCTCTGCATTGAGCCTGAATATATACCTGCAGAGGTAGAGGGGTTGTTCCTGTGCCCATGTAAGAACTGTTTGTTTGCTGTAGTCCTTTGGGTCTCATAAATGCAAGCCCTGTTGGCTTATGGAGTTGGGTGTTTGGGGGGTTTATCCCCCGGGTGGGAGCTTTAAAGGTTGGGGCTCTAAATATGTGGTCCAAAATCTTTGCTCCTCAGGGAGAAGCTGGGAGTTGGGAGTTCATCTTAATTGTATGATGCTGTGCCAAGGATGGGATTTAGGGTAACAGTTGTCTCAGTCTTTCTTACCCATTTCATTGGGAGTATTTTCATTTACCCAATGTGTAGGGGTCAGTGAATTGCTGGATTTTTCTCAGAATTGCTCCTTGTATAGTTGTATTTTTGGTGCATCTGTGGGAGGAGGGAAAGTTCAGGAGCTTCTTATATTGCCACATTGGTCCGTCTCTCTATTAATTCCTTTCTTATGATGTTAAAACAGCAAGTATTAAGGCCTCATCATTAAGTATTATCACAGTTAATATTAATTAATTGAAATTTTAAATTAAAAGTAATCAAAAATACATAAATTAATTAAAAGTAACCAATTCTTAAAATTGTGAAATATTTGACTCCTTAATGCTATTCTAAGCGGCAAAATTTAGAAGTATTTTCAAAGAATTCCCATATTTCAACTATATACAGTCCAAAGCCTTTGATGATGTAAGTATTTTATTATGATTTTTACTTATCTGCCTCTTCTAATTTGATTGTGTGTTCTCTAAGGATAAGGACTAGATCACATTCATCTTTCTGTTTCCAATGCCACGTGACTGGTACATTGTAGGAACTCAAAAAATGTTTGCTAAATGAAATCATGTGTCTTTCATAGGTGGGCTTGTTTATATTTATTAGATTTATAAAATTTATTTCAAAGCTAAATAAATTATTATTTTCTTCTAGCCTAACAATTTACTTTCACAAATAAAGCAAAATGATAAATTATTAGTAGTTTTTTTTTGTTTGTTTGTTTTTGAGGGTTGTGGATCCAAGCAAGGTTAGAATTTTAATAAGTTTAAAGGTAAAAATAATTTGAATTCTTCTTCCGGAGTCTTTCTTACATATTTTCTATGAGAAAATTGAGAGTGTGAATGAAAAATGCTATATATTCCATGATTGATTAAATTTTATTTAAAAAGTTTTTTTTTTAATTTTTTAGCTTCTTTACACAGATAGGAATTTTGTGATTTGTGCTCCAACTGGTTCTGGGAAAACTGTGGCGTTTGAACTAGCTATAACAAGATTGTTAATGGAAGTACCATTGCCATGGTCAAACATAAAAATTGTTTATAGTAAGTATTTATATATTGTAAGAGTAATTAATTACAGTAATGCAAAAACATTGAGGCAAAGTAAGAAATTCGAATTCGAGCCATAGGAATTAATATTTGGTTCTCCATACATTTTTAATGAAGTTCACATTTGCTTTTGTCTGTTATATTAAATTCAAAACACATTTTCCCTGAGTTGTAAATAAAAACTAGTATTTGAATTGAGAATTTGACTTTTACATGTTTATTTTTTAAAGGACAACAAGAAAAATAAATTCAAACATTTTGTAATTCTAAAAAATTTTCATGGGAACCTCTCCTCTCTTTTCTTAGGTATATATATTTTAAATTTTTCATCAAAGTAGTTTATGTACATGGTTAAAAAATATATTATCACGAAAAGGCTTATAATGAAGACCAGTAATCTGCTTTACATCTCTGTGATTTTAGTTATAATACCCTGAACAGTTACTTTTTCTATTTTTAGTTCAGTCTGGAGTGGTGGTGATTCTGGTGATTATATTTGTATCTCTAAGTAATATGCTTATATTAACTCTTTCAATTTATAAATATTAGGCAGTTCCTAGATGTATAGTTTTATCCTAATTTTATTAACCAGTGTTTGTGAAAGTAATTTTAAAGTTGTACTGACATTCAAAATAAATATCTTCTATTGTTATAGTGGCACCAATAAAAGCCCTGTGTAGTCAGCGTTTCAATGATTGGAAAGAAAAATTTGGACCAATAGGATTGAATTGTAAAGAACTCACTGGAGATACAGTAATGGATGACCTATTTGAGATCCAACATGCCCATATTATTATGACAACTCCAGTAGGTGTTATTTATACTCTATTATTTCCTTCGTTCATTAGAAAATATCTTTCTCTTCACCAAGAATAAAAGTTAAAAGAAAATACAAAGTAGAAGAATGTATTTGCTATGTAAAAAACAAACATGAAAAATCTACTGTTCAGGTTATATAAAGAGTATTTACTAATCAGTAAATAAAAGACAAATTACCAAATGGGAAACAGGCAAAAGACATGAACAGGCAATTCGTTATTGAGGATAATTTGTAATCATACTTTTTGCTTGTACTCTTTTATCCAAGTTTTAATGTATTACAGAGGTAGGACCTTCGTAGAACTTAAAAAAAGGTAATTAGACTATAATTTTGTATATTTTTGGTTAAACTTAAAAATAAATAGGGGTTTTGTTTTTGAAGCACTTGTAAGACTATCAGAATCCTTTAAAATGTTTTTAATCTTTAAATCTTTTTCAGAATACTTTTAAGACATGAATTAAAATATTGCCCATTGTTTATATCATGTTAAAATTTTAATTGATATCTTAATATTTATTATAATTTCCTACCATGTTAAACCAGTTGTATTTTTTTCTTTAGGAAAAATGGGATAGCATGACTAGGAAATGGAGAGACAACTCTTTGGTCCAGCTGGTTAGACTCTTTCTCATTGATGAGGTAGTGAACACTTTACTTATTTCCAGAGATAAACGTAAAATGGTGATTAGAATGGATAGAAAGAAATGACATTTTCAACCAAACTGTGTCTTTGTTTTATCCTTTCAAGTGGAAAGGCTTATTTTCTTAAAGAATAATGTTAATAGGGGGATCCCTGGGTGGCGCAGCGGTTTCGCGCCTGCCTTTGGCCTGGGGCGCGATCCTGGAGACCCGGGATCGAATCCCACGTCGGGCTCCCAGTGCATGGAGCCTGCTTCTCCCTCTGCCTGTGTCTCTGCCTCTCTCTCTCTCTCTCTGTGACTATCATAAATAAATAAAAAAAAATTAAAAAAAATTAAAAAAAAAAGAATAATGTTAATATTATTATGGATTTAAATTGATTAAATAGTTTTTAATTTTTATAGCCAATCATTTTTTTTCTTGATTTCTTACTTAGGTACATGTTGTAAAAGATGAAAACCGTGGACCAACTCTTGAAGTTGTAGTCAGCAGAATGAAAACTGTACAGTCTTTATCTCCTCCTTCAGAAAATAGCACAGTTATTCCAATGAGATTTGTAGCTGTGTCTGCAACAATTCCAAATGCTGAGGATGTAAGTTAGAATTTTTGTCTACCAGATTTTTTTATGACTGGTGAAATATTTTGTCATTTAATCCTATAGGAAAGTGAGGATTTTTTTTTTCCTGTAAATCCTATAACCAATTTAATAGCAAAGTATGTTGTAAAAAGTTCTGGTTAGATCTCATAGGTGTGGCAGTATTAGGTCTTAATATTTGGTTGATTTGGTTTAATGAAACGTTTTTGGTACAAGTGTGTTGTTTACTAGTATCTAAAAGTCTTGGCTTTTATGGGTTTCAGATACCTCATAATAACGTGACTAATAATTTGTTATGGTTGTTTTAATCAGCTGACTCTAGCTGTATATCAAAGTATAGTGGAAAATGAAAATAATTGCTTAAGTGATTACCACCCACCTTTCCATATTCTATGTGACGTGTTATGGTAAGCACTAATGATAGGTACAAAAGTGAGAATAATTGTATTCAGTATTATACTTGCTATAATAAATATGTGTCTTAATTTTTTTCTTCAATATTTGGGTAAACTTCTTAAAAAATAGTACAGTTTCATTGTTTCTCACTCCTATTTACTTCTCAGCCTAGTATGACGTTTTTCTCCTACTACTTAGAAATTTGACAAATAGTTCCCATATTGTCTAATCCAATGGAAAATTATGCCTTTATCTTTAATTTGGCAAAAGTAATCATTCATTTATAGTTCTTAAGTTGACAGCTTGTTTTGTTCATATTCAAGAATATACTTGATCTCTATACTCAAAAAACTATAAGTATTTTGATTATATATGATCAACAGAAACCTAGTGTTTATCTTTCCAGACATATTGGTGAAATAATATTATGCATGCTCTTTATGACTTGCATGTCACCTACAGACATTTCCATGTCCTTAGATACTCTTCTTTAGTACAACTTTTGTGGGTTTATTATGATTTATTTATCTAATGCTTTAATGATGGAAGATTGTTTCCATTTTTGCTATTGTAAATGGTGCTAAACTTAATAATATCTTTGAAAACATCATGATGGGGCGTCTGGGTGATTCAGTCAGTTAAGCGTCTGCTTTGGGCTCAGGTCATGATCCCAGAGTCTCGGGATTGACCCCTGCATTGGGCTTCCTGCTCAGCGGGGAGTCTGCTTCTCTTTCTACCTCTCACCCTGCTCTCATGCCCTCTTTCTCTCTAAAATAAATAAATTTAAAATAAATAATAAATAATTTAAATAAAAATTTTTTTAAAAAATCATGATTATTTCTCTAGGATGAACTTCTAGAGTGAAATAACTGAGTCAAAGGATATGTAAAACTCTAAGGACACAGTGGTTTTAATAAATGGTATAGTCATTTATACTTCCATCCTCAGCCATTTCTCTGTATTCTAACACTGGGTTTATAACAAATTATTGTTATTATTACATTTAAATAGTTGTTGGGGTGCCTCAGCTGGCTCAGTCAGGTAAGCATCTGCCTTTGGCTCAGGTCATGATCCTGGGGTCCTGGAATCCTGCCCTGCATCATGCTCCCTGCTCAGTGGGGAGTCTGCTTCTCCCTCTGCTCCTCTCCCCACTTGTTCTCTCTGTCTCTCCCTCTCATAAATAAGTAAAATTTTTTGAAACAAATAGTTGTCAAATTTCTTGTTTAAAATACACTTTATTTTAAAATTTGTGCTGCTTTGATTTTTACTGAAGGGAGTATTTTTAATATATTAATCAACATTTTTGCACCTTGCCAGGTCACGTTCTTTACCCTTTTTTTCACATTGGGATAATAAACTTTTCTTATTGAGTTGTAAGCAGTCATTAAATATCAATATTCTGTAATTCTTGAAATTCTTTTCCCATTTTTGATAATAACTACATCTGTGAATGCTACTTTCTTGTCTCTTTATACAAATCCTCTTCCTCAATTTTCTCCTAAATGAAGGCTTTCACTCTTAGCCTTTTGCTCCTTTCAGATTAAATTCTTGTGTGATCTTATTTGCATACATGATAGCCTTGAAAATATTTTAATATTTCCATCCCCTGCAACTATAAACTCATTAATCCATCTTCCTGTCAAAGCAATGGTCAGTTGCAGAGCAGGGCATGAAGCCTGATTACTAACCAGGTTATAAGAAGATAAGAATTGCTCGTCATAGCTTCAGAAATTAACAAGTGGCTCCAGCACTGAGTCTGAAATATGCTTTCGACACTCCCATCTCTCAAGATTTATTTGCCCTTTGTTTAAAAATTTTGTCAACCCTTGCCAGTCTAAGCCAACCATAACTTTGTTACTGTTTGGCTATTATTTAGCACAATTCAAAAGATGTGTCCTGCATATTTAAGTCATAGTTCTGAAAATAGGAAGGTTATAATGATAATGACAAATTCAGTTTTTCTGCAAAATCAATCTTAATTTTATTTTGGGCTCTTAGGAAAATAAAACAAAATAATTGGGAGTTTACCATGTTGAAAAGTGGGTATAACCTAAAATACTGCTACTGATAATATTTACCAATATATCAATAGAATAGTGTCACTGGAATATGTAACACTGAAAAAGACTACTTGATTGTTTTTATACCTTGACTTTAAGTAGTCTACTATTGAGTTATTTTTAATCATAAAACTTGTCTAGAAAAAACTTTTAATGTATGTTTCTGTTATTTAAAGATTGCAGAATGGCTTTCAGATGGTGCAAGACCTGCAGTATGTTTGAAAATGGATGAGAAACATAGGCCAGTGAAACTTCAGAAAGTGGTCCTTGGATTCCCCTGCGGAAGTAACCAAACTGAATTTAAGTTTGATTTAACCCTCAACTACAAAATTGCTGGTGTTATACAAACATACTCTGATCAGAAACCCACACTTGTGGTAAGGATTGTTTGTTGCTTATTTTTAGCATAATGCTCAGTTTTTAATATGACTAATCCAAGAATTATTCATTTATTTTCAGTTTTGTGCAACAAGGAAAGGTGTGCAACAGGCTGCTTCTGTTCTAGTGAAAGATGCCAAATTTATTATGGCGGTGGAACAGAAACAGAGGTATATTTTCTCGTTTTTGTTATTGGAGTTAAGAAGACTTTTAGGGATTATCTAGATGAGATGAGAAAACTGGGTTCATTCCTTCACCTTTTCAAGTTATTCACCCTCTGTAAGCAGAGATGGGATTTCAAAAACCAATTGACCAGGTCGTTTTAAAACTAGTAATAGTATAAATGTAAACTGGAATTTAAAAAAAAGTGTAAGTATAAAGAGACTGTAAGTAGCAATGAATAATGTGGAATCTTCTACTTGGGTGAATAAATTAGTTGATCAAGTTGGGCCATGTGACTTTTAGTCAGAAACAGATGTGGTTGTCAAGAAGTAAGGCTTGTTTTTGTGCTCGAACACTAACACTGAAGGAAATTTTTAAAAACTTATAGAATTCTTTGTGTAATGGTGGCATCCTTCATATAGAATGAATATATACCTCCCAAGATAAATACTTAAATAATTACTATTTTGAACCTGAACCTTCCAGAGTAAGGAGCTGAAATAGCTAACCTGTATGTACCCTTAAAACTAATTTCCATTTCATCCTCTTTCTTTTCTCCTGTTGTCTGCTGCACCCAAATTAGCTAATTTTGTTTTAGATAATAATTTTCTTTCTTTGTTTTTTTAAACATTTTATATATTTATGAGACACAGAGAGAGAGAGGCAGAGACACAGGTAGAGGGAGAAGCAGGCTCCATGCAGAGAGCCCGATGTGGGACTCGATCCGGGTCTCCAGATCAGGCCCTGGGCTGAAGGCGGCACTAAACCGCTGAGCCACCTGGGCTGCCCCTAGATAATAATTTTCTTATATAGATTTATCATACTTCTCCTTTTCTCATTTCCCATTCTTACCTACTCAAGGAAAATTTCTGGTCTTTCAACTCTTTCTTCACTCTTTGTCTCTCCTTTTTTTTTCTTTTTCCCCCTTTTTTATTCCTGTTTTTCTAGAAGTAAAATGCTGATATTAGAAACAGCATGAGAGGCACCTGAGTGGTGCAGTTGGTTGAGCAACCAGCTGTTGGTTTTCACTCAGGCTGTGATCTCTGGTTGGTGGGATGGAGCCCCCATCAGCCTCTGAGTCTACTTGGGATTCTCTTCTCCTGTCCCTTTGCCCCCACCCTCACCCCCTGCCCTCTCTCTCTCTCAAATAAATTAATTAATTTTTTAAAAAATGAAATAACATTAAGTTAAAGACCATGATTTGGGTTGTAGTGCTGCCATTTTACTAGCCGTGTACCTTTGGGCACATTACTTCTCTCAGTTTCAATTTCTTAATCAGGATGGGATAGTATGGGAATCAACTATCTGTATCACCATATTATTGTGAGAATTAAATAAAGCAACATTTCTAAGACACCTAACAGTGTGTAGCACAGAGTTTGTATCTAATACCAATATGTCTTTTCCTCTTGCCTTCTCTTCATTAAATCATGAATCCTTAAAAAAATTGTGAATGTTGGGGATCCCTGGGTGGCTCAGAGGTTTAGTGCCTGCCTTCGGCCCAGGGTGTGATCCTGGAGTCCCGGGATTGAGTCCCACATCCGGCTCCCTGCGTGGGGCCTGCTTCTCCCTCTGCCTGTGTCTCTACCTCTCTCTGTGTGTCTCTCATGAATAAATAAATAAAATCTTTTAAAAAATTGTGAATCTTATATTTAAAATAATGCCTGTTAGTGTCATATCTGCAATAAGGAAATGGAGAAACACAGATTTGGTGGTTCTTAGACATAAGTAAAAACTAAGCCTACTAACCTCCAAAATCTTCTAAAGTACCCCAAATTCCTTTTCAAATTGTCAAGAAACTCTCTTAACTTCCTCATCTCTTGATTTAACATGGTTATCTTTCTTTCATATCTTGGAATACAATAAACAACTATTTCTAATTTTGTCTTTTCTGGTTAATTTACTAGTGATATTATAGGGGTTTAAAAATTGTTATCCCCTACAAATATTTTTCAGGCAAATTATGTGAGTAGATATATTCTGATCCATGAATATAATCACCATTTGCTTTTTTCTGGTGGAATATGAGTTTTCCAAATTCCTGATTTAAAAATGAGTTTCAGGGGCACCTGAGTGGTGCAGTCAGTGAAGCGTCTGACTCTTGGTTTCAGCTCAGGTAGTTACCTCAGGGTTGTGAGATCAAGCTCCATGTCAGGCTCAGTGCTCAGTGCAGAGTCTGCTTAAGATTCTCCCCTTTCCTCTGCCCCCTCCCCTCACTCATGTGCTGTCTCTCACTCTCAAATAAATGGATAAATCTTTAAAAAAATAAATAAAAAATAAAATTGAACTTCAGTGTCACAGCTGATAAATTAGGGACTTTTTTTTTTTTTTTTTTTGTACCCTTTTGCCAAACTTTTCCTAATTCCCTCAACTTCAGCTCCTGGTAACCACTTTTCTACTCTGTTTCTGGTTCAGTTTTTTTTTTTTTTTTTTAATTCCACATATAAGTGGTACCATACATACCTTTCTTTTTTTAGCTAATTTCACTTAGCACAATGTTCACTAGCTTCATCCATGTTGTCGAATAAGGCAGAATTTCCTTCTTTCTTAAGATTGAATATTCCCGTGTGTGTGTATGTATCAGGTGTTCTTTTTCCATTCATCTGTCTCAGAGACTTAAGTTGTTTCTATATGTTATCTAGTCCGAATAATGTTGCAATCAACTTAGGAGACAGATATCTCTTTGAGATACTGATTTTGTTTCCTTTGGAATAATCCAGAAGTAGAATTGCTGCATGATGTGGTAGTTCTATTTTTAATTTTTTGAAGAATCTTCATACTGTTTTCTATAGTGGCCATACTAGTTTACTCTTCCCACCAACAGTGCACAAAGGCTCTTTTTTCTATATCCTTGCTAGCAATTGTATCTCCTGTCATTTTGGTACTAGCCCTCCTAACAGGTAGGAGATGATAGCTCATTGTAGTTTTGATTTGACTTTATTGCCTGATGATTAGTGATGTGGGCACCCATCGTGTATAGTTGGCCATTTGTCTATCTGTTCTAGAAAAATGTTTATTCAGGTCCTTTGCCCATTTTTTTTTAAAGATTTTATTTATTTATTTATTTATTTATTTATTTACTTACTTACTTACTTACTTACTTATTTATGAGAGAGAGAAAGAGAGAGAGAGGCAGAGACGTAGGCAGAGGGAGAAGCAGGCTCCATGCTGGGAGCCTGATGCAGTACTTGATCCCAGGACTCCAGGATCACACCCTGGGCCGAAGGCATGGGCTAAACTGCTGAGCCACCCAGAGATCCCCCCCTTTGACCATTTTAAAATTATTTCTTGTTTTGTTTTGCTGAGTTGTAAATTTAGGGACTTCTGAGTATAAAGTTAGATTTTTGCTACTTCTTAAAGGTGATTTTCAAACAATGATATTGTGAAAAAATTTTAATATCTGTCGTTTCAAAATAATTAATAAACTAAGAGTTTTTATGTTAATGGGAATAATTCTTAATAATGTTATGGTATTTTTAAAACAGGTTACAGAAGTATGCATATTCCATAAGAGATTCAAAACTGAGAGGTAGGTTTAGAGATTATTTTAAATAGCGTTTTCAACTATGCATAAAAGGAGTCAATTATAGATGAAACATTAACAGCATATAACAGATGATGTATTTGTATTATAGATATCTTAATACATGGTGTTGCTTATCATCATGCTGGTATGGAGCTGTCAGATAGAAAAGTAGTTGAAGGAGCTTTCACTGTTGGAGATCTACCAGTTCTTTGTAAGTAAAACCTATTTTTGTGGCTATTATAAGATATTTTGGAAAACTATTTACTTGTTAAGAGGAAAAAAGAAAAAGCAAGTATTCTGACTTATTTCTGCTTTTCTTTCAAGAATCTAAAATTACATAATTACCCATGCATATACATGCTACAGTAGTTTTAATTCTTTATTATGCTGCTGAATACAATGCTACCTGAAAAGTAAGAATTTAATAGTTTTTTGGTTTTAAGATGTGTTATTATTTTACATTGTAATGTTTTTTTCCTCTTTTTTCTTAAATTTCCTATGTATGAGTTTTTATTATAAGAATATGTATTTTATAAAAATATGTCTACCTGAAGCAATAAAGTTATATGGCTTTAAATTAATTATTTCTTAATCTGATGCAGTTACCACCAGTACTTTAGCTATGGGAGTAAATTTGCCAGCTCACCTAGTAGTTATAAAATCTACAATGCATTATGCTGGAGGAATGTTTGAAGAATACAGTGAAACAGATATTCTACAGATGATTGGTAGAGCTGGTCGACCTCAAGTAAGTGACAATATTTTATTTTTGTAACTTGTTTTAAAATAAGCTAAAAAGGAAAAACTTTTTTGTGTACTTTTTGTTAAGTAGGAGATTAACATTTCATACTCAGATTAGGTTTAAAAATAAGTGCAAATCTATTTTAGTGGAGAAAAAGTAAAACAAGTCTCACCAAAGGAGACATACTGCCTATACTCTAAGTTTCCCTTGGCTGATGGTTAGGGTGATGAATGTGTATATGCTGTCAAAAGGGTTTTTTTGGTTTTGAAATTATTTTGATTTTTGTTTTGTTTTTTGTTCTGAATGGGGATGCTATGTACATTTTAGATGGGACAGTATTTCATTGTTCATTGCAGAATGTGTAGCATCCCCAAGTCTTAGCACAAAATGCCAATAGTGGTCCCCAGGTATTGACCCCTAAATATTAGCCCATATACATTACAAAACATCTCCTACTCTAGCAAATATTTAAATAGAGAAGTCATTTGTATAGACATAGGAGCATTTAGGAAGAATATCTTTTCAAAGAATGTCAAAATATTATGTTATCTAAATCATGATTTTTATAAGATTAGATTACATATAAACTAGAACAAATCTTATAACTTTTATTCAGTTACCTAAATTTGTTTTGATTTACCATTGCCAAAATTATGTAACATTGAACCAAATAATATTTTTATATCTGTACTCTTGGAAGTATAATTAATTAAGTTTTTAGTAAACATTCATATTCAGAAGCATTTTTAAGGTATTTTTGACTTGTTTAGGACAAGGACTATTTAATATAAAATAAAATTCATGAATTATTGAAGAGAACTGGACCCAATATGTACTCTTTTTTACTACATTTCTCTTTCTGTGTGTATGTGTGTGTGTGTGTGTATTTTTTTCCAGTTTGATACTACAGCTACTGCAGTTATTATGACTCGGTTAAGTACAAAAGAGAAGTATATTCAGATGTTAGCTTGTAGTGACACTGTAGAAAGCAGGTAATACAGAAAATATTCTAAGACGATGTTACTATAGCCTGTATTTTTCCTTTTCACATATTAAAAGGAAATTTGATTAGGAGATTTTCAAAGGCCATTGTCTTGAAACTTTTCAATAATCTAAGTAGAAAGTTTGTGTCCTTTTAAGAAACTCAATAGTTAAAAAGAAAAAGCATAATATTTTTATTCAGTAGTTTCCTAACCTGTGATAGCATGTATCCTTGTTAAAAAAAAAAAAGGCCAAATTAGTAATAAGAGGGAGAGTTTAATTTTCACATCTCTTCACATCTTTAAAATTTGTTTAATAATAGTAAGTTATCCGGGACCTTTTAGCAAAGTATATGATTGTAATACTCTGAGAGAATATTCACTCCCTACTCTTGTTAAGTAATAATGTTTTTTGAAGCCATAGGATAAGAAAAAATCTATAATTTTTAATAGTTGAACTTATCTTTTAAGGTTTTGTCTTATTTATTTGAAGATCAAGTTATTTTTCATGAATTATTAATGTAGCACTGAGTATATTCAATTATTATTGAATTATTCAAAATATTGCAGTTTAAAAAGGTAAGATTATGTCATTGAAATATATATTACTAATGCAAAGTTTTTTTTTAATTAGTTTACACAGACATCTTATCGAACATTTAAATGCAGAGATAGTGTTACATACCATCACAGATGTGAATATTGCTTTGGAATGGATACGATCAACTTTGCTTTATATCAGAGCCTTGAAAAATCCATCTCATTATGGTTTGTTACTTTGATTTGAAAAAATAGTAAATTTTTCAAGCCAGTTGAGTCTATATTTATACTACTAAGTCACAGAATAGGTTACAGACACTAAAAGGTAACAAATAAAGAATAACAATCAGAAATACATTAGAGGGGATCCTTGGGTGGCTCAGCGGTTTAGCGCCTACCTTTGGCCCAGGGCGTGATCCTGGAGTCCTGGGATTGGGTCCTGCATCAGGCTCTCGGCATGGAGCTTGCTTCTCCCTCCTCCTGTGTCTCTGCCTCTCTCTCTCTCTGTTTTTCATAAATAAATAAATAAATCTTTAAAAAAAAAAAGACATTAGAGGCAAGAGTAAACAAATGTGAGAAATCTGTTTTATTTCTAGTCTTTTTTTTTTTTAATTTTTATTTATTATTTATGTATTATAGTCACAGAGAGAGAGAGAGAGAGAGGCAGAGACACAGGCAGAGGAAGAAGCAGGCTCCTTGCACCGGGAGCCTGATGTGGGATTCGATCCCGGGTCTCTAGGATCGCGCCCTGGGCCAAAGGCAGGCGCTAAACCGCTGCGCCACCCAGGGATCCCTATTTCTAGTCTTTTAATAAAGTTTGAAATCAGCACCACTAAAAATAGACCTTTTAGAAAAAATTTAGCTCAAATAAAAATAATAAAAATGCCTAAAATTATTTTTAAAATGTTAAAGTAAAAAAAATTCTTGAATTTTTTCTGAACCTGTGTTTAAATCAAAGGATATAGTATTGCTGTTGCCGCTGGAATTTACAGCCTGCTTGTAAAGCTAACATGTGGTTGTGTTGTTTCTACAAGTTTCTTTCATATGGTACAGATTATAAAGTAAAAATACTTGGAATTGCTGAGTATCAAATTAAAACCTGTGTTGTTATAGTACTATTTTAATGCACACAGATTTAAAACTTTAAAATCTCCAGGAGAAAAAAATACAGTATGCATGGTCATACACACACACACACACACACACACACACTAAAATAAGCAAGAGATAGCCAATTGATATTGAAAGGATTTCAAAACAGTGGTTATTTTCTGTAGATAGTTAAGCCTTGTTTTAACTCATTAAGCTACTATTTTTCCCTGCTCAAGACTAAGTTAGACTACTGTTTTCTAGTTAACTTGTGTATAAACTGAGCCTAGAAAGCTGAGTTAAGTCCTTTCTATTTTAGCATTTTATGAATTTTCATAATTTATACAGGTTTTGCATCTGGATTGAACAAAGATGGAATTGAAGCAAAATTACAAGGTTAGATGTATTTCCTTGTAAAATATTTTTTAATAAATTTAATGAAAAAGGTCAATGTGAAAGTAAGAGTACTCCTTGGTAAATTATTTTTTTTAAAAGTAAAGTTTCCTCAAAAAAATATATGAAGTATTTGTTTTTCACGTGCAAATAAGGTTTAGCACATGTATTTTTTTCTGAATTAATGAATTCATTAGTTATATTGGAATATCTTCCTTTACATAATATGTTAATTTGTTTTTTTTTATTTTAAAAATGACCCTCGTCTTTGAAAATATTGCCTATAGATATAGACTCTTCATTTTTCTAGTTTAATTTTAATTGAAAATATAAGCCTACTTGATTATGGGCTTCTTATCCTAATCTGTGCTAATGATGTATTCCCATCAAATCCCAGCTTAATTTTTCAATTAATTACTCAATATTTCATTACCTATCTTTTCAAATATCAAAAGATTATTGAGCATTTATTAGGATTAGAAATTGTCAGCTCTTCATTGTATTGAGACTCTCTTTCAGTGAAAGAAAAAATTTTAGATCCTCTAAAAATATTTAGCCAATTTTGGGGTACTTCACTGTCTCAATTGGTAGAGTATGCAACTCTTGATCTTGGGGTTGTGAATTTGAGCCTCAGAGCCTCACAGTGGCTGCAAAGATAACTTAGGAGGATAGAAAGGATCAAGAAGTAGACGTTCATCTACAGAGCAACACTCTAATCTAGACCCTCACTTGGTGTAGATCAAAAATATTTAGACTATTTTAATTTATTCTCTACTTGGATATACACATGGCATATTAAAATGCAGAGATAAGGATGAAGGAGTAAAATTGTCTTGATTAAAGAGTAAATATATTGTTGAAACAAGATGGTAAGCAATAGCATATATTCATAATACTGCAATTGAGAAACAGATCTATAAAATAGTTGTATTATCCTTTATTTATAGACCAATTTTAGTGGTTTTTTTGTAAAGATTTTATTTATTTGAGAGAGAGAGTGTGAATGGGAGAGAGAAGGAGCAAGGGGAGAGGGAGAGGCAAACTCCCTGCCAAGCAGGGAGCCTGTTGCAGGGCTCAGTCCTAGGACCCTGAGGCCATGACCCGATCTAACGTTGGACACTCAACCCACTGAGCCACCCAGGCACTCATATTGACCAATTTTGTAATGGAGTTTTAAAAACATATTTTGATCATACTGATCAAATACAAGAAATCAGACAGTCCAAGAGATGTCTTGCTATATTCTGATAATTGTAATTATTTAACTCTTGTTAAATTAGCAGAACCACAGTTCATATTTGCCTCATCTTTAGTTTAGTTATTATAGGGTAGCTAAGTTTTGCTTAGCTATATATATATATAAAGAATAGCCAAGTTTATTTATAACTGAATATAATGTTTTAGTATTCTTGGAGATCTGCCTTAAATCTCTTAGGAAGGATCCTTAGCATTCCTAAATTTGGTTATACTTTTTTGCTCAGGATCCTTCAATGGTTCCCTCATCACTCCTAGAATAAAATGCAAACTTTCACCAGACCCCACAAATCCTCCTTGATACCTCCCTGCATATTTCTCTGGCTTCATCTCTTGTCACTTTCCGCCTCTTTCATTCTGTTTCTAAATTGGATCTCTTGCTGTTCCTTAAATACACCAAGCTTGTTTCTACATCAGGTCCTTCTACTCTGTTCCTTATTCCTGGAACACTTCTCACATATTTTACTTGGTTTCCACCTTCATTTCATTCAGATCTTTGATCAAATATCAACTCCTCAGAGAAGCCTTCCTGGACTACCTTAATTAAATCTGCCTTTTCAGAGAGAATGGTAAAACAATTTTCATATTATTATTATTGCTGTTTTCCTGCTGTTGTAAAGGTGGTATGTTTCTTTTGAAAATTGGGATAAATATATCTTTACTACATCAGATATTAATATAGCTTTATATCAGAAATACATATAAGCTTCAGTTGAGCTTAAAAAATTCTTATTCTCTAGGTTCCTTCAGCTTTATTTTCTTTCATAGTACCTTTCAATGCCTGAAACTTTATTATTGATTATTAAATTCTGTATTGATTGTTTTCTTCCATAAAATATAAGTTCTGTAGAAAAGGAATCTTGTCTTGCTTAGAATAGTGCTAATGATCTTCTTGGACTGATTAACTTATTGCATGTTAATAGTGGTTTAGTATTACCAACAACTTCAAAGCCTTACTTAACCAAATACTTAAAACTACCAAGCTGCCTAAGCAATGTTGCTTAAACTGAAGTATTTCCCAAATAATTTTTCCTTGTAAGGGCTGTATTTTTGTGAGTGGCTGCTCTGTGTAAGATAGAACAGGTTGTGGCATTCCCACTCCCTGCTCTGAACTACCTCCAATCTTCTGGGCTTTATGGCATGGAACAATGGAAGCATTGTGGTCAGCAGGCTACTACAATTGCTCTGGTCTTCATCAGTCAGTGAGAGTTGAACTTTCATTACTTCCTGTTCAGAGAATCTTTCCAGGTAGCAATGGTAGCATATTAGAGACACTGAAGTGCCAAAATAGTCACAAGTGGTTGCTCCAAGGGTGTGGCAAACTCAGAGGAGGGAAAAGACTGGTGTTTTTTTGAACAATCTTTGTAGATATATTTGACTCTTTATACTTTGTGTGTATATATCTTTGATTAAAGTTAAAAAAAAAAAAGGAAAAAGAAAACCATGCCATATTCAAGTCATATAACAGAGTGGTTACATAGACCTGGAGCAAGTAACCTAGCCTATCTATTTCTTTGTTTCCTAACTTGTATGTGAAATAATATTTGTACCTACCTTGTTGTGTTATTTGAGAATTAAATACAGATTTGTATTTCCTCATTTAAAATTAAAAGTTCCAAGCTGTAAATGTTATTTCATCACTTATTTTGAGAATTTGTATTATTATAGAAAATCTTTTTAGCCTATTAGCTGGCTCTTTCATTTAATGAGTTTTTTTCTTACCACATAAGTAGCAACTACAGTTTTCCCACAGCAAATATACAGAAACACAACTTGAGCATATTTGATTATAAATTCTATATTGTGTGCTCCCTTATAAAATAAAAAATATGTTTCTTATTATTGAACAGAATTATGTTTGAAGAATCTGCATGATTTATCATCTCTGGACTTGATAAGGATGGATGAAGATGTTAATTTCAAACCAACTGGTAATTATTTTATCAGTTAATAAATATAACGATTTCTTAAGACTAATTTTTTTTAAAAAATTCATGAGAGACACAGAGAGAGAGGCAGAGACAGAGGTTGAAGGAGAAGCAGATCACACCCTGAGCTGAAGGCAGACGCTCAACCACTGAGCCACCCAAGTGTCCCTTAACACTAAATTTTAAAATATATCCTACAAAAATTTAGATGATGCTAAAATTAAATTGTAATCTCAGTTGTCAATAGGGTATCCTCATTATTAGCATGGTATATTTATGTAAGAGTATGTAAGAGTCCCATGTATAAAATTATAGAGCTTCTTTTTTTAAAGATTTTATTATTTATTTATTTATTCATGAAAGACAGAGAGAGAAACAGAGACACAGGCAGAGGGAGAAGCAGGCTCCATGCAGGGAGCCTGATGTGGGACTTGATCCCGGGACTCTGGGATCACGCCCTGGGCCGAAGGCAGGCCCTAAACCGCTGAGCCACCCAGGGATCCCCGCTAGTCTTTTTTTCAAACCTTTCATTTTCTCTTGCAGGGAGAAACATATTAATTTATAAACATCTAGGATAAGAGGAGCATCTTTAAATATATCCTAAAGGTTAACATACTACTTCCCATGGTAACCATATTCTCTGTATCTCACACATTGCTCTCAGAAGCTCCCTTTTATGAAACACTGCATCACCCGCATTTTGGCTAAACACATCCACCAAGATCCTAATTGATAAAATGGCTTTTAAGCTGCTGGGCTACTTCTCTTCCTAATTCTTAATTCTGTCTGCTTTACCATGTCCTTGATGCCTATGTCTGATAGGTTGTCACATTCTTCCCTTCTTCAGCAAAACCTATGGCACATATATAAATGTTTTAGCCCTTTGCTTGAGAAGCAGTATGCAGTTTTTTCTTCCCAGCTGTTTCCTGTGTGTGTGCTCAAGACTTGAAATTCTTTATAATGTTTTGACAACTTGTAATTGAAACCAGTAACTTTTTAAATTAATTTCATTCCAATATTTACTTACCCCTACTCTACCCATGCTGCTACCCAGCCAACTCAATGTTCTAGTTCCAAAACAGTTTATTTTCAAACTTGAATTGAATATTGCTCAAGAATTTTAAGTGGTCCTCTGTTATTTTACAAAACAAATCCAAAACCTAAACTCCTTTGTTAGCATTTCAAGGCTCTTTCAGGCCTTCATAGTCTATTACTCATCATGTTGTGGTAATAAAAATAGACAACATTTATTTAGTGCTAGGCACTGTGCTAAGTACTATATATATACTATTGCATTTAATCTTCACAACAAACACATGACATATGGAATTCTATTATCCCCAAATTGCATTAAGAAACTGGTAAAATAACCTGCATATCATCACCTACTTAGTGATGGAGCAGTGACTTGAAGCAGGTCAATTTGACCTGAACTCATAGTTATTATTAAACCATATTCCTCACTAAAGTAGTCTAAAAGATGGTCTTTAAAAAAAAATTTTTTTTTAGAGTAGCCACAGAGGGAGAGAGAATCTTAAGCAGACTCCATGCCCAGCACAAGCCAAATGTGGGGCTCAGTCTCACGACCCTGAGATCATGACCTGAGCCAAAATCAAGAGTCGGTTGCTTAACAGACTGAGCCACCCAGGGAGCCCAAAGATAGTCTTTAACTTTACTGTTTTGATAAATAAGTCTTGGGTTTTTACTGAGGTCATGACAACTTTATTTCCTTTCTGCTAAGGCATATTATTTATTTTTAAATCCTGCTTAAGCCCCATTTTCTCTACTAAGCCATCCCACACTGACCATTCTCTTAGGTTTAATTTCCTCTGTACTTAAGTTTGTATATATAAATATATCTTTAAAAGATAGATTTATTTATTTTAGAAAGAGAGAATGTGTGCTCGGGGCAGGGAGGGGCAGAGGGAGATGGAGAGAGAATCTCAAGCAGACTCAGGCTGAGCACAGAGCACAACTTGGGGCTTCATCTCATGACTCTGAGATCATGACCTAAGCCCAAATCAAGAGTCAGATGCTTAACTGACTGAATCACCCAGGCGCCCCAGTGGTATATGTAAATATTATCATTACCTGGATTTTGTTCTGTAGTCTATTTTGCATATAGTTATTTCCCTAGCCAACCTATAAATTCTAGACACTGTGTCTTCTAGATTTTTTGATGTGTCTTTTGTGTCTGATGCTATTACAGGCACAGAATAGACATTAAGGAATGTTTGTTAAACTGATGAAAAAGCAAGTTGTTTCAACTAATGGAGTGAATGTTTCTTTTTTCATCTTTTTCCACAGAGGCAGGAAGATTAATGGCTTGGTATTACATTACATTTGAGACAGTGAAGAAATTTTCTACTATCAGTGGAAAAGAGACTTTATTAGATCTGGTAAATTAGTTGTCACTAGAAAATAAATATGTAATGATATAGTATAAAAAATATTGGGGAAACAGCTAATTTGCATATCATGCAATTTAAGAATGAATGAGCAGACAAGAAAGCATTCCTAATAGTACCTATGTCTCTTTATCTTATATACTTTTGATCATTGAGGTATGGAATATTACTCTTTATAATAAATTTTCAATTTTATCTCTGTATTAGGGCTAAGAAATTTAATATATATATATCCAAAGTAGGGATGACACTACCTTTCAACTTACATGATAATACCAATTACCTTGGTAGTGGCTACCAAGTGTACTTTGTTGATAATGCCAATTACCTTGGTAGTGGCTACCAAGTGTACCATCACTAGGATGATGTGGCATGCATGATATATTAGACAAGTCTGCTGGGAGTGATGCACAATGTTGGACATATGTGCCACATACTTGCAATTCTTCCCTAAATCTTTTGCATCAGAATAGCAATAATAGTTAGAACTAGGATAGTATTGGTGATAGACCAGAAAAAGACAGTGATTGTGGAGAAGTGGGAGTTAAAACAAGGTTATATTAAGATATCACCAGTGGGGCAGCTTTGTAGCTACAGCAGTAAATAAAACCATAGTCTTGTTGATACCTGATAACTGTATTGATCCTTTCTCTCTTTACAGGGGATGTGAATATGCAACAAGATACTTATTCTTGTTCTCAAATTTAACCATTAATTTTTACTTAAAATATCTTATTTGATTATTATAATGATATTATTATACAAAAATTGCACAAAAACTGATGAAAAGTAAAATGTTTATATTTTTATGTAAATATTATTCTTAACTAAGAAGCAATCAAGAGTAGAAAATCCCTAATATTTTCATTAACTCCTCTTATTTTGAGTTAGTAAGTATGTAAGAGAATTAGAACAGATGTTAGTTTCATGTTACAGATGTGAGAAACCAAAGCACAAAGAGTGCTTTGCTCTAAGTCATCTAGCAGAACTAGACCGTACAATACAAATTTAATATCTAAAGCATTCTTTCCATTACAAAATTAGTCTTAATGAAGATAATGATTTGCAAACTACAGAGGGGTAAATAATAACATAATAGTAGAATTGACAGTTACATTTATTGAGGGCGTATTATGTGGTAGGCACAGGACTGAATATTTTAAATTTTATTTTATTAATCTTAATGATTTTATTGGCATAGTCCCAGAGTCTAGCACAATGTCTGGCATATAACAAGTGTTTGTAAACGTGTTAGTGAATGAATGAATGAATCTTTAAAAGGCAAAATGTATAAAGCAAGTTTTTAATTCTGTTATACATTTTAAGTGTAAGAAGATGAGAGGAAAGAAATAAAGAATGGACATAAATAAATGAACAAATGATGAAAATTTACAGGTCACGATGATATCCAGCTGCAAGGAATTTGTAGATGTGCAGTTAAGGATAAATGAAAAGAAAATATTGAATACTTTGAACAAAGATCCAAATAGAGTAACTATCAGGTATGGAGGTTAAATAAGTCTTAAATAATTTTCTAAAAGTTTTATTTAGTTAAAATAAGTAGTAATAAAGTGTTGCCTTGTGTTTTTATTTATAGATTTCCAATGGAAGGAAGAATTAAAACAAGAGAAATGAAAATAAATTGGTAAAGATGATTGTTAAATGTCTTAAAAATAGCTACCATTGGTAATTCATATTTATGAAAGTTTTTTTTAGTTTTAAAATTTTATTTTAAATTTGCTTTCCTTAATACAAAAAAGAGCACATTTACATAGGAAGGTATCAAATACAGATGTGAAATTAATATCAAATTCTCAGACTTCAGTTAAAATAGATGATTTGTGAATTTTTTAAATCAATAAATATGTTTTGAGAGTGTGTTCTGCTGAAGCAAGGTAATGAGAAAAGAAAGTTAGGTTTTTCATGATCAGGAGCTTTCAAGTTAGCTTGAATGAGAACCATGTGTATAAGGATAAACGTGTATAAAGATAATGGAGAGTGTGGAAACACATATAATAAATGTATATTGAATGAGAGTAGCATTCTGAGAGAGACAAATAGTAAAAGTAAAACCATGAGAGAGACAAATAGTAATAGGAAAAACATGAGTGAATGCATATGTGATAGTGGAATGCCTGTTCTGAGAATGAGAAGTTCATATAGAGGAATAGTAAATAGAAGTGTAAACTAAGACTACATTGTAAATTGTGACTTACACAGTTTGCAACACAAATTTTTCTGCTATGCCTAGTGTTTTATTTACTGAGTATTTAGGTCTTAGTGCTAAACTCTTTTATTTAGTTGGTGATTTATGTGAAATGACCTATGTGCCTCAATAAAGCCAGTTAACCAAAAAATTTGTTTTTCCTCCTTAGCTAGAGGAGGTCACTCTGGTATACTTCCTTACATTCCATTGAATTTTATCTCCCACATGCCTTAAAGTCTCAGAAACAAACTTCTTACAGTTGTATACAGCTCAACAGGCAGATCTATAGCTTGGACAACAGAAGCTAATGCTCTGTTCCTTAGCTATATTTCTCTAGAAATTCAAATACCCAAGACCATATAGTCTAGTCCTTTCATTTTATGAATGAAGTGGGTGATGCCCAGATAAGCTGACTTTCCCAAGATATTACTGCACTACTAGAGACTGAGCTAGAAATAAAACCTAGACCTCTTGATTCTTTCAGTGTTTGTTTCCAGTATACTCTGTTGTATCAACTATTGGGTCATATTAAATCAAAGTACTTTTCCATTAGCATCTTCTTAGGAACACTTTATTTGCAGCTTTAATGCTTCTATTTACCTTCCCTTAGGTTGGGTCATCATTCTTTTGATTAGTGCTGTCAGATTTTAGAATTGATGATTTTATAATTTTTATAAATATCAGAATTTAGTTTCCTCTTATAATTTCCCACCTTTCTGTGTCTACTTCAGTGTGACTGGGAAAAGAGAACTATGTGGGGGCCTTTCTTAATCCAAAATGTAGTTTTTTCGTAGGTGATGATAGCTAATAGTTGCCACTTTCATGTGTCTCTCATATCCCTGTTACTGTACTGAATTTCAGATTTTTTTTTCAGATTTTTTAAAGTAGATATTAATCTTCTTAATTTTAAACTTTTATTCTTCCAAGTTTTCGAACTTTAATTTTAGGCTATTTTTTATTTTTTGTAACTTTAATTCCCAGATCTTTTGTACTCACCACTAGCTCTGATTGCTTTAACTGGTATTTTTCAAAGAACTCTTGGATGTATTTTTAGATCAATGATTTCTTTTCTCCTTCATTTGTTTCTTATTATTATATAAATAAGGCATGGATTAATTTTTAAAGAGTCAAAAATTTATAAATCAAAAGGTAAAGTCTGGGCAGCCCAGGTGGCTCAGCGGTTTAGTGCCACCTTCAGCCCAGGACATGATTCTGGAGAGACCCGGGATCGAGTCTCACGTTGGGCTCCCTGCATGGAGTCTGTTCTCCCTCGGCCTGTTATCTCTGCCTCTCTCTCTCTCTCTCTCTCTCTTTCTGTGTGTCTCTCATGAATAAATAAATAAAATCTTAAAAAAAAAAAGGTAAGGTCTGTCTTGACCTCTCTGATATTTCTTCCCTAGAAGTAGCTATTATCAGTAGTTTGCTGCATCCTTCCAATTTTCTATTTATTTAGCACAAATATGTATGTTAATAAACATATATGTCTACTACAAAAACAAGATCATAATTACTGTTCTTGTGATGCCATTAATATTCCCTGTAAGTACATAAACATGTTAACCTCATTTATTTTAACGGCAATGTATACTTTAATAGCAATGTAGTTTATGAGTATATTATAATTTCTAACCACTCCTTTATTGATAAAGAATTAGATAGTTAACAAATTTTTACTATTATAAATAGTACTGAAATGAGCTTCCTGGTGTTTATATCATATTTTTCAAAGATTTCTGGGTGAAAGTATATATAAATGAGAAGATTTAATATGTAATGCCAAATTGCCTTTGAAAAGGCTTCTCTGAATTATAATTCCCACTCATAGTGTAAAAAGAGTGACTATTTCCATACATCCTCTCTAATGCTTGTTTTATATCTTTGAACTTTTGCCAATCTAATGGGTGAAAATTATATTTAAAAATTTGCAAATCCGGGATCCCTGGGTGGTGCAGTGGTTTAGCGCCTGCCTTTGGCCCAGGGCACAATCCTGGAGACCCGGGATTGAATCCCACGTCGGGCTCCGGTGCATGGAGCCTGCTTCTCCCTCTGCCTATGTCTCTGCCTCTCTCTCTCTCTCTCTGTGTGACTATCATAAATAAATAAAAATTAAAAAAAAATAAAAAATAAAAATAAAAATTTGCAAATCCCTGATTATTAGGGATGTATTATTTGGTTTTACGCAGAAGTGTTAAATAGTTATAAAATCATACATATTAATCTCTTCTTAATGAGTTCTATGTTTTGTGTCTTGTTTAAGGAAGTTTTTTCCCCTCCTGTATTTCTTAGGATTAGGTTGAACTATGTAAAACTACATAATAAAATGAGTTAGCAATAGCTTAAAGAAGACAGGCTACTTTTCTTTCACAGAAGAGATAGTTCAAAGTGGATTAGTCTAAGGTAGATATGGTGCCTTCATGGTATCATCAGTACTTGGCTTTCTGTCTTTCAGTTCTGCCATCCCACATACCTTCTGTTTCAAGGTCACCTTATTGTCCAAAATAACTTCTAGAGCTTCAGCCATTATATTTGAGTACCTTCTATCTTTTAGTAGACTCCTTAGAAGTCCCAGATAACACTTTACACCTAGTTATAGGACTACCCCTAAGTGCAAAGGAGACTGGGAAATGTCTTGGTGATAGATAGTGTGCCTAGATTAAAATTGGGCTTCTGCTATTAAAAAGGAAAGAGAGTAAATAAATGTTGGGTAGGCAAAGCAGTCTCTGCCACAAATCCTAAGATCATAGGACTTCTCCTATCACTTCTTCAAATACTTTAAAACCATTTTATGTTTTACCTTTAGGCTTCCTATAAGGCATCTGGAGTTAATTTCTTTATATGGTGTAAGTTAGGAATTTAATTATATTTTGTTCCCAAAAGGTAGTCAGAAATGTTTGATAAATACATTGCTATTCTCTCTTTGCCTAATGATTTGAAATGCTGCCTTTTCATAAACTAAATTCCTAATCATCTGTTTTTAGACACTTAACTGTTGGTCTAGTCTATTTATTTTGTTGCTGTTACAATACCACATTGTTTTACTTGTTCCTCTTATATTAAAGTTTTGTGACATGGTAAGGCAATTCCCTCCTTTATGTTCTTCTAAAGATGTAGCCAAAAGGCTACTCTGATATTTTTCCTCTCTCTATGAACTTTAGAATCAGTTTATCAAGATCTATAAAAAGTCCTTTTGAAATTGATTTTATAGATTGGGGAAGATTCTTGTTTTTACAATTCTGAAATCTTTCTGTCTAGAAATATGGTATCTTTCTCCATCTATTTGGGTCTTTATATCTTTCTGTGAAGTTTACCATTTAGGTTTATATTTCTTGGCAGGTTCATTTCTTGGTATTTTTTGGAGTTTGACATTGTGAACAGAGTCCTTTTAAAAATTGCATAACATTGTATTTTGTAATCAGTTATGGAGTATATATAAGAAGGCTACTGGGTTTTTGTTTTTTGTTTTTGTTTTTTTTTAAGGCTACTGGTTTTTGAATTTTGATTGTTTTATCTATCTCACTGAACTCTGTTAAAAGAGTACTAGAAGTCCTTCATTTGGTTTGCAGGGATTTCCTAGATAGTCATATCTATAAAGAAGGATAGTTTTATCTCAATTACTAATAGTTATAGCTCTTATTTTTCTTAACTTGCAGGTGAAACTTCTAATATACTGTCCTTAGTTTCAGATCAAACATCCTGTCTCATTACTGTTTTTAGTGGTCAAGTGTCCATTGTTGCACCACCAAGGAATTCCTCACATTTTTGGAATTAGGTTCTGGGATCCATTATGCTCCTTCTTGCTTATGTAAAAACAGGTTTGAGTTCAGGGTAAAGAGCTACCTGTCATTGTTGTGAAAATCTGAAAGTGTCTTTTATATTCCTTTTTTTTTTTTTTGCAGTGTTTATAACTTTTCTTGAATCAGTTTTTGCTGATTTATATGTTCCTGAGGTAGAATTCATTTCATCCATATTGTCTGTTTTATGACATATTTTGTTTTCTAATAAGTTAAAAATTTCCTCTGAAGATGTAATGTCAGCTTTCTAATTTCTAATATTATTTGTGTCATCTCTTCTTTCTCTTAATTGATTTTTCCAGAGGTTTCTATATTTTGATCTTTTCAAGCCATTTATTTTTCTATTCCATTAATTTCTGATTTTATCTTTATTTTCTTCCTTCTACTTTCTTCTGTTTGTAGTTTTTTTGTTATGTGTTTGCTCCATTTTTTGTTTTTCTTGTTTTCCTTAAAATATTTAATACTTCAAATTTTCTACTAAGTATCATTTTGGCAATCTCTAGAACAACTAGAGATTTTCTAAATCTATTTCTATACTTTTTAAAGATAATTTCAGTGTTAATTTCCTCTTTAAGAATTATTTAAAATTGTTTTTTCAAATTCTTAAAATCATTTTATTGTTAATTTCTAATTTTATTGGGTTGTGATTATATATTTTGTGACTTTACTTATGGCTTAATATGTGGTGTTCATGATTGTTCTATATGAACTGTAAATGAATAAATGAATGACAGGTTTCCTAGGCACTAAGCTGTATATTTTGCCACTAAGAATAGTTTGATAATTGTGTTACTCAAAGTAAAATATCTCTCATTTTTCATGTAGGGTTTTATTAACCAAAAGAGAAATTTATTATATTGGTAAAGGAAAATATAGCAAGATTATATAATGGATCTAGAAATGTGACATCAAGTAATTCAAGGGAATATATACATCACTAGAACATTTGGAAAAGCAGACAAAAGAACAAGTACACAGTAGGTAGAAGAGTGACATATTGTCCAGGTGGGTGTGGACTGTGAGAATGACTAAAAGTTTAGGAGGAGTTCTGGAATAAACAAAGAAGCATATCATAAGAAAATCCTCTTAGAATTGTGCATAAAGGGACGCCTGGGTGGCTCAGTGGTTAGGTGTCTGCCTTCGGCTCAGGTCGTGATCCTGGGATCTGGGATCGGGTCCCATGTTGGGCTCCCTGAGGGGAGCCTGCTTCTCCCTCTGCCTGCGTCTCTGCCTCTCTCTCTCAGTCTTTGTCTCTCATGAATAAATAAATAAGTCTTTAAAAAAAAAAAAAGAAGTGTGCATAAAAGTTGTTTTACTAGGGGTGCCTGGGTGGCTCAGTTGGTTAAGCAACTGACTCTTGGTTTCATCTCTCAGGTCATGATCTGAGGGATGTGAGATTGAGCCCCGCACTGGGCTCCGTGCTCAGCAGAGAGTCGGCTTGATTGTTCTCTCCTCTCCCTCTTCCCCTCCTGCTCTTTTTCTCTCTAAAATAAATAAATCTTTTAAAAAAAGTTGTAGTTAACCTGTATGTTGAGACATATTTCAGGGCCCTACAGACCATTTGGCTCACATATCCATGTTGCCTTTCTTGTCCTATCTTGTCCTCTCTGCTGCTAAATGGAAGGAGCTGGGTAGATGAGTCAAACAACTGTCCTATTTAATGCTTTTTGCTTTTAATTCTGTTTTGTCTAATATTAATGTTGTTATACTTCTTTTATTTTGTATCTTTTTTATTCTTACTGTTTTCATATTGCTTTATTTTAAATAGTAATTTGTAGAGATAACATATAGCTTGATTTGATTACTGTTGTTTTTTAATCTGATCTCAATTCTTTTGAGGAATTTAGTCCATTTAAATTTATTATAATTACTGCTATGTTTAGAGTTACTCTTATTGTATGTTTTCTTAGCACTTTATTGCTTATTTCTTTTTTCTCACTTATTTTTTCTTTTGCCTTTTTACCTCTTCTTGGATATATCAAGTTTTCTCTGTTTTTGTTCTTTCAGATAGCTCTTCTTTAATATTCTGTATTGCATATTTAGATATATGTTTTTCTATCAATCTCTATAGAAAATGAACATTTTAAACTTACCATTTGAGTCAAAACCTTATATCACATTTTCACTTCTCTCCTACTTCCTGTTCTCTCCCATGTTTATTCAGATCATTTGGAATTTTAGTTCTAGTTGTTAAATTTTTTTTAAAGATTTTATTTATGTGTTCATGAGAGAGACACAGAGAGGCAGAGACATAGGCAGAGGGAGAAGAAGGCTCCCTGTGGGGATCCCAGTGTGGGACTCCACCCCAGGACCCCAGGATCATGACCCGAGCCAAAGGCAGACATTCAACCACTGAGCCACCCAGGTACCCTGCTAGTTGTTAATTTTAAAATATTTTAGTGTGCATTAAAAATTATAGACTTACCTAAATTTTTTTCACTGACTTTTTTGCTTGTTTCCTGCTTTTTAAAATTTCTGTCCTCCTTTTTGTTACATAGGTAGTTTATTCTTCCAGGTATATTCTCAAGTAATTTTCTGAGTCTTTCTGATTCTTTGTAAACCTAAAATATATTTTGCCCTTTCATTTAAATGAGTTGGATTAATTATTCTTTGGAACTTTCTTTGGTACTGTTCTTCTTGCATCCATTCTTGGTGACCCAACTTGTTTTCAGCCTTTTGTTAATTACCTTTTTTTTTCTTTTGGAATATTAAAATAATTTTTTCTTTATCTGTGTTAGGAAATTTCACCATAAAGGTCTGACGTGTATCTTTATTCTTTGTTTTTCCACAGCACTCTGGGGGCCCTCTTAATATGTAGACTTAAATCTTTCTTCTGCTTTGGGAAGTTATCTTCTGTAAGTTATTTTTCTTTATTCTCTCTGTTCACTCCTTCTAGAACTCCTACTAGATGAATGTTGGAGTTTCTGGCTCTCTCTTCCACATTTATACTTTCTCTCTCATAGAGAAAGTGTAAATTTTTTTTTTAGAGAGTATTTTTCTTTTTTTTTTTTTTTTAAAGATTTTATTTATTTGAGAGCAAGACCCTGAGCCAGAGGAGGGGCAGAGGGAGAAAGAGAAGGAGAAGCCAACTCCACTGAGGAGGAAGCCCGATGGGGACTCAGACTCAGTCCCAGGACCCTGAATCATGACTTGAGCTGAAGGTAGATACTTTACCAACTGAGCCATCCAGGCTATGCTCTCTCCAGTATTTCGTATCTCTGTTCTTTTTTATTGACTCTTAGAAGAATGCCTTAGCTCAGTCATCTGTCTAATTTGCTCTTCAGCTTTATCTATGGGGCTTTTTTCAGTGATAAAACATTTTACTGGATCTCTGCCTGACCTTTTTTTTTTTTTTTTTTTTGGATTTATTTATTTGAGAGAGAGAGAGCACACCTCATGAGTGGGATAAAGGGTAGAGGGAAAGAATCTTCAAGCACATTCCCTACTGAGCATAGAGCCTGACTCAGGGCTTGACCCATAACCCATGAGATCACAATGTAGGCAGAAGCCAAGAGTTGGAGGTTCAGCCGACTAAGCCATCTAGGTGCCCCTCTGCTTGACTTTCTAAAATATACATGATATTACTAACTTCTCTAAAAATATTTAAATTAGTTATACTTATTTTAAAACTGTGCATTGTTTTGTGTCCTTAATTGTTAGTTATTTAGTCTATTGTGTGTCTTTTATGGTCATGTTTTTTCTCAATTATAAGTCAGTTCATCATTGTTTGCTTTTTTATTTGTAAATATCTTTTTGCCTGCCTATTCGGTTACTTACTATCTCTAATGATTGTGGAGAAGTTGTTAAATTTCCTGCCATAAAAGTGTAGAAATATCTTGTAATCTAAGAATAAAGTGTTCCTGGGATACCTGGGTGGCTCAGTTGGTTGGGTGGCCAACTCTTGATTTCAGCCCAGGTCATGATGTTAGGGTTGTAGAATTGAGCCCTGCGTTATTGAGCTCTGTGCTTAGCATAGAGTCCGTGTGTCCCTTTCCCTCTGCTCCCTCCCCCTGATAATCTCTTTCTCTCTCTCTTAAATAAATAAGTAATCTTTTTTTTAAAAGGAATAAAGTTTTCCTACCTCTCCTGGGTATTTGTTACTCCCTAGAACACTGACCTGCTTCTCTGGCCTCAATGTCTATACTCCTATGTTAGCCTCTTAATCACATACCACAACTGCCTAATATTTTCCACAAATGAGAGAGTATGGGCAGGGGCAAACTAACCTAGATGCTCAGCATTCTAGTAAATTGCTCAGACAAATATGTCAGGAGTCTCTCCTTCTTAATCTGTTGATATTTTTTCTTTTCAAGGAAAGAGGTTTTTTTTTTAATTGAAGTAGAGGTGACATAAAATGTTGTATTAGTTTGGGGGTATTTATAACATAGTAATTCAACAATTCTACACATTACATGATGCTCAGCACAGTAAACAGAGTTACCATCTGTTACTAGTTAGTACAATATTATGTCTATTGATTCTTTTGCATGTATTATGGATAATTTCTTCCATTTAAATTTTCCTCATAGATTTGATCTTCAGAAATTTTATTTCTGACATTAAACTTTCTGGTCTACCAGTGGCATGCTTTCTTGCTTTCCTGTAGTTTAATGAATGGAGACATACACATATGAACACACATATACATATGTCCATCCTTCCATGGAATTTGAGGAGTAAGTATATAGAAGGCTTTGTGTGCTATCTTGATCTTTTGTCTTAGGTATTTCTTTGGAAATTCCTATTTTATGTTTAGGCAGACAAAATAGCTTCAGAATAACTCTTCTCTGAAGAGTTGTACAACTTCATAGTACACCTTTAACTTTCCTTTATTTGAAGGATTTCTTTTGTAGTTGTTATTTATAGTCTTTAAATAAAATGATGAGAAAGGAAATAGATTTAAAAACAAAACGAAATAGCTACTTTGGTCTAGATTAAGATGCGGTACCCAAGGTAGGATTTATTTGAGAGATGTCTATTCTTTATACACAAATCTTTTCTTTTTTTTTTCTTTTTTTTTATTGGAGTTCAGTTTGCCAACATATAGCATATCACCCAGTGCTCATCCCGTCAAGTGCCCCCCTCAGTGCCCATCACCCAGTCACCCCAACCCCCACCCACCTCCCTCTCCACCACCCCTTGTTCATTTCCCAGAGTTAGGAGTCTCTCATGTTCTGTCACCCTCACTGATATTTTCACTCCTTTCCCCCTTTATTCCCTTTCACTATTTTTTATATTCCCCAAATGAATGAAACCATATGATGATTGTCCTCCAATTGACTTATTTCACTCAGCATAATATCCTCCAGTTCCATCCACGTCGAAGCAAATGGTGGGTATTTGTCATTTCTAATGGCTAATATTCTATTGTATATATAGACCACATCTTCTTTATCCATTCATCTTTCTGTGGACACCGAGGCTCCTTCCACAGTTTGGCTATTGTGGACATTGCTGCTATAAACATTGGGGTGCAGGTGTCTCGGCATTTTACTGCATCTGTACCTTTGGGGTAAATCCCTAGCAGTGTAATTGCTGGGTCATAGGGCAGATCTATTTTTAACTCTTTGAGGAACCTCCATACAGTTTTCCAGAGTGGCTGTACCAGTTCACATTCCCACCAACAGTGCAAGAGGGTTTACACAGATATTTTCTGAAAAATCCTTCCTTTACTAAGTTGGCCAGGATACAGAAGTCTTTTGGGAAGTTCTTGTATCATTTTTATCAGTTTGCTACGTGAGGAAGCTGAAAGATCTTAAATGGCTCAACCAAAGATAATAGTAATTAATAATAACTATTTCTTGAATATGTATTATGTTCTAGCTACTACATTAGATGCTTTGCATACCTAAGACAGAAACTGCTATCTGATTGTCCCATTATCTGTTCTTACCTATACATGAAGATTGTATTTCTCAGTCAGCTTTGTAGCTAGATGCAGCCCTGTTACTAAGATTTGTTCAATTAATGAGATATGAGTGGTAGAAGTGTTTGTTTTCCTAGAGGCTGCTGAAAGGAAGGAGTCAAGTGGTAAACAGGGCATCATTTCTTGTCCTCCCACCCCTCTCCTCCAAAATGCTGTAAGGAGTGAATGTGTGATGAATAGAGCTGCAGAAGTCATCTCTGACCACAAGGTAGCCTGAGAATGGAAGTCATACATGGCAAAGCACAAATATAGGGGGATCCTGGGTCTTTGGTGACTTGTAGGACTGTCATATCAAGCCCTGGACTGCCTGATTAGATTTCTTTTACATAGAGAGTTAACTGTGTGTATTTAAGCCATTATAACCTGGTCAGGGTTATACCTAATCCAAACTGAGTTAATACCTTATTTCATGTAATCCTTATAGTAAGACCTGATTTAGTCATTACTTAACTACTACACAATTCTACTCCACCTCTTAGTTGAGAGAACCACCTCATCTGAGGCTTTAAGACCTCTATTTCCAGGGTGCCTGACTGACTCAGTTGGTGGAGCATGCAACTCTTGATCTTGGGGTTGTACGTTTGAGCCCCATGTTGGGTATAGAGATTACCTGAAAATAAAATCTAAAAAAAAAAAAAAAACAACTTCTATTTCTCCTGAGGACAAGCTCAGGCTAGCCTTATCTGGTAAAGACAGACAGCTCTACCAATGTTCTGCACCTACAGGAATAAATCCCTGTTCTCCCTCCCATTCATGTTTATTTGCTTGTTTTAAAAATAGGCTCCATACCCAATGTGGAGCCTGACATAGGGTTTGAACTCACGACCCTAAGATCAAGAGTAAGACACTTAACTGACTGAGCTACCAAGGCACTCCAGCCTCCCATTCCTTTTTTATTATTGCTTCTTGTTTTTGTTTTTGTTTTTTATGATAGTCACACAGAGAGAGAGAGAGGCAGAGACACAGGCAGAGGGAGAAGCAGTCTCCATGTACCAGGAGCCCGACGTGGGATTCGATTCCGGGTCTCCAGGATCGCGCCCTGGGCCAAAGGCAGGCGCCAAACCACTGCGCCACCCAGGGATCCCTATTATTGCTTCTTGTAATAAAGTTTCTGACAGGGAAATATAATGCTGAAAGACATCCTATTTATTAATAGACATATTGCTGTTCAATATGAATAAATATGATTTCAGAAGTCTTACTTTTACTCTAGCAGTTTTGTATATATCCTGCATTTGTGCATCCCAGGATAGCTTTGTAAGTATTATTTCTCTAACCCTTGCAACCACCCCATTCACATTTTTCCATCAGTTATTTTTTTGTTAATAAACTGTAACTTTACAGCCGTTTTTCCCCATTTATTTCCAGTATAATTAACATAGAATGTTATGTTAGTTTCAGGTGTACAATATAGTGATTCATCAATTCTATACATTGCTCAGTGTTCATCATGATGAGTATATTGTCCCTTTCACCAATTTCACCTATCTCTCCACCTACCTCCTCTCTGATAACCATAAGTTAGTTTTCTATGTATTTAACAGTCTGTCTCCTTCCATTCCCCATAATTATTTGATTTGTTTCCTAAATTCCACGCATGAGTGAAATCATATGGAATTTGTCTTTCTCTGACTGATTTCCCTTAGTATAATACTCTCTAGCTCTCTCCATGTTGTTGCAAATACCAAGATTTTGTTCTTTTCTATGGCCGAGTACTATTCCATTGTGTATATATATATAATATCTTTATGCATTCTTCTGTTGATAGACACTTGGATTGCTTTTGTAATTTGGCTATTATTTATAATGCTGCAATAAACATAAGGGTGCATATTTTTTTTCAAATTCATGTTTTCATATTCTTTGGATAAATACCCAGTGGTGGCAATTACTGATCATATGGTAGTTCTATTTTTAATTTTTTGAGGAGCCTCCATACTGTTTTTCACAGTGGCTGTACCAGTTTGCATCCCCACCAATAGTGTACGAGAATTCCTTTTCCTCCATATCCTCACCAACATTTGTTTCTTGTGTTTTTGATTTTAGGTGTTCTGACATGTATGAGGTGATATTTAATTATGGTTCTGATTTGCATTTTCCTGATGATTAGGGATGTTGAGCATCTTTTCATGTGTGTTGGCCATCTGTATGTCTTCTTTGTAGAGATGTCATTTCATGTCTTCTGCCCATTTTTTAACTGGATTATTTGTCTTTTTGGTTTTGAGTTGTATAACTTCTTTATAAATTTTGGATACTAAACCCTTATAAGATATATCATTTGTAAGTATATTATCCCTTTCAGTAGGTTGTCTTTTTGTTTTGTTGATTGCTTCCTTTGTTGTGAAGAAACTTTTAATTTTGATGTAGTCCCAATAGCTATTTTTGCTTTTGTTTCCCTTGCCGTGGGAGATTTATATAGAAAAATGTCAGAGAAATTAGTGCTTGTGTTCTCTTCTAAGATTTTTTTTTAAGATTTTATTTATTTATTCATGAGAGACCCAGAGAGAGAGAGGCAGAGACACAGGCAGAGGAAGAAGCAGGCTCCATGCAGGGAGCCCGATGTGGGACTCGATCCTGGGACTCCAGGATCATGCCCTGAGCTGAAGGCAGGCGCAAAACTGCTGAGCCACCCAGCGATCCCCTCTTCTAAGATTTTGATGGTTTCGGGTCTCACATTTAGACCCTTAATCCATTTTGAGTTTCTTTTTGTGTATGATGTAAGAAAGTAGCCAAGTTTTATTTCTTTGCATGTATCTGTCCAATTTCCCCAGTATCATTTGTTGAGGAGCCTATTCTATTCCAATTGCATATTCTTGCCTCCTTTGTCAAAGACTCATTGACCTTATTATAATCGTGGGTTTATTTCTATGCTCTTTATTCTCTTCCATTGAATTCTGTTTTTGTGCCAGTTTTGATTTTGATTACTCTTTTGATTACTGCAGCTTTGCAATATATCTTGAAATCTGGGATTGTGGTATCTTCAGGTTTGTTCTTTTTCAAGATTGCTTTGTCTTTTTGGGATCTTTTGTGGTTCCATACAAATTTTAGGATTATTATTTACAACTATTTTAAAAGAGATTTTATTTATTTATTCATGAGAGACACAGAGAGAGAGAGGCAGAGACATAGAGGGAGAAGTAAGCTCCATGCAGATAGCCCGATGTGGGACTCGATCCTGGGACTCCAGGATCATGCCCTGAGCCAAAGGCAGACGCTTAACCACTGAGCCACACAGGCATCCCTACAACTTTTTTTTTTTTTGTAAGATTTTATTTATTTATTAGAGACACAGAAAGAGAGAGACACACACACAGGCAGAGGGAGAAGCAGGCTCCATGCAGGGAGCCCGACGCGGGACTTGATCCCAGGACTCCAGGATCAGGCCCTGGGCCAAAGGCGGTGCTAAACCACTGAGCCACCCGGGGCCACCCCCTACAACTATTTTTTAATAGATAATACCAAATAATTTTCAGAAGATATACTATAGCCAAAAGAATTAAGTAGTCTATAGTTTCATCTATATGCACCCATTTTGAGAAGTGAGTTGGTTAGTACTTTCTGTTTTCACATATTGTTTGCTAAAACTAAATCATGAAATATAACTATTATTCTTCTCTTTCTCTTTACATACCTGACTTATCAGGAGACCTTCAAGAGATTAATATAAGCCTGATAATTTTAGTTAGAACCATAGGGTGAGTTGCACATCATTGTCTGGTTAAAAAAGTAAACAGGCAAAATGGCATATAGTAGGCAACACGTATGTTAGTTCCTTTTCTCTCTTCTTACCACCCGTTCCTCAAATTTTATAGCCAAACAACTGCTAGGTTCTACTAATCAACTAATATGTTACCATCCTTCATATGTTGAACAGTCTTTAGACCTAACTAAATGCTTCTCACTCATAGACAATAAATATTTGTTTATTACACAAAATGCCTTGCTTTTCTATAATAACCTATATATGTAGAGCTAAAAGAACTCTATTTGAGGAGAATATGACAGCAATTTTAGATGTGTTGGGATTAAAGAAATGGTCTGAGAGTGTCTTTTGTCCTGTATGCAGAACAATTTTCAGTGCATTTGAAATTTGGCATTTAGAGATTATAATGAGTCTTGAGAAGAAATGAGATTTTTGAGAGAAAGAGAAGTTGAGGAAATGAAGAGTAGAGAAATAAGAAGGGAACTTTTAGAAGTTGGAAATAAGTCAACAATGACTTGTAACAATAATGATGCCAGATATAGAAGCATCTAGTGTTAAAGAAATCAAGGCAGAGAGAAATTTTAAGAAGAGATAGTTCATTCAAGGATATCAAATTCCATGAGATAATAGTTTCTAAAAGGAAATCATGAAATTTCTTGTTTCCCTCAGTCTTATTCAGGCTCAACTAGGATGCATTCCCATACAAGACTTTGCTTTGACACAAGATATCTCGAAGATTTTTAGAAATGGCTCACGAATTACAAGATGTATGTTATAGAATAAATGGATTTTCAATATTTTTCCCAGTAAACTAGTATACTAGATTTAACTTTGGAAACTTTTTTTTAGGGTTGTCAGATTTTGTGGCTGTTCAAGAAAAGTTTGCTATATTATTGAACAGTTTGATTTTAGCTAAATGTTTTAGATGCAAACTTTGGGAAAACTCTCTACATGTATCCAAACAGCTGGAAAAAATAGGTAGGTACTGAATACAGGCAGGCAATTTGTCAATGTCTGCACTTTATTTTGCTTTTCATTGTCAGGAAAATTATGGTGTTTACAGACTTTGAGAGAAAAATGTGTTGGTAGGCTTAGTACTAAACTTTATTTCTCTTGAAAATCTGATTTTTGTTTTCTCCTGCTTGAAGGATTCCATTTGAAATCAATTGGGAAACCTAATAAAAATGAATAATCTTATTTTTACATTTGTTCTCAAACCAAGAGTGAAATTTTGTTTTAGTAATTAGGTAACTATGTGTTGCTCTCTCTCCACTTTTATGATTATTTTGTTTTGATCTCAATGACAAGATACAGAGCTAGCAATCCTGGCCATTCGTAATTCATATCAGAAAATTATATGACTTACTTATATCTTAACTTTTCCTCTTTTTTTCAATAACAGGACAATGTTTGCACTGATCTTCATAAAGATTCTATAGACAAAAGATTGTGCCTAATTATTTTGTATGTAGCTCAAGTTACATACTGAAAAATGAAAAACTCTGGAGGGAACCAGTTATAAAGACTGGGGTATAACTAAGTACTCGAGTTTTCTAGTTGGATGCCTTTGATTTTGTGACCCTACTTCTTCTGGATACCTTGAACTCTAAGAAGAGAGTTGTTATTCCATGATTGACAGCTTTGTTAGCTTTGTAATTTTATGTGCACCTAGGGGACTTTAAAAATTATGTAATGGGTTTTTAGGGATTGTCTCATTATTCCTTAGAACAAAAATCTCCGACTATTTTGTGAGGAAGTTCTTTTTTTATTCTTGAAGTTTGAGATCAGTGGGATGGCGGGACTGACTAGTCCTAGGAATTAGCTGTGAAAGTAAGGTCAAGTTAGAGGAGAGATTCTTGACATTAAGTCTCCCCTTTCTACTGAACTCCTAGCAAACCAAATGCTGAGCCCATTTCACAAAGATGAATTCTAATGTAGGAAGGAGGTTCCATAAAACATTTAGGAAGTAACAACTTACAGAAATTTTTGAAATTAAATTATTACTTAGAAAATTTTCATTATATTTGAAAAGGACAAATACAGACTTTCTGACTTACTAGAATATTGTCAATCAGGTACCATTTGCATTCCATCTCTTCCAAGTTGTTGAACACTAATGTGTTTTTTACACTTACTCAGTATGGCTGAAGAGAAAGAAGCAAAAATTGCTCAGCAAAACTCATACAATAGAAAAATGAGAGAGTCTAAATAAAAAAGCAAATCTAAGTCCTTCCTGAACATCAGGAAAAAAAATAATGAATACAAATTGATTTTCAACAATGTTTATAAAAAAATAAAATTCAGGAAAAGCTTTGAGGGAAAATGAACATGAAGGAATTATTAATACTAGGAGTTGTATCTTAAGAACGAATAAGAGGAATTCCCAAGGATAGTTAAAGGTATGGAAAAAGATAGAGTGTAATATCCCCACCAGCAGTATATGTGCCTTAGACAAGATGCTAATATTTTAGAATTTTACACTTCTGGCAGTATCTCCTATTTCAGAGTTTGGTTAAATTCATTTGTGAGTATAAGAATTTTATATATCCAGTTTCTTAAAGTAGTAATAGAGAAAGTACGGAGATGGAAGTGAACTTGATGTTTTTGAGGAACAAAATTAAAGTTAATGTGGCTAGAGAGTAGTCAGCAAGAGGGGAATGGTAGCAAATTAAATGGGACACATAGGCTGTGTAATCAAGTCAAATAGGTAATGGAGTTTGGTCACGGTAGGAAATTGTCACTATTCTAAGTGCAATGGAGAGGAATTGGACATTTTAAAGGAGTAAAATTATCTGATTTCAGTACAGAAACATAAAACTCTGTTTCTCAGAAATGCTCAGAGAGCCATAGTTTTATGAAGCAATATTCTCATCTATAAATCATGTTGCCTTTTTTCAAACATGAGTATAATATGTAACAATAGGAATTACTTGATACTTCCTATGGATGATATATGATAAAAATAAGGGTTGAGTCATCACATGGACCAAGGAGTTCCTTCTTTTTTCTATAAAGCATCTACATGTTTTACCTCAGTTTGAAAACATAAATATGAACAATTAATTGGATAAATGTCACAGCCCAACTAACCCAACTGAAAACTTTTTCAAAAACCTTTAAGAATTAGTTATTAATCTGAATCTTTAAAAAAATTTTTTTACTAATGTCATTGTTGAAAGCTTAAGAATAGATGTAGTTTAAAATGGATTGTTTAAGAACTGCTATTTTATTAATTTTCCACAGGTATAACATTGTCAAATGCAATGGTAAATGCAGGTTTGACTTCCTTTAAAAAAATAGAAGAAACAGATGCAAGGGAACTTGAACTGGTATTTAATATTCACTTATTCCTAATGTTACCTGGATTTTATCCTAATTTTAAAGCTTACTTTTTATATCTTTATTTTTTCTTAAAAATTGTTTTCCTTCTCATAGTCATAAGTATTTTAACTTAAGGTTTTAGGTAATAAGCATTATTAAAGCTATTGACTCTAAAAAATATACTAAAATAACTTCTAGTCTTATGGTAAGAATATAATGATATAAATGTTTTTAGATTTTAAATAGACACCCCCCCTTTGGAACACAAATAAAAGAAACAGTGATGTATCTACCAAAATATGAACTTGAAGTGGAACAGGTAAATATTTTCTGGGCTTTTTTTTTTTTTAAGTATTTCATTGTCTTTTCAGGAATAAAGCTACCTATAGCTGACTTGGAACTGAATATGAGTAGTCAGGTTATTTTTAACACCTTTTATGCCTATCCTTTTTTTAAAGATTGCAAGATACAGTGATACCATGGCAGAAATATTAGTGACAATTATATTAAGAAACTTTGAACAGCTACAAGCTAGAAGAACATCACCAGATTCTCACTATGTTACCTTAATCATAGGTGATGCAGATAACCAGCTGGTTTTTAAGCACAAAATTATGTAAGTATAATTTCCATTTGATTTTATTTCTTTTTTTTTTTTTAATTTTTTTTTAAATTTTTTTATTTATTTATGATAGTCACAGAGAGAGAGAGAGAGAGAGAGGCAGAGACACAGGCAGAGGGAGAAGCAGGCTCCATGCACTGGGAGCCCGATGTGGGATTCGATCCCGGGTCTCCAGGATCGCGCCCTGAGCCAAAGGCAGGCGCCAAACCACTGCGCCACCCAGGGATCCCTGATTTTATTTCTAAGCATATCCTATAAAAGAAATATTCTGCTGAGAAAGAGTAGTAAGATCCACTGTGGGATTAATTAAATTACATTTTCCTGATGGTGTAATGGGGTAGTTTCTTGTCTGTTAAAGAAGGTATTAACATTGGTCTGTTGTTAGTACTCAAATGAACGAAGTGTGAAATCTATTACCATGGTTTGAAACGAGTGAATAAATGATCTTTAGGAGTAGCTGTAGCCCACTTTTGTTGAACTTTCTTATTTTGTTGCTTGTCGCCAGTCATTCACAACCTTGTACTCTTTGATTACCTTCCTTCTGCTCCTTCAAGATATATCTAATATTTCCAAATTAAAACCCAACCAACTACTATAGCTTCATTTTAGGATCAGGCAACAAGATCAAATATATAAAGGAGGTATCTTTCCTTACACCTGGTTCTCTAGCATGCCATTCTATGGTTTTTACATTAGCCTTTTTTCTGATACTGTTATTTTCTCCCAGGATGCCATAAGCAAACTCTAAGATTATCAGTTATAGCTATAGCCAATATTTTTCGAGCTCTTAGTAGATTCCAGGTGTTGAATTGTTTAAGCTTTGTATAGACAGGTGCTATCATTATCTTAATTTAATAGAGGAAGAAATTGAAACTGAGAGTTTAATTTGCCAAGGTCATATAGGTAGTTTATAGCAAAGTCTAGATTTAAACCCAAGCAGTCTGACTCCAGAGCCTATGCTCCTAATCATATTATTTGACTTGTAAATTCAGGATTGGCAGTGACTCTGAAATGGGCATCTCTTCATTGTTGTCAGAGTACTGGAGGATATCTTTCTAAAATATTCTATGCAGTGTTGTCTATTCCTAAAGAAATAGAGACTTTGTCCTCTGTGACAATTAAGTCTGAAGGCAGTCTTGAGTATATAAATCTAAAATAAATTAAATCGCAAAATTGGTTGCTGGTTTGTAATGTTAGTGGATACAGACTTTTATATGAATTTTAAAGATACTATTCAAATTCTCACAAATTCGTGTAAGCTGTGTATAACCATTTAAAAGTGGTAGTGACTGGGGCAAGCTTATGGGTTGTTGATGTCAACTCCGTATTTAGGTGGGCCTGAAAGGAGGCAACGTAACTTGGAATCAGCTGTTGGTCAATATGTAGTTAAGAAAATTATGGTTGTGGTAGCTGAATTGACACTCCATTTCTCCCTCCTCAGAATCTGCAGCAAATATTTTTCAGTACTGACTTCAGTTTACTACCAGATAGGACCTATCTATGGGTTAGTCTGCCCTTGATGATTAATATATTATTTCATTTAGTATTTGGATCACTATTTAAATGATACATTGCTTTTTTTCAGGGATTCTGTTTTACTAAAAGCTGGAAATTGGACTAAAAAGATTGATGTGAGGAGAGCTTTTACATCTGAAGATCTTAGCATAAATCTAATTAGTTCTGAGTATGGTAAGTTCATTGAAGTAATGTAAAGAATATAACATTTAAAAATTTCCTTCATGCTGAAACAGAAAAGCAATTTAAATGATACTGGGTAAAGGTAATTTATTTAAATAATATGAATAATTTTAAAGAAAGTTTCATGTATTTAGATAGGTAAAAGCATAAACTAGGTTAAAAAAATTAAAATTTTATCTGTTCATTTATAGGTATTTTATTTTTCAAGATAATAAAACTTAAATTGTAGGAACATTGATTTTTATTTTTATGGTGTACAAATTTTAATTTGTGATACTTTTAAACCCCCCCCTTTTTTTTTAACATTTTTATTTCCTGGACTTGTTAGCTCTTTCATTTCAAAAGATACAGAAATATGAGAAATATAAAACAAATAAATGATTTCATGGCTAGATTTATATGACTTAAATAAGTACTTGTATACTTTTTTTCCTTTGTCTAGTTGGACTTGATATTCAGCAGAAATTTACAGTCTTTTACTTAGGACCCAGGAGGCTTGGAAATCAAATAATTATGCGAAAAAAATCAGAAACGGAGATTTCCCATTCTAAACATTCAAATAGATCTACTATAGCAGGACCCAATAAAGGTAAATAGCTATAATTATTCCTTTATTGCATTAAAGTTATGGCTAGGGAGGAGTATCAGTGTTATGGTACTGCTTCATTCAGATGCAGATACTGTGGAATTAGATCTTTAAGTTTCATAATAATTGCATTAATGATATGTAGTAGGAATTCTTATAATTAGTATTTGTCAGATTGGGGTGATATTTGGAGCACAAATTATTTGTCTAGTTTTTTGATACACAATGCCTCTTTTTCATACCCATTCTATTCTTATGGCAATTGTTGGGGAAGAGTAAATGATATACAAGACTTTGTAGATTTGATGAGGCAAACCAGATGACAGTGAGCTTAAAAATTTTTATTACGGGGGCGCATGGGTGGCTCAGTGGTGGAGCATCTGCCTTTGGCTCAGGTCCTGATCCCAGGGTCCTGGGATTGAGTCCCGTATCAGGTTCCCCACAGAGAGCCTCTCCCTCTGCCTATGTCTCTGCTATTCTCCCTGTGTGTCTCTCATGAGTAAATAAATAAAAATCTTTAAAAAAATTTTTTCAATTTGTTTTTATTATGGAGTATTTCAAACATATACAAAAATAGACAGACGTGTATAATGAACCCTAATGTACTCATTACCTACCTTAAACAATGATCAACTCACGGCTTATATTGTTTCATCTATACCTCTCTTCAGTTTTTCCCTTATATGTTTTGAAGAAAATTGATTATCATATTATAGCCTCTGTAAATGTTTCAGTATATATTTGTAAATGGTAAGGATTTAAGAAAAAATATAAATATATTACTCATACATAAAAAGTGAATAGTAACTATTATCATTCAATACTGAGTTCATATTCAGATTGCTAATTATAAGTAAGGGGAGCAATTAATAAGTATTGAGGAATGTGAAGGCTGTGGCTCCTACCAGAGTAACCTAAACAGTTATGTTTTCTGAATTGGTAGTAATAGCAACTGCAGTGAAAGAAGGCAGGAAGAGCACATGTGAACCCATGAACACTCATCTCCCTCCCCTTTAAAGAACACAGAGGAGGGCACCTGGGAGGTTCAGTTGGTTAAACATCTACCTGTGGCTCAGGTTGTGATCCTGTATCCTAGGATTGGGCCCCTCATTGGGCTTCCTGCTTAGGGAGGCATCTGCTTCTCCCTCTCACTCTGCCCTTGCCTCTGCTTGTGTCTCTCACGTGTTCTCTCTCTCAAAAAAAAAAAAAAATGCAGAAGAACTCCCATTTCTGGGTAGAATGCAGTAGTTTGTGGCAGGCTAGGGCATCCACAGCAACAACTATTAAGTCTACCCAAGTTATAAAAATTATAATTTTTAAGACAGTTGTGAAAGCAGATTAAAGGACCTAAAATTCCAGAGGGAGAACCATTTCAGGGCTGAGGAGTCTAGGACCTGTAGGCTCTTAATTAAAAAGCTTGAGTATGCCATGCTCTCAAAAAGAGTTTCTATTATCAGCCACTTACCATGTTTGCCAGAAAGAGGAAAAGGAAACCTTCTTTGGTGTAATACAAAATAATCTAGAATCTACAGACACAATGTCTGCCACAATAAAAAATGATGAGACTTTCAAAGAGGCAAGACCATATGACTGATAATTAACAATGTAAAGATGGGGATCCCTGGGTGGCTCAGCAGTTTAGTGCTTGCTTTCAGCCCAGGGTGCGATCCTGGAGTCCCTGGATCGAGTCCCACATCAGGCTCCCTGCATGGAGCCTGCTTCTCCCTCTGCCTGTGTCTCTGCCTCTCTCTCTCTCTCTCTCTCTCTCTCTTTCTCTCTGTGTCTCTCATGAATAAATAAAATCTTTAAAAAAAAAAAAACAATGTAAAGAAAGTGAAGCAGCTCTGTAGATGATTCAAATTAAAGAGCTAGCATTTAAAGATTGTAAAATAACTATATTTAATATTTTCAAGAAAATAAAGGAAAAAAATTAGTGAAAGGCTGGGAAATTTCACCAGAAAATTGTAACCCATACAGAGATTTAAATGGACTTTCTTGAATTGAAAAATACAATATCTGAAGTGAAAAAACTCATTGGTAGGTTTAATAATGGATTGGATATAGCCAAACTCAGGATTTGTGTACTGTTAGACATATCAAGAAAAAAATACTCAAAACCCAGAGATAAGAGAATGGAAAGAACACAAAAAAGCATAATACTCAAAAGTTCTAAAATGTACATAATTAAAATCTCTGAAACAGAGAAGAATGGGCCAAATGCAATATTTAGAGACAATGGCTGAGAATATTACAAAGTAAGAAAGATATCAGCTCATAGATTCAGAACTTTGCAGACCCAGGAGATAAGTACACAGAAAACCACAGTTGGGCATGTTATAGCAAAACTGCTGAAAATCTTAAAAGCAGCCACAGAAAAACTACACATTACCTTCAAAGGTGCAACAGTGAAACTGACAGCTGATTGATTTATCAACTATGATGATGGAAACAGAAGATAATGGACCAACAGCTTCAAAATGCTTCAAAAAACTGCTACCCTAGATTTCTATGCCCAGTGAAAAATATCTTTAAAAATGAAAGTGAAATGGAGACATTTTGAGAAGAAAACAAAATAAAACAAAACTGAAGCACTCCATCACTATTACTAAATTTATTGGCCGTCAGTAAAAGAGATACTTGAGGGAGTTCCTTAAAGGAAAATGACCACAGATGAAAGTACAGAAATGCTGAAGGGAATGAAAAATATTAGAAAGGGCAAAAAATGGCTAAATATAAATTAACTCTTGTAAAATAACTGAAATGACTTGTAGAGTTTTAAATGTATGTAGAATTAAAATGCAAAAATACTTTTTTAAAAAAAGATTTTATTTATCTATTCATGAGAGACAGAGATACAAGGCAGAGGGAGAAGCAGGCTCTGTGAGGAGCCTGATGTGGGACTCGATCCTGGAACCCCAGGATCACAATCTGAGCCAAAGGCAGATGCTCAACCACTGAGCCACCCAGGCACCCAACAGAAATACTCTTATAACCTCAGGGCTAAAGCATATCAAACATGTGAACACAGGAAACTACAAACCCCACTGAGAGAAATTAAAGAAGATGTAAATAAATGGAAAGATATTCTATGTTCATGGATTGGATGTCTTAATATTGTTAAGGGGGCAACATTTTCCAAATCAATCCGCAGATACACTGCAATCTCTATCAAAACCCTAGCTCTGCTTTTGGCAGAAATTCACAAGCTGATTTTAAAATTCATGGGAATGTGAGGGATCCAAATTAGCCAATCAATCTATTAAAAAAAAAAAAAAGAACAAGGATAGAGGACTCAGAATTCCTGATTTCAAAACTTATTACAAAGCCGTGTAATCAAGACAATGTTGTACTGGCATAATAATAGATATATAGATCAGTGGAATATATTTGAGAGTACAGAATTAAAGACAAATTGTACATTTTAAAAGGGTAGATTTTATGGTATAAATTATATTTCAACTAAAACATTTGAAAAACAATTGTATTACTATGCCCAAGCAAACAAAAGAGATATAGAAATAATAATTTTTAAAATACCATTTACAGTAGCATCAGAAATCATTTTAAGAAAGACAATTTAGAATTAGAGCTGCACGCAGATTATATAGACTCAGAGGCATCAGGCGACCATCCTTTACCACATTCAGAAAAGATCACAGCTGCACTTTGGAAGAGAAAACTGAAGCAGAGGAACAGAGAGGTGCAAAGGCGAGAATGCCAGAGCTGGGATTCTGATGACTTCCCATTTCTTGGGTTCAATCCCTTCTGATGCCTTGCTGAACTGCTTTTGGATCCTGTGACATTTCTGTGTCCGTGTAACACATTTCCTCCACTCACCAGCTGTATTTGTTTAAAGTAGCTTGAATTGTTTGTTACTTAAGATTGTAGTGAAAAGTTGGAATGTTTACTTTCTGCTAGCATGAGCCTTTTACAAGGGCAGAAGTTCCCTACCTATTTTGCAGAATCCTTTGAAAACAGACAAAAGATGCTTCCTATCAGACAAATAATATTTTATCACACACACACACACACACACACACACACACACACACACACCCTTCACATAAATATACACACAACCATCCCAAATATTTTTTTCCTAATTTTTATTTAAATTCTAGTTAGTTAACATATAGTGCAATGTTGGTTTCAAGAGTAGAATTCAGTGATCTTTCCCTTAGAACACCTGGTATTCATCATAACAAGTGCCCTCCTTAATACCCATCACCCATCTAACCCCTTCCCTCTCTCCTCCCTCCATCAGCCTTCAGTTCTCTGTCATTAAGATTTGCTTATGGTTTGTCCCCCTCCCTTTTTCTCCCCCTTGCCCTATGTTCATCTTTCTTGTTTCTTAAATTCCACATATGAATGAAATCATATGGTATTTCTTTCTCTGACTTATTTCTTTTAGCATAACACATTCTAGGTCTATCTACATCGTTGCAAATGGCAAGATTTCATTATTTTTGATGGCTGAGTGATATTCCATTATATATATACATATACCACACCTTTTTTTCCCCATTCATCAGTTGATAGACATTAGGGCACTTTCCAGATTTTGGCTATTCTGATAATGCTGCTATAAACATTGGGATGTGGGGCAGCCCAGGTGGCTCAGCGGTTTAGCACCACCTTCAGCCCAGGGCTTGATCCTGGAGACCTGGGATCGAGTCCCGGGTCAGGCTCCCTGCATGGAGCTGCTTCTCCCTCTCCCTGTGTCTCTGCCTCTTCTCTCTCTCTCTTCTCCCATGAATAAATAAATAAATCTTTTAAATAAATAAATAAATAAACATTGGGATGCATGTACCCCTTTGAATCTATTTTTCAACTATCCCAAAGCTTATGAACATTTCAATGATATAATTCAGTTCTTATATGCAAATTCATATGTCCCCAAATAAAGATACATAATTATACTTTTAAACATAACATACATACATCCTATATGCATCTTTCTTAATAAGTGACACAATGAAGGGATCATAGGTTTACTTTACTAAGTTATGACAACAAAATTTGGGCTTTTTCCTGTGGTCATCAAGACAGTGTGGTATTGGCACAAAAACAGACACATAGATCAATGGAACAGAATAGAGAACCCAGAAGTGGACCCTGAAATGTATGGTCATCTAATATTCGATAAAGGAGGAAAGACTATCCATTTGAAGAAAGACAGTCTCTTCAATAAATGGTGCTGGGAAAATTGGACATCCACATGCAGAAGAATGAAACTGGACCACTCTCTTTCACCATACACAAAGATAAACTCAAAATGGATGAGAGATCTAAATGTGAGACAAGAGTCCATCAAAATCATAGAAGAGAACACAGGCAACACCCTCTTTGAACTCGGCCACAGTAACTTCTTGCAAGATACATCCACAAAGGCAAAAGAAACAAAAGCAAAAATGAACTATTGGGACTTCATCAAGATAAGAAGCTTTTGCACAGCAAAGGATACAGTCAACAAAACTAAAAGACAACCTACAGAATGGGAGAAGATATTTGCAAATGACATATCAGATAAAGGGCTAGTTTCCAAAATCTATAAAGAACTTATTAAACTCAACACCAAAGAAACAAACAATCCAATCATGAAATGGGCAAAAGACATGAAGAGAAATCTCACAGAGGAAGACATGGACATGGCCAACATGCACATGAGAAAATGCTCTGCATCACTTGCCATCAGGGAAATACAAATCAAAACCACAATGAGATACCACCTCACACCAGTGAGAATGGGGAAAATTAACAAGGCAGGAAACAACAAATGTTGGAGAGGATGCGGAGAAAAGGGAACCCTCTTACACTGTTGGTGGGAATGTGAACTGGTGCAGCCACTCTGGAAAACTGTGTGGAGGTTCCTCAAAGAGTTAAAAATAGACCTGCCCTACGACCCAGCAATTGCACTGCTGGGGATTTACCCCAAAGATTCAGATGCAATGAAACGTCGGGACACCTGCACCCCGATGTTTCTATCAGCAATGGCCACAATAGCCAAACTGTGGAAGGAGCCTCGGTGTCCATCGAAAGATGAATGGATAAAGAAGATGTGGTTTATGTATACAATGGAATATTACTCAGCAGTTAGAAACGACAAATACCCACCATTTGCTTCAATGTGGATGGAACTGGAGGGTATTATGCTGAGTGAAATAAGTCAACGGAGAAGGACAGTGTATGTTCTCATTCATTTGGGGAATATGAATAATAGTGAAAGGGAATATAAAGGAAGGGAAAAGAAATGTTGGGAAATATCAGGAAGGGAGACAGAACATAAAGACTCCTAACTCGGGGAAACGAACTAGGGGTGGTGGAAGGGGAGGAGGGCGGGTGTTGGAGGGGAATGGGTGACGGGCACTGAGGTGGACACTTGACGGGATGAGCACTGGGTGTTTTTCTGTATGTTGGTAAATTGAACACCAATAAAAATTAATTTAAAAAAAATTTGGGCTTTTTCAAAACAATCCACGTTTCAGTTCTTCTGAACTGATCTCTCATTATCAAATGATACAAAGTAATATTCAGTTCAGAGACTGTAGTTGCTAAATAATTGTTTCTAAATGTGCTCACAAGTTCAACACATATTTTAGTATTTAATATCAAATTTCGGGCCATATATACAAACTAAAGTATGTGCCTTAATTCACATAATATAGTTAAAAATTATTAACTGACCCTGTTAATTTTAAATATTTTCCTTAAATACAGTTCTAGTTGCCATTAATAAATTTATTTTACTTTAAATCCTTAGTATTGGGGGGGCCTTAAAAACCTTCAAATTCACATGTGAGAAAACTATGAAAATATATGCATTTCAGATTATATAGTTTTGTAGTATGGGATCGATTAACATTACACCTAAGAATACAGCTTACCTTAATTTTCTTTGAGAACCTAATTTTTCCAATTATAAATCTCTGGAAGCTTATATTTGTTATTAAGACAAGTTAAGGGATGCTTGGGTGGCTCAGGAGTTGAGCATCTTTCTTCAGCTCAGGGCGTGATTCTGGAGTCCCGGAATTGAGTCCCGCATCGGGCTTCCTGCATGGAGCCTGCTTCTTCCTCTGCCTGTGTCTCTACCTCTCTCTGTGTGTCTTTCATGAATAAATAAATAAAACCTTAAAAAAAAAAAAACAAGTTAAAACAATTCTCAAGATATGGCAAGTGGGTTGGAGATGGGAGACCACTTATATTTCTAAATACCATTTCTAAAAGAAATAAAAAGTTTTTTGTCATTTAGATCATTAATATCCATATGCTAATATTCTATAAACAAACTTGTATATACAGTCTTCGTTCCCAACAAGACTTGCCAACTCTGCCTTGAAATATGTGGGAGTCTCCAAAATCTCTAAAATTTGACTCCCAAATGGCAGTTTTCAACCACTGGGAATAAATGTGTGTAGTCATTGTACACCATCTTGTGGTGATGTATAGAAATGCATCTATTAGGAGTCCTTGAATTAAGAAACAAGACAATTCCTTATCCCTTGTTGCAAAACAACCTACAAGGCATTTCCTCCTAGTCTACCCATCCCCAAGTCCTATGATTTCTTCCCTATGTAAATTAAGTGTATTATTTGGGGGGATAATTAAGATAGCTAGTATAACTAGGGAAGCAGGGTGTTGAGAGATCAGGCTCTGGAATTAGACTACCTTAGTTAGAATCTCAGTTTTGCTATTTATCTGGATAGTCTGATTATCTGGAATTAGACAAGGAAGAAAAAATATAAGAGAGAAAGGGAAATCTAGGAGTGTGATAACTGACTTATAAGTGTTCCAGAAAGAGAGAACAAACAAATCAGAAGAAATAATTTAAGAAAATTTTCTACACTTGGAGATGCAGATTTGCATGTCAAAAAGGCTTACTCAGTGCTAGTTAGGATGAATGAAAGAATATCTACAAAGGAGGAATAACTGCAACATTTCAGAACATCATGGATAAAGAGAAATTAATAAATGCTTCCAAGGAACAAAAATTGAAATTTTGTTAATCTTTATTAGCAACACTGGATGGTAGAAGACAACAGTCTTAAAAGTTTAGGGAAAAATGATTTTCAACTCTGTGTTCTATACCCAGCCAAACTATTAAGTGTGAAAGTAAAATAATCTTAATACATTCAAAGATTTAGAAAGTTCAACTCATGCGTATCTTTTCTGAGGCAGTTGCTTGAGGATGAGCAAAATATAACAAAGTTAACCAAGAAAGAAAAAAATCAAAGATCCTGAGAATAGTGGATTGACTCAAGAAGCCTAATGAAAGGAAATTTGGGATAACAGCTATAGGAAGGCCTACATTGCATTAGAAGGAAGATGGAGGGCTCAAGAAAGGAGTTATCTATGAAGGGAGAATAAATATGTGGTGTCTCCAATATTTGTTTTTGTCTCTGAAATATCAAATACACTTAAATTTAAGATAGATATTGCTACGCTAAAGGAAAGGCAGTAAAACTACAGGGAAAACAATATGCTGCTCAAGAAAGAAAAGTGCTTCACTTGATTCTGTATTAAAAATATTTTTACTTGCTGTTTAGCTCTCAAGTCAGCCCATTCTCTGACTCTACTACTATCACCACTCTAGATTGAGTTACCTTTTTTTTTTTTTCTTTTCCTAGACTCTTTTGGTAGCCCTTTTTCAAAATGCCAGTTTAATTATGTTCCTTTCTTGATTAAATCACTGTAGTGGTTTTAGAATAAAACCTAGGTCTTGGAATAAAATATCCAAATCATTAACATCCCATACTGTCATGTGGTCAGTCAGTTCCTGCAATGGGACGGCAGCTGCTAGATAGTCTTGCCTCACCTCTGTAGAATTGGCTGGTCAGGACACAAAAAACCTAAATGGATCTCGATAGTTTATAACTTTCATAGACAGCAAAACAAGATCAACATGTTATCAGTTGTTTGCATTTCTAATCTCACAGGATGACACTGAACTGGAAGGGCCAGATAACACAAATGGTGGGTTGTTTTGTTTTTGAAACATTAGCTCTAGGCTGCAGTTAAGTGGCTTTATAGCCTGCATTTGGAAGGGACAAGGTAGAAAATCCAGTGTCTTACTGGAACCAGAGGCAGATGAGAGACTACTTCAAGGCTGTCTTATGCCAGATAGAGAGCCAAATGAGAAGTGGCTTTTGGCATCTCCTCACAAGACTGCCTATCCTGACATGTCCCAAGGAGGATCAGTGGGCATTCTGTAAATGGTTGAGTCTTAGATATGGCCTATGTAGAGACATGAAATTGCATTCTGTAAATGGTTGAGTCTTAGATATGGCCTATGTAGAGACATGAAATTGCCAAGGTACCACGGTAGAGCCATCTACAAATACAGCCTGACCTTTCTCCTCTCATCTCTTGCCTGCTTTCTTTACTTGCTGAGCATCAGCCACACTGATCTTCTTTCAATTTCTCTGACATGCCATGCTTTCCCTTGTCATAGAGCTTTTGCATATGCCATCCCTTCGGCCTGAAGTACTCTTTCTTCTGCCTCTTTGCCTTCTTAATTCCCATTCTTTCTTTAATCCTCAACTCATTTGTTGCTTCTTAGGGAAGCTTTCCAAGACATTCCTGACTAGGACAATGTCTCCAGTTATCATATAACACTGTACTCCTCTCTTTCATTGCACTCTGGACAATTTTAATTTTATAGTTACTTGTTTAATCCTTAATTAAGTAATAATAATAAAGATAATCCATGCTCTATCACTTAATTTTAAAATGCTTTCACATACTTAATTTCATTCTATCTTTTTCATCTCTGTGAGGTAAACAAAACAGGTATTTTTAATCTATTTTTTACAGATAAGAGCCAATATTAAAACTCATGTTTTCTTACTTTAGAGTGCTCTATATGTCACCACTGTGCTTCCCACGTAAATATATAAGGCAGCATGCAGTGAGCAATAGGGACAAAGAAATTCTCTAGGGGCTCAGAGGATAGAGAAATCACTTCAGATGGGGTGATAAGGATAGATGTCCATAATAGAGGTACCATTTAAAGTTGACCTTGAAAGTTGATAAGCTTCTGATAGACAAAGAAGTGAGCAGCTTCTAAGACAAGAGGTAATATCAAAGGTACAATCATAGAAAGTCTTGAGATTATTTGAATAATGGTAAGTGAATGTGTTTTGATGGATTAGTGTTAATAGGAGTACCAGAAAGGGAGACTCAAATTATGTTGTGGAGGACTTTAAATATGAAACTTTTCATCCAAAGACCACTGGGAACACACCTGTATTTGAGGAAAGTTAAGTATTTTTGAACTGCTAGAGCTGTGGGTTATCTCAGGAGGTTGGGAGGAGCTTATTTATAGGATTTCAGCTTGTGCTGGTGATTCTTAGGAGGGTTTAGAGAGAGCAGAAGTCAGTTCTAATTGGATACTTTCAAAAAGTGAAGTATTGGATATTTTGGTATATCTTATCTTGGAGATGGGAGAATTAAGGAAATAGTAGTCATTTGTGTTAGCCAGAAGAGGGGGATGTTTAGTTATTTTTGTGGTTCTTGAGTGTCCTTGCTTCAAGTTTCAGAAATAATTACATAGTAGTCATATTTCAATCTTTGCTAGTCACAGAATGGCATTATCTCAGTATTGTTTATATTCTGCCAAAATTATTTATATTCAGTTGGGAGCACTGTGGTTCAAACTGTCAGCTTCCAGCTGCCAGGGATGTTTAATTACTTTATCACTACCCAATACATTGATCTGTTAGGCCCTGAAGGCATCTAGCAGTTGCCTAAGGTAAGCGGCCTTATCCATTTACTCCAGGGTGCTATACAAGTATTATCATTATCTAAATGTGCTAGGTCTTGAAAAGGATTGACTGAACAATAGCACTGAAAATGAAGAATAAAGGACCATAAAAGGTTATAAAGGTTCTCCAACATTTCTAGTTCAATTAAAATCTACATTTTGGCAAAAGTCAACTTATTTCTCTTTCTACAGTCTATGGTTTGCTGTCTTTTGAGTATTATACCCTCTATCTAGAATATCTTTCCCTCATCCTCTTCTTATGTCCAGATCCTGTCAGTTCAGATGTCTCTCCCTTCCCTCATGTTACTAAGATCAAGAAAAAGCCTATTTGAAATATTAAATGAAGAATAAATTATGTATTTGGATATGCTAGCCTGGGGTCAACCTGTAAGCAATCTCCTTTCTCTGTGAATTCTATAGCAAATTTCTTATACCCCTAAAACATATATTTTTAACATTTATTAAATACTTACGGTATCCTAAGTACTAGAAACTATCACTGATACCATCAAAATGCCATGATGTTTGCTTCTTTCCAGGTTCTTCTTATGTATAAGTATAAAGTAACAGGGAAGTTTCAAAACCCCACCCTTATTCTTATCTCATTCAAGATAAGAGTTACTGATAGTTTGTGGTATTTGGCTTTATTTATTTATTTATTTATTTATTTATTTATTTATTTATTTAATTTGGCTCTATTTATATCAGGGAGGTGAAGAGAAGCTTATAGGTGGGTTGATACTCCTTGTGAAGAGTTGAAATTGGGCTAATAGTCAGCAGGGACTAGCTGTTATCAAAAATACCATTTTAAAAATTATATATTAGGGATCCCCAGATGGCTCAGCAGTTTAGCTTCTGCCTTTGGCCCAGGGCCTGATCCTGGAGTCCCAGGATCAAGTCCCACGTCAGGCTCCCTGTGTGGAGCCTGCTTCTCCCTCTGCCTGCTTCTCCCTCTGCCTGGGTCTCTGCCTCTCCCTGTGTGTCTCTCATGAATAAGTAAATAAAATATTTTTTAAAAATTATATATTAAAGGGCTAACATTTGAAGAAGTGTGAAAATCATAAACTTTTGTACTGCCTGAAAGGAAATAAACTGTAGTAAAAAGTAGGTTTGTTTTTCTTATATTGATTTAGGAATGACTGCTTGCAGAAAACCTGGGAACCGAGAATGTAATCATCACTGTAAAAATAAACAGACATGTGGACATGACTGCTGTGAGTTCCATAAAATAAGTTTATTTGAGATTTTAAAATTGAAAGAGCTTGGGGCACCTGGGTGGCTCAGTCATTCAGCATCTGCCTTTGGCTCAGGGCATGATCCCAGCCAGGGTCCTGAGATGGAGTACTGCATTAGGCTCCCCACAGGGAGCCTACTTCTCCCTCTGCCTATGTCTCTGCCTCTCTCTCTGTCTCTCATGAATAAGTAAATAAATAAAATCTTTTAAAAAATAAATAAAATAAAATTGAAAGGTCTTTGAATAGTAATGACATCCTAATTACCTATGTGTGATATTTATATTATTCAATTTATAACTCAAATAATTTTCTTTCTTTATTGGTAACATGAAAAAAATTAGATTAGAAATTATGAAGATCTGCCCCTGAAACTAATAATATATTATATGCTAACTAAATTTAATTTAAATTTAAAAAAATTTTAAAAAGAAATTAAGAAGAAATTTGGCTTTACATGAATACTACCTAAGAATCTAGAATTTCTTTTCATAGGTAAAACTGGAGTGGCACAAAAGTCAGAAACAAAAGAGCCAACAATCTCTTCATATTTATCCGATCTAAGAAACAGGAATGCTGTTTCATCACTTCCTCCGGTTAAACGTCTCAAGGTAAGTTTTAATAGTATTTACCCTTGTTCTGTAATTTAATGTATGTGAATATTCCTTTATTCTTTGTATCAATTAGGTATAAATCCAAAGTGTACTTTGGTTACTTGAGGGCTTGTCTAGGAGGATGGCCATTTTTCAAATTGTTTCTAAAGGGTAAAATATTGTACTTCTTAATAATTAGTCTGTAAATCTCCTTTTGGGACATAGTTCTACAGCCCCTTATTAGTGTTTGACTAAAAAAGAGGGAAATGGAGAGGGATATGTCACTTGGCTTGGTTTGGCAATTAAAACTAGACATGCTTGCCCTTTTCTGGTTCTCTCTGTGCTGGAGTGGTATGGAAAGTCTGAGGTTGATTTTGATTCAAGTACCTAGATGAGTACTGAGCAAGAGCCTCCTTTCCAAGTCATGAAAGTATGGTTGTTCCTACTGGTTGATAGGCTGGTCACTAGCAGACTTATTCTAACCCTACGTCACCACATCCAGGGCAAAATAATTGATCAGGCAACAGAAACAAGGCAAGAAAATGGCAGAGTGTCTGCATTTCTAGGGCTTTAATAAGAATGAAGATTTTAAGTCATGAGGCTAAAACAAGGGGAATATTGAGAAAGAGGCAGAGGCATGCAGTTTCAAACACCACCACCTTCTCTGAGATAATAATTTTTTAGTAGCTCCAAGGTTTTTCTCCTCCCTCCCACCCCCTCCTTTCTTTCTTCCTTCCTTCCCATTCCATATTATTCCTTCTTTCCTTCCATATCCATTTTTTAAAAGTTTGTTTAATTGGTGCACTTACATGGCTCCGTCAGCTAAGTGTCTGACTCTTGATTTCAGCTCAGGTCATGATCTCAGGGTATTGAGATCGAGCCCCATGTTGGGTTCTGTGCTAGGTGTGGAGCTTGCTTAAGATTCTCTCTCTCCCCCTGTATGACTTCCCCTCTTTCTCTGTCTTCCTCTCTTAAAAAAAAAAAAGTTATTATTTTTAGTAGTCTGTGCACCCAACACGGGGTTCAAACCCATAACTGAAATCAAGAGTCTCATGCTCTTCAACTGAGCCAGCCAAGTGCCCCTTCCATATTCATTGAGCACCAACAATATGCTATAAATACTGTGATCGGTGCTAAGAGATGGCAGTAAATAAGAGTTTTAGTCCCAATCCTCAGAGAGCTTAGAGTTGGGTGAAGGATACAAATAACTAAGTAGACTTTTTCAATGTAGTGTGATGAATGGTTCTGTGACAGACATGTAAGATAGCTTAAAAGTGATAGACCAGGAAAGGATTTCAAATAAACATGATTGAGATTTTAAGGATATATAGGCATAAGCCAGGTATGGAGAGGTAGGCATCACAGTGGTAGTAGAGAAGGATAGAAGAGTATTCCAGGCATAGAAAATATGCAGTGGTCCAGACCTGAGAAAGAAACAGAGATCTTTTAAAACACTGAAGTTACACAGTGTGTCAGGAGTTCAATCACAAGTAAGGGAGTAGAGAGAGATGAGACTGAAGAGGTAAGTAAGAGCTAGATAATGAAAGCCTTTTTGCTATTTTAAGGATTTGGACTTTATCCTGAAAGTATTGGGAAGCCACTGAAGGGCTTTAATCAGTGACATGATCAGAATTGGATTTTCTAAAGTTCACTCCAGATTCAATGTAGAGAATGGATTAGAGGATGATAGAAGAGGAACATAAGGACTCATTAGGTGGGTTTTGCAATAATCCAGGCAAGATGATGGCCTGCAGTAGCAGTGGAAAGAAGTAGCTAGGTTTAAGGCATTTTTCAGAGATAAAATCAACTACCTTGGTACTTAATTGCTTATGAAGGGTGAAGTAGAAGGAGTAAAAATCATGGCCAGCTTTCTGGATTGAGCAACTAGGAAAAAAATGAGGCCTCACTAGGGTGGAAACTCCAAAGGAAAAGCAAGTTTGGAGAAGTAGATGTAAAATAAGCTTAAGGGAAAATATTGGATTTAGAAGTCTGCAAGATATCTGTAAAGATGGACATCTGTAAAGATGTTCTACAGACAGTTGTATATAACTGTTTAAAAATCAGGAGAAGGAGCTGAATTAGAAATATAGATTTGAGAGTCATTCACTTGTAGATGATAATTGAAGTCATGAAGTAAATGAGATCTTTGAAAATGTGTAGAGAGAGAAGAAGGCCTGGTAAAGAACAATGAAGAATATCAACATTTAAGAAGCGCCTAAGAAGGAGATTTGATTTGAGAACTAGCCTGAGTTTTTCATAATTCATTGGTTTTGGGACTTAATGTACCAGCAGGACTTTTGCTGTTTGGCTTATTTGTTAAAAAGTGTTGGGTGTGAAATTGACAGTTGGACTTTTTTCATTAATAGATGCAAATGAATAAAACTCGAAGTGTGGACCTTAAAGAATTTGGTTTTACTCCAAAACCTTCTGTTCCCAGTATATCAAGGTACAAATATAATGTTACTATCCAACGTAGAATGGTTATAATAAACTCCTTGCTCTTCCAAAATAATCATGTATTCAGTGAAAGGTGAACACTGGCTACATTCAAATTGTAGTAATTGGGCAGCCCGGGTGGCTCAGCGGTTTAGTACCACCTTCAGCCCAGGGCCTGACCTTGAAGACCCGGGATCGAGTCCCACGTCGGGCTCCCTGCATGGAGCCTTCTCCTTCTGCCTGTGTCTCTGCCCCTCTCTCTCTCTCTCTCTCATGAATAAACGAATAAAATATTTTTAAAAAATTATAGTAATTATTTCATCCCATAATGAAGTAATGACATCATAAGAGTTTGGTTATCTAAATTTATTTAGAACTCTACAGTTACATTTTAACGTTCATTGAATCATGTCTTTCCTGGGAAACTACTCATCCTATGTCATGCCCTCAGCTTTCTCTGCCTTCTAAATTTAACAGGTAACAAAAGTATACTTTAAAAAGAAAAATCATGTTACTGTACAAAGTCTAATCTTTTCCATCTAAGGGCCCACTCTATGTTAATAACACTTCAGATTTATTTATTTATTTTTTTTTTTTTAACACTTCAGATTTATAAAATAACTTACAATTTTAAAATTGCCCATTTGCATTTTATCTCTTTTGGCCTTAACCACAACCTGGCTTATAAAATGGGGTATTTATATCCCATTTTATAAATAAAATAATCAAAGCTCATATTCCTAGTTATTAAGCAGAAGGGCCTAGCTGATAACTCAGCATTCTTTTCCTATATCATGATGCCTAGAATATATGTCATTTCCCTTCCAGATAAGGGTATTCTATACGCAGGGATGACATTTAATATACTTAACAAACAGTACAGAACAGCCACTGACCAATCAGAACAGATGCCAACACTACTTCAAGAGATCCTAGCTTTTGTTATCTAATTGAAAGTAGCATTAACAATAGATCTTTAAGGCTATACACAGATAACAGATATCTACATATTTGGGACATGTAAAGATGACTAAGTATCTTGCTTCCAATAAACACCTATTTCTTACCCTTTACTACCCAGGCTAATGTGGTTTATCACAGAAGTGTTGAGAAGATGAAACATTTCTTTTTTATTTATATGAGTAAGTGGTTTTCAAATTCAGATTAATTTTAATATTTAACATTTTTATGGTTTTATTTATCTTTATAAAGGTCAGAGTGTTTAAACATACCTGGATTGTCTGTAATGGAGCAGAGGGATCAGCATGATTTCTGTGTAAAAGTTCAACAAGAACCATCTGAATATGAAGACAAAGGTGAATTACCATTGATATTGCCTTGAAAGAGAAAATGGTGTATCATTACTTTGGAATGACATTGTTATTGAAAAATCAACATCTGAAATTACTATGATTATTAACTTGGCAACATTTTCCTCTTGGGTTATTGGATCAATTTCAAATTTTTAGGTCTGTTATTTTAGATCTATCTGCTATGTTTGTTATAGATTTTTTAAAAATCTCTTCCCTACATAGTGTTGGTTATTTTTATTTAAAGATAATATGAGGAAAAGCTGAGAAAATAAGGGATCTCGAGATACACAAAGTATTAAAATACTGAGCTATTACTTTTATATGTCTTTGAAATTATTTAAAATAATTTTATGTTTATAAAATTAGTCCAGTTTTACCAAATAGCTGTATGATCTTGGGAAAATTATTTAACCCCTTTAGGTCTTAGTCTTATCTTTAAAATTAGGGGATTAAATTAAATGATCTTTAATATCTCTCCAATTTCTAAACTTATAATTCTTAAAATTTCTCTGATAGTATGAGAGTATAACCTAGTTTATGGGGTATAGCTCATATGTAATTCAGATTTGCTTTTTATCTGTGTCAATCATTTGATTAATGAGATAAAGCATATAATTCTTCAACATTGGGACAGCTCATCATTACTCTGGATCCTGTTATTAATAGCATTATTTGTTTGGGTTATGCCATTAATAGCCTGTCTGTTAAAATGTGTGAGAAGTAATTCTGGCCATAGAATTGTTTTTCAGTTGCTGTATGTAGAAATGATAAACTTGGGGTTTCTCGTAAATGTTTTCATGTGTGTAGCCTTAGCATCTATTGAGAGTCTTTCCTTCATGCTGTCACTTTATGCTTCCTCTAGCCATCATTTAAAATCTTAAGTAGGCTAGGGCTGGAGTCCTAGTGATTAGGATTTCATTCATAGTGTTGGAAAGTCCCCTAATCACACTTAGAGTGTCAGAGTATTTATCCAACTTGCTCAAAGTCTGAATATCATTACGACATGGAGGGGTGTTAGATTGTCAACTCCCTTATTTTTATCTCTTTTCAACCTATAGCCCTCTAACTTATTCCTCATTCTGCTGCTCTCTTCCCTGCCCTTCTCCATACCACAGTTTATCCCTCTGCTTACTTTCATGCTTTTTTTTTTTTTTTTGAGATTTTATTTATTTGAGAGAGAGAGACAGAAATCGCGCGAGAGAGCGCGAGAGGGGAGGAGAGGGAGAAGCAGGCTCCCTACTCAGTGGAGAGAGATTTGATTCTAGGGTTCAATTCCAGAACCCTGGGATCATGACCTGAGCCAAAGACAGATGCTTAAATGACTGAGCCACCCAGGTGCCTCCTTTCATGCTGTCTTTACATAGTTTTCCTACTTTTATTTCTTTCCTATCCCCTATTCCAAATCCAAATTATATTATGATATTAAAGTCTCATCTAGATACTTTAACCCCCAATGACAATTGTATCCCTGTTTTATTGAAAATGGGCCACATTTTTTTAAAAAGGAGAAGCTGTGTGGTATAGTAGTTAAATTCACATGATCTAGAATGATCGGTCTAGGGATGCTTAGCTGGCTTAGTTGGTAGAGCATGTAACTCTTGATCACAGGGTTGTGAGTTCCAGACCCACTTTGGGTTTAGAGGTTACCAAAAAAAAAAAAAATACTTAGAATAATCTGTCTAGGTTCAAATTCTAGCTCTGCCATTTAGTAGTTGTGTTACCTTTTGTAATGTATCTACCTACTTTATCTCAATTCCCTCATCTGCTTATGTTTTAGGGATTTTTAAATGAGATAATATACATAAATCCCTTACCATAGTATCTGGTACTATTATTAGTAGTAATTGAGTATATTCATTATACTTTCCACATGTCAGTTTTGGATGGCAAAACATACTTCATTTGTATTCAAATATTTCTCTAGAGAATGTTTTAAGAAAAACATGCCAATTTTTATCATCTATATTCTAATTCTTAGAAAAGAAAAAGAAAAATGTCAGAAATTATATGAAAAAGTGTGTTGAATCATAAAATTTAAATTGTAAGGGACCTTTGTGCAATTTCTCATTTTATAGTGAAAGAAACCAAGACTCTGTGAGATTAAATGACTCGCCCAAAATCACATATCTAATTAATGGCAGGGCCAGAAATAGATTCTATATCTCTTGATTCCCAGCTCAATGCCATTTCTATAAAATGAAATTGACTTTTAGTTATCAGTGCAGAATTGAAAATCGAACCTATATGAACTCTTTCAACTTTCCATCTTGCAACTGTATATTTCTCTATGTCTGCATCCATTCTTTACACTGTTTGTCTTTATAGAAGAATTCTCTTTTCTTCTATTCAGGGTTTATCTCTCCACCTGTAGTTTTATCTTTCTAGTCCTGCCTCTCTTGGGGCTTTAGGAGACCAGTTATCCCTCTCTTCTTAACGTATACTTTCCTCCCTCTTTCTCTTCAACATATAAATAGGCTCAAGTCTTCCTTCTTCAGCTCCCTGCCCTCATCTAGCTAGTCATAATGGTTCTGGTTGTAAGTGACAGAAATTCTACTCAAAGTAACTGAATCACAAAAAGGGGGAGACCATTCATGTAAACTGAAAGTCCAGGCATGCATCTGGATTTAATCTTGCTAGATCTAAGCACTCAAATGATTTCAGTCATGCCTCTGGCTTTCTCTCAGTCTTTTTGGTATGCCTGTTACTGATTGCTTTTATTTTTTTCAACAGGCTTTTTCACATGGCAGGTAGTCCTTCCATCTTCCCAGTTGTACAGCCTCAGTAGAAAAGTCTTCCCTGTTAGCTTTGGCAGAGCAGAGTTCATTCTAAATGGCCTCAGTTAAATTATGTACTCATCCCTTGATCAATCCCTTTAGCCTGAGGTTTGGGTCATGTGTTCCTCCTCTGTAGCCCTGCGGACCAGGGTACTATAAATGACATCCTCACCAGGATCACATGGAATGGGTGGAGGCAGTTTCCCCAAAGGAAAGGAAAGACACTCCTAATAAAGATACTCCATACATCTGAAAGTATGTCCGGCAAAGAACAGAATCACCAGGGTATATACAGTTTAATGTCTGCTTTCTCATCAAAACAAAAATTCTTCAAAGAGCAATTTATACTCATTGTGTTCACTTCCTTACCTGCTAGTCATTTTTCACTAACTAAAATTTGGGTTCTCCACTCCTTTGAAACTGCTTTCACTTAGACCAGTTAGTGATCTTCTAGTGCTGAGTTCAGTAAACTCTTTTCAACTTTTATTTTTTTACCTTCGTAGTATTTGGCACATCTGGTCTTTCCCTCCTTTTGGAAAACTCTGCTTTGATTTCAGTTAAACCGTTCTGTTGGTTCTCCTACTTCTTGAATAGCTTGGGCATTTTTTCCTGTTAATGTTGCAAAGGATTATTTTTCTTCTTTTTGTTCTTACTTCATAAACTTTTCTTATACAAGGTCATCTGAGTCCATGTCTAAAATTACTAACTCTATTCAAATGATTTCTACATCTGTAACTACCATCTATATCTTTCTGCCTAGCCTCTGGACCATCTATACAGTCACCTTTCTGGATATATCCACCTGAAACTTAACATATCAGCATCTGAACTCCTTCTACTTCTCTGTACCTCACACTGCTCCTTTTCTTTTCTTCTCTTCTTTTGTTAATATTTTACATTTTTATGGTTTTATTTATCTTTATAAAGGTCAGAGTGTTTAAGCATACCCTCTTCTTTTCTAAGCTGCTAAAGGCAGGAAAAGAGTCACCCTAAATATCTTACCTTACCTGCAAATAATCTCCAGGTCCTATCTGTTTTGCCTCCTAAACATCTCTTATATCTGTTCTTCTTCTCTGTCCCTGATGCTCTAGTTCAAACATTCATTGTCTTTCATTTATTGGAGTAGCTGTCTTACTTTTCTCCTTGCTTTCAGTCTCATTATCATCCCACCCATGACTATTTTGAGTCATCTAACAGGTATCTCTGATCATCTAAACCTCTTGCTAAAATGTCTTTAGTGGTTATACATTGCCTATAAGGGGGGGGGTGAATTCTTTAACATGGAAAATAAGCATCAAGGGACGCTGGGTGGCTCAGCGATTGAGCCTCTGACTTTGGCTCGGGGTGTGATCCAGGATTCCCAGGATCAAGTCCCACATCAGGCTCCCTGCATGGAGCCTGCTTCTCCCTCTGCCTATGTCTCTGCTTCTCTCTCTGTGCCTCTCATGAATAAATAAATAAAATCTTAAAAAAAAGAAAAGAAAAGAAAAAAAGCATCAATATAATCTGGCACTAAACTTCCTGTGCAGTCTCAGTGGACTTCTTTTCCTTCTACTTTGTGCTCCAGAAATCCAGAAAACTTATAGTTTTCCAGACATTCTCTGGTCTCCATTATTGCCATGTCTTTCACATGCTGTCCTCTCTTCATGGAGTATCTTGCCTTCCCCTTAGCCCTGCTCCACAATTACAACTCTACCAAGCTCAAATTCCAGTGTTACCTTCTTATCATTTTACCACCCTAGAGGTCCACTCTAACTTCCATTGTAAGTTTAGATCCTGTTCCCTTTGTATTCCCATTGCACTCCTGTGCCCTACTTCTATTTTAATATATATCATATGTGTGTATCAATGAATGAAAGTAGAATAATGTGAACTGGAGTTGTAGGTACAATTGGAAGATAAAGTAGGATTTGGCTAGGTGAAAAAAGGTACAGAGAATATTTAAAGTGAAGGAAATTTGGTGATATGCTGGAGTAAGCTTGTGCTGGCTTGTGAGAGAGAATTATTAAATACTTGGGAATCTTTTAGCCATTATTAAAAGTGTAATTATATAAACTTTCAATTAAATAATTAAAAACAAAGACGGTAAATATTCAAAACTAATCACTTCCTAATTATTCTACTGCATATTACTATTTGTGTTCTTGAGATTATTTGCCTCTATATTTGTATCTATATGGTGGAAATATTATATAGTGGTGTGCTACTATGCATATCTTCTCAACTTTGCATTCAGAGATGTCACATTGGTAGCTTGAAATTATTTTTTTTTGATAGCTTGAAATTATTAATAATGGGAGTATTTATACCATGGGAATCAGCAAAAACTGCAAATTAGGACTTGACTTATTGTTTAGACTTATGAAAATGATGGAGAAAATGTTAATAATGCAGATTAACAAAAAGTTGAGGGAATATTCTTCTAGTATTTGAAAACTATTGTGTAATTTAGCGAAGGAGTTGCCTAAGTCAATGAGTGAATGAGTCAAGTTCCTTCATCTATCTTAGTTATTTTACTTTCATCTTAGTTAAACTCAACAAGAATATCAAGTAGCATTCATGTGAAAACTATGTTCATTTGTTAATTGCGACCATAGGTTGGCTACAGATACAAAACTCGATGAGAACATTCAGTGAAAATCAGATATATAGAATGTATAATTAAGCATGCTATATATTGTATTATTAATTGTAAACTGTGTGCTACATATCCTTTACCTATAATAAATGCATGTAATAAATGTAAATATATATATGCATACATTTTTTTGAGAAGCAGTTATTAAAAATTTCTTAGCACACTACTGTGGAAAACTGCAAAAGTAAAAGCATTTATTCCCTCTAATAATCTTATGAAATAGTTACTGTTATCATTCCCATTTTGCAGAGGAGAAAATAAGGTTCAGAAACTTTAAATTACTCGTCTAGGATGATACAACTAGTAAGTGAGAGAAGTAGAATTTTCACCCAGGTAGTCTGGCCCTAAGCCCAGGCTATCAACAGTGGATAACACTGAGGATTTTTTTTAGCAGGAGAATTAAGATATATTTTGGAAGAACATATTTCATAATAATATTCAAAATTCACTTGTAGGGAGAAGAGCTGGAAGAAGGAAGACCATTTTAGAAATTATAAATTCATTTTAGAGTAGGGTTATTCTCATTTAGGAATTAAGAGGGAAAATTAATTCTGTCTAAAAGAATCCACTGAAAACTAAACTTAGTGAAAATATCAGTATATGTAATACAGTAAATAGAATTGGTTGAAACAGTATCAACAATGCTTGACCCAATACTTTTGAAAACTACTATTCAAACTTCAGTTTAGTAGTTGAAAGATGTGTTTGATATATCAATTGAAAATGATGTTAATGGTTTAAAAAGTACCTATACTCTTTTATACATACACATGACAGATTTCTCTAGATGGAACTATTCTGCAACTTCAAATGAGAAAGCCCCTCAAACAGTGCTGTTCAACAGACATCTTAATGCATCTGGAAACCAGAATTTGACAGATGGGGATAAAAGTAATTCTCCATCCTCAGAAGTTTTGAATGTGAACTTTGAATTGGGAAATGAAGTTTGGGATGATTTTGATGATGAGAACTTATTAGAAGTTACTAGTTTTTCAGACAGTACTGAGAAGACAAAAACATCAGGTAAAATTGGCTTTTAGCATGAAATAATTTCATGAGAAATTCTTTGAATATTTTTCAGTTCAGCTTTTGAAACTAATTTTCTTTGCCTTATATGTTTGCTTCATCAGCTTTTGTTTGTTAAGATTATAATTTTTAGTAAAACTGAAAATATGACCCTTCCATAAATCACATTTCCTTTTAAGGATAAAAGTCAAGGTTATTCCATGATAATTATATAGCAGATGGGCTTCTTCTGTTCTGTTGCTCCTCTATTTTGTTAAAAACTCTATTTAAATTCAAAATATTTATTGAATCTTCCCTCATGAAACAGACTATCCAGCTTTCAATTCTGTGATCACACAAAATTTGCTAATGTTTGTGAAGGACAAAATCACTCCATTTAAAAAAATATTTTAATTATTTATTGATTGATTGATTTATGAATGAGAGAGAGAAAGAGAGAGCATACACATGAGCAAGAGAGGAACAGAGGGAGAGGGACAAGCAGACTCCACACTGAGCACAGACCCCACATAGGGCTTGATCCTATGACTCTGAGATCACGACCTGAGCCAAAATCAAGATTCAGACGCCCAACCTACAGAGCTATCCAGGTGCCCCTAAAATTGCTCCATTTTAAAAAGTATTCATCTGCTAGCCAGGAAAATAAAAGATACCTTTTATTTCTAGTAGACATACTGATTTTTTTTCAAGTGTAATAAATAATAGGAAAAGATTGGTTTCTTCTCTATTCGATATTGTATTTAAGTCCTTAAAATAATGGGACTTAATTTTCCAAATTACTGGCAGATTTACTCTATGTCACTAAAACGGAAAATGTAAATCTTGATGAGTATATGAGAAGACAGCAAAATGGAGGTATTCTCTCCCATGATGGCTGAGAGGAGGAAATCAGTCTCTCAGAATTTTAGTTGACTCTTAATGGGAAGCAATTAGAAGTCAAAATACTATCGTTTCTGGATTCTGAGAAATACCTTAAGAGCTATTATTCCTTCCAGAAGGAATAGGATTTGACCACCTTCACAAAATAGACCAGGAAAATCTATGATGTGGAGTCAGTAGCCACAATTTCCTGTATCACTGAACAGCTATTAGTCCCTACCTCAAAATTAAAAGTCATTGTGTATTGCAGTTTAGGATGCACTTTGTACTGAGTCTTTGAGGTTAGCCTAATCATGAGCGGGCATAATTTTGACACTGGGAAAGTCAGACTCTCTAAATGCCATGTATAGCGCACTTTAAATGAAATTGATTATATGTAGACCTTTGAAAATACTGAATGAAATTCAACTCCGTGAGTTAAATTTATTATTTCCGTGAGTTAAAATTATTAAGTAAGTAAAAGTGGTTTCAGGACCTTTAGTAGTAGTAGACCTTTAATGACTAGTAAGCTAACCTATGTTTTATAGTTTAACTCCCTTAGCTTTGCTCCCTTATTTCTCTATATAAATTAAATTTGATTTTTGAGAAGAATTATTCATTCCTTCTTTTTTTAATATTTTATTTAAATTCAATTTGCCAACATATAACATTCAGTGCTCATCCCATCAAGTGCCCTCCTTAGTGCCTGTTACCCTTATTCCTTCTTTAATAAGATCACATCTGTTGGAGAGAGCCATTGTAGATCCATTCATCTGTTTCCTGGCATTTAATTTCAAAATGTTATCTCTTTACATAGGATTTGGAAACACTTTGAGTTCAAGTACCAGGGGAAGTAAGCTATTCCTCCAAGAGCCAAAGAGCAAATTCCAAGGAGAAATGACAAAAAGGCAAGTTTGGAATACTATACAACTCTATATCCTCCTGACACATAATTGGAGATGGAGATCAAATAAATAGATGCCAAAGAAGCTTAAACTTTCTTTTATTTTTTTTAAAAGATTTATTTATTTATATATTCATGATAGACAGACAGAGAGAGAGAGAGAGACAGAGAGAGAGAGAGAGGCAGAGACACAGGAGGAAGGAGAAGCAGGCTCCATGCCAGATGCCCGACACAGGACTCGATCCCGGGACTCCAGGATCGTGCCCTGGGCCAAAGGAAGGCACTAAACCGCTGAGCCACCCAGGGATCCCCTTAACCTTTCTTTTAGAGCTGTGTTTCTCAAAGTGCTATTGACAGACCACTTACTTAAAAAGTATTAAAATATATTAAAAATGAACATTTCTGGGCTCCACACTAGACTTACCAAATCATGGTCCCAGGAAAGCTAAATAGGAGTTTGAAAAGAGAAAGGTAGAAAAGATAAGGATAAGGTATTCCAGATAGATGAAGCAGGTGTAAAGGTATAAGGCTTGAAAAGGCATCTCATGCTCAAGGGTCAGTAAAGTGTTGTCTGTATGGCCATAGCATTAAGGCCGAGAGTGCTGAGGTCTGATTCTAAAGAGCCTCGAATGCTGTATTTAGACAACTTTGACATATCAAGTAGGTAGGAGTTACAAACTCAAACTGCCTTCAGGATTTGGTGGGCCAAGACCAACTGGAGATTGTCCCATATAAAAGGCAAAATGGTGGAAATATTACAATTCCAGATTTCAGGATATACTACAAAGCTAATATTATCAAAATAGTATGGTACTGGCACAAAATTAGACACTAGACCACTTTTTTACACCATACACAAAAATAAACTCAAAATGGATTAAAGACCTAAGTTTAAGACTTGAAACCATAAAACTCCTAAAAGAACATATACGTAGTAATCTCTTTGACATCAGTTTTAGCAACATATTTATGGATATGTCTCCTGAGGCAAGGAAAACAAAAACAAAAATAAACTATTGGGACTAGACCAAAATAAAAAGCTTTTGCACAGCAAAGGAAATCATGAACAAAACAAAAAGATAACTTACTGAATGGGAGAAGCTATTTGCAAATAGTATATTCAATAAGGGGTTAATATCCAAAATATATAAAGAATTTATACAACTCACACAAAAAAACCAACTTGATTAAAAAATAGAGGGCCTAAATAGACATATTTCCAAAGAAGATATACAGATGGCCAACAGACACATATGAAAAGATGCTTAGCATCACTAATTATCAGGGACATGCAAATTGAAACCATGAGATATTATTTCATGCAAGACAGAATGGCTAGTATCAAAAAGACTTAAATAATAAGTGTTAGTGAGGATATAGAGAAAGGGGAATACTTGTGTACTGGGGATGGGAATATAAATTGTTACAACCACTATGAAAATCAGTAGTATGGAGTTCCCTCAAAAAATTGGAACTACCCTATAATCCAGTAGTTCCACTACTGGGTATTTACCCAAAGAAAATAAAAACACTAGTTTTAAAAGACATATGTACCCCTGTGTTTTTGCAGCATTATTTATAAGAAGCAAGATATGGAAACAATTCAAGTTGTAGGTAGCAATAGATGAATGACTAAGGGAGATGTGCAATATTTATGTATCTATAATACTACTCAGCCATAAAAAAGAATGAGATCTTGCCATTTGCAACAACACAGGTGGACCTAGAGGGTATTATGCCAAGTGAAATAAATCAAATCATATGATTTCACTTAGATGTGAAATCTAAAAAAAAACCATAAATGAACAAACAAACACAAAAACAGACTTAAATACAGAGAACAAACTGATGGTTACCAGAGGGTGGGTGGGGAAATTAAGGAGATAAAGGAGATTAAGATGTACAGACTTCCACTTATAAATAAGTCAGAGAGAGAAGAAAATTACAGCACAGGGAATATAGTCAATAATATTGTAATGATATTGTATGGTGACAGATTGCGACTAGACTTATTGTGGTGAGCATTAAATAATGTATAAAATTGTTGAATTAGTAAGTTGTACACCTGAAGTTCATGTAACATTGTATGTCAATTATACTTCAATAATAAAAAATAAAATAAAAATAAGAGGGTCAACCACTACTTGACTCCAGCCAGTTGTTGCTGTGCAGGAAATATGTGCCTAGTGTTGTCAAATATTCTTATTCTCAAAAAAAAAGCTAAGACTCTAAAATTTAATGTGACATCTCCTGACATAAATTTTAAGAACTAATTTTTTTAAATGTGATATAATCTATAGCCCTCCTCTAGCTGTAGCTTAGTTTTTAACCTCCATGTAAGCAGTAGGAAGCTTTCCAATATACTTAAACACAAGATAACACATAGATGCCCTATAGTGATGATATGATATGATATGATATGATATGATATGATATGATATATAAAATGAATTGTAGAAAGTGGGACCACAAGAAGCATGATGGCCAGCATGAGAGGCAGGCTATAGTCAGGCCTAAACTGAGAAGAGGTGATACAAACTGAGAGGTAGAGTTGGATTTTTGAAGCATTTCATAGACAGCACATACTAGATTTAATAATTGATGGATACAGTAGTTGAGGAAATGCAAAAAATACATGGCAAGTGGATAGTTGAAGTTGTTATCTGAGAATATAGGACACATAGACATTTGGAAGAGAAAATAGTCATTTAAAAAATGTTCAGGGATCCCTGGGTGGCGCAGTGGTTTGGCGCCTGCCTTTGGCCCAGGGCGCGATCCTGGAGACCCGGGATCGAATCCCACATCGGGCTCCCAGTGCATGGAGCCTGCTTCTCCCTCTGCCTGTGTCTCTGCCTCTCTCTCTCTGTGACTATCATAAATAAATAAAAATTAAAAATAAAATAAAATAAAATAAAAAATGTTCAACTTGGGGTACCTGGCTGGCTCAGTCAGTAGAGCATGCAACCCTTGATCTTAGGGTTGTGAGTTCAAACCTCACGTTGGGTATGGAGCCTACTTTAAAAAAATGTAAAAAAAAATTTTTTTTAAATGTTCAACTTGAAGTATTTTTCAGAAATTCAAAGTGCATCTGGATATTGGACCTGATTAGAAGTCATGGAGAGCAATTATAGCCACAGTCAAAACTTTCCCCAGAAGAAATACTGACAACTTTTTGTTCAGGATCTAATTCACCTAAGGATTATTTATTTATCCTATTTAAAAAAATAAGAAATGTTTGGTGTCTTTCAGCACATTTGCTATAATCTAGTCATTTTACTGATTATCAGCATCACAGAATTACAGATTTTGGATAATTCCAGAACTCAGAGGTGTTTAACTTAAGCACCATTTAGTCTTCCCACTACCAGATACTGAATCACCATCCAATATCACCAGCAGGTATTCATGCCATGTGTATCAAACAGCTCTAGTGATCAGGAGCTCATTCACTCCAACATGTTTGTTCCATGTTTGGATCTTTCAGCCTATTCAATAGCTTTTAAGAATATTTACCTAAAATTGCTTCTTACTATTTCCATTCATTGGTTCTAACTCTGAGTCATACAGAATAAACAGATTAGAAGCATCAAAGTAGAACAAAGCTGTGGGTATAACGAGGCAAAAAAATAGGAAGTAGGAAGATACAAGTAGGAAAATAACAAAGCACATAAACAGTTTTGTGAGCCATACCTTTAGAAACTATAGATAATTTAGGGAGAGTTTAAAAGTGATGAACAGGATCCCTGGGTGGTGCAGCGGTTTAGCGCCTGCCTTTGGCCCAGGGCATGATCCTGGAGACCTGGGATCGAATCCCACGTCGGGCTCCTGGTGCATGGAGCCTGCTTCTCCCTCTGCCTCTCTCTCTCTCTCTCTCTCTCTCTCTCTGTGTGTGTGTGTGTGTGTGTGTGACTATCATAAATAAATAAAAATTTAAAAAAAATTTTTTAAGTGATGAACAGAAGATTAAGCAGATTTGAAAAGGAATCCTTATCAAGAAGCCTCTAAAGAAAAAAATGTGCCAGAAGTTGATATTGGAAAGAAGGCCTGCAGGACCTGAGGATTTGGTGTGGAAAGGGGACATGCTTTTCCTTTTTACTATTTTAATTCCTTGCCTTTCCTCAAAGGCAAAAAGATGCAATCATATCAATACATGTACTTCTCTACTACCTGTACTCATTGCTTCTTACTCCCTACATGGCTGTCATATTTTAGGCTGTAAGCGTCAGCTTAAATTGTCACCTCCTCAGAGAGACATGCATTTATGACCACCTTTTTAAAGTGGGTTTATGTCTCCACACTATTTCCTGCAATATAACTCCGTTAATTTCCTTCATATCACTTTAAGATCTATAATTCTGTGTATTTATTGTTTACTTATTGTCTGTTCCTCTACTAGATGATAACTCCTTGAGGATTTGTTTACCTCTTTATACCTAACTCCTAGTACAATATCTGGCATATGATAGTAATAAATGTTTTTTAATGAATGAATTTAACACAGAAGATTGAAGGTGAATTCTAATGTAGTTTTACATAGGAAGAAAAGTCAAGTTGTCTATTTATAGTGAGACCAGAATAGGGATAGGAAATTAGCAAAATGGGATTTAGAAAAGATTTACATGCTGCTAGGTAATAGAAAATTAAGCATAAGACCGAATTTTAATGAAAATGATTGATTATTTCTGTAGGCTTATAAAAATAGTATTCTTATCTAATTTAGAATATAGATATTAGTGTTTTGTCTAAAGGAAAGGAGCTACACCAAAGTTTCCATGAGTCTATGAAACAGCATCAATTTTTTTGGTAATGAATATGGTTAACTTTAATCATATTCCCTAAAGAATCATTATTGATCTAAATTAGAATGGTTTGTTTCTCTTAGTTGCCATATTTTATAAATAATTATTTTTGATTTTTTAGTTTTGTTTCATCACATGGGAAGCCAGATACTTATTTATCAAATTCTCCTGTATTCGAGTTTGATACATCCTCCCTGATGAAATTACCTCAACAAGCTGGAAATACAACTATTGTAAGACGCACCTAATTGTTTTTCTTTTAAATTCTGACTGAATTGCTAAACTTTCAATGATTGGCTTTTTTTCTGTTAACCTCAAATTATAGGTCCATTCACAAGAAAGAAAACAACAAAATCTGTCACCAGAGATTGAAAAGCTATGCTTTACTCACTCTAAAAAAATACCAAATTCTTCACATTTTGTTAAGAAAGTGGATTTCTTTATTAGAAACAATGAATGTAAAGAGGAAATTGATTTCAGGTAAGAATTCTTTAAAGACATTTCAAGACTATGCCAATAAAAACTTTCTATGAAGAAATTCAGGGGTGCCCGGCAGTTAGTTGTGTCTGCCTTTGACTCAAGTCATGATACAGGGTCCTGGGATAGAGCCCTGCATCAAGGTCTCTGCACAGCAGGGAGCCTGCTTCTCCCTCTCCCTCTGGTGCTCTTCCTGCTTGTGTGTTCTCTCTCTGTCAAATAAAATCTAAAAAAAAAAAAGAAGAAAAAAATTTAACATTATTTTTTTCTTGGTTTATTTTATTTTGTTTTGTTTTGTTTTGTTTTTTTATCTTAGAGAAAGAGAGAGAGAGGAAGAGCAAAGGTAGAGGAAGAGAGAGAATCTCAAGCAGGCTCCACGCCCAACTCAGAGCCCAATATGGGGCTCCATCTTATGACCCTAAGATCATGACCTAAGTTGAAATCAAGAGTCCAATGCTTAACTGACTGAGCCACCCAGATGCCCCTTTCCTTGGTTTATTTTAAAGATCAGAACCTAAACATTTTATTTACTGAAAAATATTAAATATTTAGACCCCTCATGACCTGAACTCAAGATATTCATAATATTAATATCTCAGTTTTTGAGAACGTATGTTTAATACTTTTAGTTAAAACATTTTGTTTTAGTAAACTTTATTTCACTGATTTGAATACAACATGTTGATAATATAAAGTGTAAAATCACTTAAATCCCAATGAGATTGGCTAATTTTGCAGAAGTTCAAGTTGTATTTTAGCCAATCAATTCTCTCACGGTTCTACAGTTTCAATGAAAAGTCAGATTAAGTCTGATCAGTTCCCTCTAAGCTGGTCACTTCTGTGGGTAAGTAGCAGTTTCTCTTACCCTCTTGAATAGTCAAAGTTTATAGACTTGTTCATACACTGATTAAATGCTATCACTTTTTAAAAACCTTAAGGAAATACCTAAGAGACTTGATCTCTACTTCTCATAATTTATGAAGTCTGATTTTGCCCCACAGACTTCTTCCTAGGTTATGCATATTGAGGTTTATTTGACACATTAATCTGTCAGCAATCTATATATATTTCTATACTTTCTTCCCCCTGCCCTCCAGTAGGTATCATCCTGATGATGAAGCTGATGAAATGAAGTCTTTCCTGGGAATATTTGATGACATTTTCTAAAACAAAACAAAACAAAAACATCTTATATTAATAAGGCAAGATATAAAGACACCCAATTACAAAGCATGCATTTTATTTTTTTAAGTAGTCACAATTGCTCAAATTTTTTCTCTTGGGTTTGATCAGTTTTATTGACTTATTTGCACCACATTTTTGGACTGATTTGTTTTCCTTTTGTAACTTCATGAAAAGCACTTTTACAGTGGGTTTGTTTCAGTAAGCTGAAAATTAAGTTGCACTTAGATATTATTTGGTTATTTAATGTATCTTGATTGGATTTTGACAGGAAAGAATTAAAAATTTCATTTTTATATTTTCTTAAGAAAGATATTCTTTGAAAGCAAAATAATGTTAGGTCATGGAATCAATTTGTTGTATGGATAACTCACCAATATTGTTTTGTTTTGCTAAAGATTTTTATGAGTCCAGTGGCTGGCTGAACCTATTGTTATATGACTTCAAACAATAATAAATAAAATGTTAATCAATATAGATTATTGTTTTCCTTTGGCTTGTTTTCCAGTATGGTGAATTCTAAAACCTTGTTACATTGACTTTTGCTATGGCAAACACTATTTCATGTTATTTTCCCATGAATTTTTTCTCAAATTTATTGATAAGTAGAAGTATAAGCAGTGTTTATTATTTAATTTATTTATATATACATGAGAAGTCAAAGCCCACTTAAGAAATTTTACGAATTTTTTTTTAAGCATAAAAGCCTTAGAGGCAAGAGAAGAAAAGAAACTTCCAGATGAAATTGTTGCTGTTGTTGTCACTGGTAAATAGTTATGAGGCATCATATATATTAAGAATAGAGAAAAAGCTTAAAACTAAGAAGCTATATTATGTATTGAAAAATAAGGGCAACCAGTTCCTTTATTTTAGTCATCTTTACCTTTGCCATGTTTCTGTATCTGAATCAATCATGCTACAACCTTTAAAGGTTATTAAACACCATTAAAATGAAAAATTGGTGCACTACAATCTGCTCATCTTGCATACATAGATTTGACACTAAAGAAATAGCAATTTAATTCAAGAAGACTTATTATGATCTGCTAAGCAAAAGCACCGGGCTTGGTACTGCAAAGGAGGCAAATGATAAAAACACTCGTGGAGTTTTTTGTTCTCATGGATCCTACTTTACATTCTGGTACAGAAACTAAGACATATAATAATGCAATAATAAAATGTAGAATACATTAGAGAAGTGGTTTTCAAGCTTCAGGATGCATTGCAGTCATCTAGTAGGCTAGTTTGAAAACAGATTGCTGGGCACCATACCCAGAGTTTCTGACTCAGTAGGTCTAGGGTGTGGCCAGAGAATGTGCATTTCTAACAGATGCCCAAATAACACTGATGTTGCTGTCCAGGGATCACACCTTGAGAATCACTGCAATAGAGGTTTGAAGAGCTTTGAGAGTTCATAAGAGAGAGAACACAATCCTGACCATGGACTTAGGGAACCCTATATAGAGAAGTTAAAATTTGAGCTGAGACTTGAAAGATGAATACAGTTTTGATGAACAAACATATGAAGGGACATTCTAGCAGAGAACAGCTTGAGCAAAGCCCCAAGGGAGGAAAGTATCTTTTTGAGGAATAATGAATAGATAATTTTAAACATGGGTTAATGTTGTAGGTGTCTCTGTGTTGTGTGTATTTTAAGATTTTATTTATTTGAGAGAGACAGCACAACCAGGAGGGCAGGGAAAGGCAAAGGGAGAGGGAGAAGCAGATTCCTCACTAAGCAGGGAGCCTGACATGGAGTTTGATCAAGGACCCTGAGATCAGGACCTGAGCTGAAAGCAGACACTTAACCAACTGAGCTACCCAGGTACCCCTGTAGGAGATATTTCAAATGTACCTTAAAGCCAGACTGTGGAGGACTTTAGATGCTAAAAACCTGAGCTTTACTCGGCAGTCAGATGTTTCCCTAACTTGCCTGATCATAAGAAACATGGATAATATATTAAATATAAAAATTTCTAGACCTTACCTAAGGGCTACTGATTCAGAATTGCCAAGTGGAGGGGCGTTATAACAAGATTCCCGGTTACTCCTTATTATCAGGCCAGTTTTGGAAACATATGATATGGGTAAGTTCATTTCCTAAGTAATCAAAACAAATGTCAAATTAACATAGACATGCCTTATTTTGTGCAAGTGTTTACCTGGAAAATTAGATGTAGTAGTCCTTAAGAAGTGGACTAACCACTTAAAGGAGTCCAGTCACTGGATATTCTTACCATAAGTGAATAACCCTACAGTTTTCCATTTTGTAACTCATTTCAAATATATAATAAACCATATAACAAATCTTTGTTGGGTTCAATTTTTCAATTTTTTTTCAGTCAAAAAAGTCCTTAATAGACTGTATTTTTCCCACCTCTAATGTAGCATATAGGCACCTACCTCACAGGTATGGAGTGAGAATGAGTAAGCCACTGCATAGGAAGCTCTTAGTTTAGGGACTGATGCATAATATGTGCTCAAAAATGGTAGTTGTACTAAAAAACCCTCTCCTTAGCAGTACTATAACCGATCAGAGGGGTGAAATAATATAATACAGAGCGTCTCCAACTTAACAGTTGATTTCAACTTTGTGATAGTATGAAAATGATATGCATTCAGTGGAAACCATATTTCGATTGTGAGTTTTTACCTTACTCAAGCTAGTGATCTGCATAGGATACTCTGTTGCCATGCTAGGCAGCAGCTGGGAGCTGTACCCTAGTCAGCCACAGGAACATGAGGATAGACAACCTATACACTGACAACATTCTGTACCCATACAGCCAATCTGTTTTTTACTTTCAGTACAGTATTCAATAAAGTACATGAAATATTCAACACTTTATTATAAAATAGGCTTTGTGTGAGATGATTTTGCCCAACTATAGGATAATGTAATTGTTTTGAGCATGTTTAAGGTAGGCTAGTCTAAACTATGATGTTCAGTAGGTTGAGTGTATTAAATGCATTTTTGGCTTAACGATATTTTCAACTTACAATAGGTTTATTAAGATATAACCTCATCATAAGCATAAGTCAAGGAAAATGTTTCCTTGCAAATCACATTTGAATTATTACTGCAATTCAAGTTGCATAGGACTTGACAAATGAACTCTCTGACTTTCCATAGATATATCATCCATAGAAAAATTTTCTTTTACACCTCCCTCCTACATATACTTCCTCATGCTTTCAGATAGATTCCTCTATCTCTGTCCCCTGTTCAAAAGCACTCTTAGTTGTTTTATGGTAGAGCATATCAATCTATTTTAATATTACCTTAGGTAAAATGTAATTAGAAAATAAATCTTTTGCAAATTGTATTATAATGCATTCTAAAGCCAAATAGAAATGATTGCTGAATTATTCACTCTTTTAGGTTTTAGCACGGTTTGCTCCTTGGATCCTTAGTAGAGTCACACAAAGTATCTCTTTTTATCATGACCCCATTTCTAGAAAACACCCTTATCAAGGACAATAGGGAACCACTCCTTGAGGACGTGTAGCCTAGGGCTTACAAAGCTAATACTTAACTGTGACATCTTAGATCATACCAGGTGTCTATATTTAAGAACATCTACTTTTGTGGGAATAGAGAAGACACCAGTGAGGAGAAAGTTAGGGCAAAGAGAAGTAAACCAAGCTAAGCTTAGAATTAAGTAAGCAAGCTAAGAATTTCATTGTGGATTTTGGTTAGTAGCACAAATAAAACAAAAGGAAGGAAAACCTGGCTCTTTTTGTCTTCTAGCATGTCACTTCCTGGCTGCTGCTAGTTCCAGGCCTTGCCCCTCAGTATCAGATCCAAAGACAGGTAATAGAAGAAACTCCTTGGAGCTGGTGTTGGAAGTTCTCAGGCCTCACTCCAGACCTTCTGAGTCATAATCTGCATTTTGACAAGGTCCCTGTCTGCATTACATGTATGTTAAACTGTGAGAAGCACTTTTTTAAGGTAGAAAGGAAAGGAGGCAGTACCAGGATTTTTAAGAGAATCCATTCCAGAAGACAAGTATAAGAGTAATGATGATTACTTGATTTTCTGCACATATATTTCCTATTTTAAATGTAATATGGTGATATCGCTCTTCTTTAATTGCCTTTCAGTATAGGTTGTTTTCCTCACCAACTGTGTAAATTATCTTTATAATTCCCATGCATCAACTGGGTATTTTTTTATGTAGCTTGAGAGGCATTTAGATGCTCTATTGAGTTTTGTTTTAATTAACATAATAAAAGCCGATAATTCAAAAGAGCAATCTTTGTCTTGCTTATTTTCACATTTCAATTCGGAAACCTTTCCCTAAACTAACATATACCTTAAAACTCCCTACATACTTCAGCAAAACAGAGTGAAACAAAACAAAACAAAACATAGTATTCTGAAAGATTTAGAAAAATGTGCATAAACCTGCACTCACGTATGTTGTAACTATAATTTTTTTTAAATCAAAAAAGGAATGAAAATCCAGCCAACATTGCATTTTACCCCCTGAGGGATATCCTTATGACAGTAGGTGGCTTCAATCTTTTAGAAAGTAGAAACATGATAAAGTCACCATTTTGGGTTTTATTTGCCTGTTTCTGTATTAATCAGTTTGGAAATGTAAATCTTTTACCATTTACAACTTAAAAAATTTTTTTAAATCTACCAGTTTTACTACAGTGTTTTTTTTTTTTTTATGTCAAGCTTATTAAAACTTTAGCAGTACAAATTATTCAGGTTGCAAGTTATCTAAAGATCAACCAGGTGAAGTTCACATTAAAAAAAAAAAGAGTAAACAAAACAACCCAAAAACAATGAAAAGAGGAAAACAACATAAAGGAGATTCATTAGTAAGTCTCTACAACTTAAAGACAAAATAGAAATGAACTTTCCACAGCTCACTCATCTACTTTTGTCTTCATTTACTTGTTCTTAGCTGGACTCATAATCAATTTTTTTTATGACCATACTTTAAAATTTTTGTCATGTACATGGTCATTTTCTTGACCCTTTGATTTTTGGTTTTCCTTTTCCACTGTGGACTTCTCATGCTCCTTATTTTTCAATGTGGAGTACTTTAATTCATTGTCCTACTTTGTTTTCATTTTGAGAATGGACTTTGAACTCTATCAGCCTTTCCCCCTATTATTATTTGAACTCTTATGATTATTTTTTTATGATTTTACTTTTAATAGTATATTTTTTTCTGACCTTCAGAATTTTCTTTCCAGAGTGAACTTTAATGGTTTCTTTGTTTTTCGTTGTTTCTGCTTTGACTTTCTTCTGTCTCTGAGCTTTGTGAATCTCTCCTCCTTCCCCTCCTATCTTTATTTCTTGATGTTGCTCTTCTCTGTCTGCTTTCTGGCCTTCCCCTCTTTACTCTTCTTCTCTGTATCTGTGGTACTCCTTGCTTCTACTGCCAGTTCTGTCATGGCTTCTGGATCGTATCCTTCTGCTCCTGCCCCTAATTCTGCTTCTTTCTCTTGTTCTACCATTATAACTGCTTTTTTTTTTTTTTTTGGATACTTTATTTTTTAGTTTCACCCCATATACCACTTTTCCTCCTGAGAACCACAAGCACTTTAAGAATCTGCATAAATATTTCTTACAGGATCCCTTTGATGTTGGGGTCAGATAAAAGAATCTTACTCTATGGGTGACAAAATTAAGGTGATTCTCCAGGTCACATGTTTCTTAAACTATTAAGAAGTGCAATCTGGTTTACAAGTGTTTTTGTAGCTGGCAGAATTAATTTTTGTTGAAAAAACGGGACCATTTTATTGTATTGTTTCAACCTCCTCTCAACTGTGGAAAAAGAAAAGAGATGAGAAGCTCTTTTTTTTTTTTCCTTTTCAGAATCTTGCTGGGCACCTTATCTCCTATGTATTTGTCTGTGGGCTCAATGCCTTCTTGATGAGAGTGAGGAACTGGGATGGGGACTGAGGCTACAGGATGAGTAAGGACAGGACCATTGTAACTGCCTTTGGTTGTATCACATTCCTTTCTACACTATGCATCTATTCTTTCCCTTACTTTTCCTTACTTTTATTATCATGTTCATTGCTCTTTGATTTTTATTAAACTTCTCTTTAATTTTGCCCCTTTCTTGATCTTTTCCTTTAGACTCAAACTTTTTCTTTAGCATTCTTATGTTCTCTTTCTTTACTCCTTGATCCCTATTTTCTTTTATTTCCATTATGCTTTGTATTATTATATATTGTATGCTTTGTTTTTATTATATTTATCATCTTTTTTTCTGAATTTCTTCTAATGTCTCTCTCTTTGCTGTTAGGTTTATGATCTTTAGCTTTCTTTTCCTCTTCATTTTTTCTGTTTGGACTCTTGGACATATGCCTATGATCGGTTCTGTTTTTCTCCTTTACTCTAGCTGGATTTCTTTGATTTTCTTTTGTTTCAGTTTCTTTTGTGTAACTCAATCTTAAGCTCCTTTGATTCATCTTTCACCACTGGATACCCTCATTCTTTGGGCTTTCTGAATCTCATGCCTCCAATGTGAAGCAGTTTCATTACATCTGAAATGATCCCTTGATCTGGATCTGGGGGGAGTTCGATAATCCTTGATCCTATTCCTTTAATTTCTTTGCTAGACCTAGTAACTGAAAGTCTCCTCTGATATGAAGCAGGCTGGAAGTTAGTTATCTGTGTGTGTATGTGTGTTTCCTTTCTTTGTCATCAGCTTTGGGAACACTTTTTCTAATTAGGAATCTATCTTCAGGTATAGAAGGGAATTCTTCTGGATGGACAGTACTCTAGTGTTATGCTTTAAGATTTTTTTCAGCCACGCTTTTCTTTTTTAAGATTTTATTTATTTATTCATGAGAGACACAGAGAGAGAGGCGGAGACATAGGCAAAGGCAGGCTCCATGCAGGGAGCCTGATGCAGGACATAATCCCAGGACCCCAGGATCATGACCTGAGTCAAAGGCAGACGCTCAACCACTGAGCCACCCATGCGTCCCTCAGCCTCACTTTCACTAGATGTGTTTTTCTTTCTAGGGTGTGTGTATGTGTGTGTGGGTTGGGGGGGGTACTTTTTCCTACGTTTCTTTTTAAAATTTCTCTTGAGAAGCACTTGCAGAATCAGAATAGGACTGAGAATCTCTTGAGCTGTGTGAGTCACTGGATGAGGAGGAGGGAGAGCATTTATGCCTTTTCTTTCTTAGTTTGGGAATTAGCTCTCCACAACTATCTAACTTGTTTAGAATATTTGTTTTGTTTACTTGCCCAAAAACAGCATGATACCCATCTAAATGAGAAGTTGGTTTTCTGGTTATGAAGAACTATGAACCTTTTGTATCCTTCCCCTTGTCACTGATAAGAGAGATTCTCTGTTGTGCTTAACAGAGAAACTCTCATCTTTAAAATATTTTCTGTTAATAGATTCCCCTTCTTCAATTTCTTCACTGAAGTCACCATCTGAACCATAAAATCTTTGACAATGCTGCAAAACTGAAAACTCTTATAATATAATGGCTTCTGAGTTACTTTCCCTGACCCCTTTTCACCTGTAAAAGACAATAAAAGTTATCTGTGTTTGGGAGAACATCAGAAAAAATTCAAAGACAGCTCTTCCAGCAGGTTGATTAAAAATGGCAATGTCAAAACAAACAAACTCGCAAAACATTGAGGATGCTGAATCTTTGTTCCAATGGCTCCAATACTTCAATCTTTAAATAGAGAACAATCAAGAACAAGTTGATTCAATCAAGGACAACTGATCCAATCCTTTCACTTCTGCACTGGTAGGTACACTCTTTTTTTCTTGGGGTACTGTCCTTTAAAACACTTCAAGTCTATAGCTGCCCAGAAAAGGCAATGAAGCCCACTACTACAGTCATATTTACTGACTAAATCACTACAAAAGTTTTATTTTACTTTAAAATTAATTTTTCTTTCCATTGTTATCTGATACATTTTTAAATAAGAGAAATAATTGAATGGTACAATAAAAAAATTGTAGATTTTTTAGATTACTAGTTCAAAATTCTAGTTCAAAATTTAGATTCTAGTTCAAAATTTCAACTTACAGGACTAGAAAAGAGCCCACCAAAATACTAAATTACTTGCCCATTGTTTCTCAGCTAGTCCTGAACTGAACCCAGATTGGCACCATACTTTTCCTACTTTAATTCTTAATATTAAGGGTTATAGCTTATGCTCATTTTTGTAAACTTTTTATCTTTCATAATAAATGTAAAACGTACTTCTCTCTTCTTTCTTAAATGTATTAAGAAATTCTTTTCTAGCTATAAACCAAAATAGTTCAATTCTAAGCACAATTTTAGCCATAGCTGTTGCTATACTTACAGTTTTGAAATATTGCCTACATATGTAATATAGTATTAGAATGGTCTTACTATACATGCATTACTATGTGAAAATGACCAGATATCTTACTATTCTTTTATTGAATATTGTGACTGAACAGCTGTTTTATACTACCTCTTATATCATGAGCTAGTCTGAGAAAGATGAACATGAGCAGGTCATGTTTCAAGGGACCCATGGATCATCCAGGTAACAATGATCAAAATGCAACAAAAATATAGGTCTTTTAAGTTATCAAGGTTTTTTCCTGGTTGTTGTTGTTATTGTTGTTTAAAGTAGGCTCCATGTCCAGTGTAGAGAACAATGCAGAATTGAACTCATGATCCTGAGATCAAGACCTGAGCTGAAATCAAGAATTGGATGTTTAACTGACTGAGCCACCCCAGAGCCCCAAGGTTTTTTAAAAATTAATATCACTATCAAATTATATCATCCACAACATTTTCTAGACTCTACCTAAGATTCATAGTGTCTGGACTTCTTAAGGAGGTAACATGCAGACATAGTCAAATTTATGAAAAGGAAAGCTATACATTCTTTTGGACAGTGAATTATTAAAAGAGTGAAGTTAGAGGTTGGGGTAAATTTGGAGAGTAGCAAAAGGTCATGGAGGGAACAGATTGACAGATTCTGGAAGGAGAAAACAAAGGGATTAAGGGACTAAAGAAATGAGTCATTTGCATCTGGTAAATTTGAGTTATGATCATTTACATGCATATATCTAATTAATATTTACAATTTGGGCTGAAAGGAAATTATAAAATCAAGCACTTATCAACAGTACAAAGTAACCCATGTTTCTAACTAAAGAAAAGTATTTTAGTTGGAAGACTTGTTCATTATGGAAAGTTAAAGTATTTAAAATATAGTTTCAGATGGAAATGATAAAACATACATTTCTCCCTACTTTGATGTATTTTTGAGGTGTTAACCCCTGTTGTTGGTTGTTTTTATTTTGTTTTGTTTTTCTTTTTTTCCTGTTGCCTCCTTCATTGAAACAGCTAGACTATAAAGTAGATGTTCCTCAGGGAAGGGTTTTCAAATCCTTGATTTTTAACATCTCAAATCTAAGATCCAGACTTGAGACAAAAGAATTGGAAAAATATCTTATGGATTAAAACCTGTTTTTCCTGTCCTCAAGACTGAAGATTCGCTAGACTTGGGGAAACGGAGAGAGGTCAGAGGAAAAGAAAAGAGCTCAGATGCTGGGTACCTGAGAAAAGACGTGGGCTCAGCTTTCTTTTAGATTTTTTCTAAAGTCTAAAGAAGTCTAATTTCCTAATATTATTAGTAAGAACTAACGTCTTCAGATTCAATATGATCTATCAAAAACCTTACAACATACTAATCTCAGCTGGTATAGAAACTCAGATCTGCCTAACCGACTGAGCCACCCAGGCACCACCAATTGTACAAATTTTAAGCATGTATTTCACATGAGTGACTGCCAGTGTGTGGAAACCAGTAATCAAGTTTATAAATTATGTCATGGGACACATGGGTGGCTCAGTCAGGCCTCCAACTCTTAATTTCTGCTGTGGTCGTGATCTCAGGGTCCTGAGATAGAGCCCCTGGTCAGGCTCCATGCTCAGTGGGGAGTCTGCTGGAGATTCTTTCCCTCTGCCCTGCCTCTGGCTCACACACTCCCTCTCTCTATATATAAAATAATAAATAAATAAAAATCTTAAAAAGAAAGAAAAGAAACTCCGATCTGAATCTCAGTTGTCAGGTAAATGTGCAGATTGTAAACACACTGCCTTAAAAAAATTCTATCTACTACTAGTACTAGCTAATATTACTGAATTTGTACTGTATGCTGGACCTTGCTCTAAGCCCTATGGATGGCATATTTAATCCTTTCAATAGTCCTCTGAGGTAAATACTCTCACTATGTATATATATTTTTACACAAGGAAGCTAAATAAATTGCCAAACGTTGCAAAGCTTGAACTTTATGTGATTTGAGAACCCTTTACATAATCATTATGCCATTCTGTCTAGAATGAAATACTAAAATACGGCATCTTTAAGGTTACATCAAATCATCAAAATCCAGGTTTCCCCCTAATCTGTAGAGATTTTTTGTTGGACAATTTCAGGCAAATTCAAGAGGGCTGTTAGCCAAGACCCATCCTCCAGTCTCTGTCTCCAGTTTAACTGTAGTTTCCAGAGAAGCAAGTCTACTATGACTTGTTTCCATAGAGCATCTGATCATTGGGTGAGGCCTTTCCCCTGTGCAGGTCACCTATCAACGTGAGTAGACATCAATTCTTCCCATTTGGCTTTGCAGCTTCAGGTCACTATTTTGTTTTTTAGTTTCCACACTTAAGCTTTTATACTTTAATCTACTTTTCTGACCTGCCTCCCCTAAATGCTATTATTTTCCCTAGATTGATGACTTCATTCTGAAATCCAATATTTTGGAAAGAGAGAGAGAGAGAGAGAGAAAGAAAGAGGGAAAAAACAACGCCCTGCTTTAAGAGAATCCTCTTAAGGGCAACTTGGGTTTGTCTGTCCATGCTGGGTTATAAAGCTTCTCTGCTGCTATCAGTGAAAACTAGCCTAAATAAGAAAGAGAAGAAACAGTGTTTTGTGACCTTTTCTGAGATCACAATACTCCAGTCATATCTGCTTGGAATATGACTCTCATTCTTGCTATTTTTTCCCCATAATATTACAGTTATATGTGGTTTCTTTTCACATCTCTCATCTAGGAATATATTGTTTTGAAGAAAAGTTTGAAAGTTAAACACAAACCTTTACTGAGAGTATTTGATATCTATCTTATAAAAAAAAAATGACTGAATAAAGTTAGCCTTGAAGTTCTATTTTTATCCTTAAATTAAAGTTTAAAGAAAGAAAAGGGATTAGCAGTTATTATTAGATTTTTATGTTAAAAATTATGAACTTTCAATATATAAATTTCAGGTTTTTCCCAATAGGCTTTATTACTTCTTCTGATTGTCTTTTCATTTTCCTGTGCTGTCCATCAACCAACTATTTCCTATCCTTTTGGGATTTTCCTCAATTTCTGTTTGCATTACAATGTCATATTTCTTTTATTTTAAATGATTTTAATTTCATTTTTAATATATAGTGAGAACACACTGTAATAAGTTCATTTCACTACTTTTCAGTTGCAAAATAATTTTTTGCCTCCTAAAATAAGTTAAGCATTTCAGAGACTTCAAAGAAAGATTCTCTTTTCTCTTCAAATTTTCTACATTTATAGAAAAGAGATCCATGTGTCCAAGCGCTTTTATAAAGAAGTGTTTAGTAAAATAGAATCACCAGTTTAAAAAGTATTTCTCCTTTGGAATATTTCTGTGGCAAAATTATGTAAAGCAATTTATAGCTTCATGCTCTTATGTTAGAAGAAAGATTGTTTTCTTTCTTCATAAAAAGAGTTTTACTAGATTTTTTTCTGATTATGAAAGCACATGCTTATTTACAATAGCTATATTATTAAAGTAATTCAACAGTTACATGCAGCAAACTTGTACAT